>NC_137793.1:16591044-17035608 GCF_963383645.1 Muscardinus avellanarius
GCAAATGAACTAAATAGACACTTCACAAAAGAAGAGATACAAAGGGCCAATAGATACATGAAAAGATGTTCTTCATCACTGGCCATCAGGGAGATGCAAATCAAAACTACACTGAGATTCCATCTAACCCCAGTCAGAGTGGCAAGCATAAAGAAATCAAACAACAACAAATGCTGGCGAGGATGTGGGGAAAGAGGAACTCTTTTACACTGTTGGTGGGAATGCAAACTAGTTCAACCACTATGGAGATCTGTGTGGAGATTCCTAAGAAAGGTGGGAATAGATCCACCATATGATCCAGCTATACCACTCCTGGGTATCTTTCCAAAGGGGTTGAATTCAGAGAACTACAGCAATATATGCATACCTATGTTCATAGCAGCACAATTTGTAATAGCCAAAATATGGAACCAACCCAGATCACCATCAACAGATGAATGGATAGCAAAACTGTGGGAAATACACACAATGGAATTCTATTCAGCCATAAAGAAGAACAAAATTATATCATTTGCAAGAAGATGGAAAGCCCTGGAGAACATTATGTTAAGTGAGATCAGCCAAGCAGAGAAGGAGAAGGTACATATGTTTCCTCTAATATGCCCAAACTAGGAAACACAAAGGATACCAGTAGGACTCCAGATAATGGAGGAGAAATACCAGCAAAGTTTGAATGGAAAGATAGGAGAGGAGGAAGGCTGATCTTGATTAATGAGGGTCTACATCTGAACATGTGTAAAATTATGAATAAGACATGGTTAACCTGGACAACCATTGTCAGGAAGTGGGAAGGAAAAAAAGGGGCAGGGGGGGGAGGGCACCAAATATAGTTTAAATGTATACTATTTATGTTCAATAAAAAAATTGTTAAAAAATTTCATAATTTCTCCTCTGAAAATAGATGATAGTCACAACTCCCTCACAAGCTATAGACATGAGGAAATAGATGATCAAAGCAAAAATTAAAGTGCTATTGTTCATTGTTACATAAGTTTCAGAGAATGATTTCTCTAACTTTATTTTCTGCCTGGACAAAAAATAAATATAATAAAATTGGCAAAAAAAAGAGACCCTGTTTCCAAATAAAAAGTATAAAATAGGTCTGGGAGTGCAGCCCAGAGGTAGAAGTATCTCCAGGAACCCCAGTACCACAAAAAAAAAAAAAAAAGAAAGAAAGAAAAGAAACTGTGATGTTCGAATGTAGCATTCATAATCAATCGTATTCTTGACCAGGAATTGCTTTTACATTTTCAGATATGATAAGATGAATTTTAGCTTTCAAAACACTCTTTGGGAGAGGGGAAAAATTCTATAATGATCTTAAATAGGCACATTTGTGAGAAAACTCTCATTGTCTTCTCATACTATTGCTGAAAATCTAAGAAGCTTGATTCTTCTCTCCTTTAAAAGATATACTTTACATATTAGCTGTATCTTCAAATGCTATTTTCAGGTCTTAAAAAAAAGAAGGACACCATTTACTGGGCATGCACAAAGAGTAGCAGTGTATGATTCTTTTGTTCTTAAAAACAAATTTAGCTTTCTTTAAAAATAAGAAAAATTCTCTTTTTATGTGGTATTGGAAATGGAACCCAGGGGCATTCTACCTCTGAGCTACATTCCCAGCCCCATTTTGTAGTCTTTTATTTTTTGAAACAGGGTCTAACCAAGTTGTGAAGGGCCTCGCCAAGGAGCTGAGGCCATGCGCAAACAGTGATCCTCCGCCGTCTCCACTTCTTGAATGCTGGGATTACAAGTGTGTGCCACCACGCCAAGTGAAAATTATTAACTAAATACTAACTCCAATTCACAGGACTCTTGAAAAGGCAGGAATTGAATCTCCCCATCGCAACATTATTTTTTGGTGAAGATTAATATATGATGATTCAGACAAAACTCTTACCACAATGTTTGGTACTAATTAAGTTTCTTTTTATTGGTCTACCCTGAACATGTAAAGTTATGGATTGTTTTTGTCCCTAGAATGATCCCAAAAGAGCTCTAAGAATCTGGAATTATTCGAATATGAGATTGATTCTTTTTTCATTTATTAGTCAGGATACTATAGAAACAGCCCTCAAATCACAGTGGTTTAATCTGGTTACACTGTGTTTTTTTCTTAATTCCAATAACCATTAGTAGGGGACAAGGCTACACATGGTTATCCAGGGATCTAGAGTGGCGGTACCATCTTGAATGAGCTTCCACATTTTTGTTAGTGAGGGAAGAGATATGGTGAATTGATCATTGAATCTTACAGGTTCAACAAGAAACACATAGGAGTCTTTATGGACACAACCAGTCACAGCCCATCTACTGAGCTTTAGACAGAAACAGGAAATACAAATCAACCAGGCAGCTCCAATCCCCTATTAAATGAATTGTGAGGCAGACAATGGGGAAATGACTGTTAGATACTGTCAACAAATGCATCTCTATTAATTAGTGGTGTCTTAATATTTAGGGGAAATTTATTATACCTGTTCTTAAAAGAATTTGGAATTTTCTGATAAATGAGTATGTCAAAAATCCAAATTAACAATTCCAAAAGAATCAGAAATAAACTGTGTCTAAATACCCAGTTTCTTTTCTCCACCTGCCAGGAGTTCCGGAAACTTGAGAAGGACAAGATGCCACAGCACATCAATTTGATAATAAGGCTTGGAGAAATGTGATTTTCAAAGCTTGAACCTATCAAACTGATTCTAGTGTTTTCCAGTTCCTGTCTCACATATAATTTTTCAACCAGGACAGGATGACAAAAAAGAAAAAGAAAAAAAAAACTGAAGAAATGTGTCTGAGGTGTTAATATGGAACACAGGTCCAGATTGCAGATGGGTTTTGTCTTAGAAGCAATGAGATTGCCACACATAGAAAGCCATTTAAAACATTACCCTGAGCTAAACAAACACCACTTCTCCAAGGTGCCTCATCATTAACCTCGGAATGTTGATATGCCCAGGCACAGAGAAACAGAAAACAACCAGATGACAAGCTATAGAAAACATAGACAGGGGATATGTGCTCTGTGTGTGTGTGTGTGTGTGTGTGTCTGAGTGTCTGTGTGTCTATGTTTCTGTGTGTGTGTGTGTGTGTGTGCATGTGTGTGTAAGAAAGACAGACAGACAGACAGACAGACAGACAGACAGACAGACAGAAAGTGACCTTAAGAAAGAGATGGACAGAGGAGGCAAAAGGAGAAAGGGAGATAAACAGAGAAAAACATAGAAAAAAAGGAAAAAGGGGATAAAGAGAGAAACAGAGATCAACGGAATGGACAGTGGAGCAGTATGAAATGCAGATAAACAGGAACCCAGATTTTCTACATTAGATGAGAGACTGGGGACATGCAATCTAATTTGAATGGGAAGGAGCTTAAAGTTGCATTTTATTATTATTATTATTATTATTATTATTATTATTATTATTATCTTTTGGGGGTTGGTACAAGGGATTGAACCCAGTGGCAATCTTCTGCTGAGCTGCATTTCCTGCCCTATTTTATTTTTTATTTTGGAACAGGGGTCTCACTAAGCTGCTGAAGCATCCCGAGATTGCTGAGGCTGGCCTCGTACCTATGATCTTCCTCTCTTAGCCTCCCATGTACTGTGTGCATCACCGTGTGTGGCTCATGTCATTTTATAGGAATTATCCAAATCAAAGGATGGTGACTGGTGAGCATGCTGAGAGAGGGCTAGCTACCTACTTAGACAGCACCTAAGGCCACCAAGGGAGATCTTATAGTTTCTCTTTTTAGGCCTTTCTCCTTCTCTGTCCTAAAGAGCAGAGTACTCATTGTTATTACAGTGTAGATATGTCAACAGCTTTGCTCTGAAACTGTCAACATCTGGAGTTTTTATGTGAAGGTGATTTCCGCATTATTATCAAGTGTTCAAACCATCATCTTAGAGTAGCCGAGTGATATGTTTGTGACCACACGGTATATTTCTCACAGGTCAGCCAAGTCAAATGCGATTGCAGCAAGACTGTGCTATCCTGCTGCACATTATATCAACAATTTGTATATAACAAAAACAGATTTCCTAGCCTTGGCAGATAGCCCATTTACTCCAAGTAATAGTTGATAGAATGCAATTGCAAGACAGCAAGAGAATTTAGACTGTCCCTTGGAGTTTGCTAAAATGGATTTGGCCTGTGGCTCTGATCCTGATAGCCAGCTGTCTTTTCTTCCACATTTCTTCTTCGTGAATGTTATTTATAGCTTGAAAATATTTTCAAGGATAAAATAGTAGCACACACAGGGCGTTTGCGGTGCTATGCCCGCGATGGAGGTACTCAGAGAAATAAGTGTTGTAGTCAGATAATCACTTTTTTATCCTTAAGAAAGCCTATTGTGAAGGATGGAGCTGGCTCTTCTAACTGACTCTTACACGTGGCTGACAATGCTTTCTCCTGCTGTTCTTTTAAAGAGGACCTCAAATTAAACCTATTACACCTTACATCCCAATTAATGGAAATCCACCACCTTTCCGCCATGTGTCTGAGCACTAGCATAAAGACCCACTCCATTCAATATTCCTACTAACTGGTTTAGGGTCTTGACATTGCCTGGTAAGAAGATTATAGAAATACCTGAAGGACAATTCTGGGTATAAAACCAAATGTCCCCACGTGCATTACAATTGCCAAAAAAAACCCCTTTCATCTTTTTTATTAATTGTATAATTAATGCATTCTGTGTACTGATAAGAATAATGCCATGTAATTAATTTTTAAGAATTAAAAACTTGCCTTTATCCAGACTCATGGTCTACTTTCATGTTTATAGCTGTGAATATAAATCCTCTTATCTAATTATAACATGACTGGTTTCATTGTTGAAACAAAGCGGTTCTTTGTCATTTTTATTTGATTATATAATATTTATTTTATTATATTAATTATAATCTTTCCAGAAAAAAAAAATAAGACCCAAGGACTTAAAAATTTAAGTCTTCCAACGCTTATCAGAAAAATGCCATGCTGTTTTGGATAAGGTATGATATTTCATTTGTTTTCCGTGTCTGTTTTTGTCTTTCATGATTACCCATTCTGTTTACCAAAAGGCTCAATTAGCATTTGAATAGTGAGCCAGAGAGCAGACAGGTTGAGAATTCTTATAGAACTAATTTGGCAGCCTTTCTCCTTTCCCCCTTCTCCCTTCATAGCCTTTTCTTTGCCTCTAATCAAGCTGCAGTTATTAAAGCTGGAATAAAAGACCTGATTTTCCATTACATTGATGCATGCTGAACAGAGCTTGATTTGCTTTCTCTTTCAGCAATGCTAATTGGACTCAAAGGAAATATTTAGTTTATAATAGCGAATGAAGAATTCATTTAATTTTAAGGAAGGGGAAAATCAGCACGAGGAACTAGCCGGTGTATATATATATATTTTTTTCTCTCAATTGTTTATTTCCTTTAAGAGTATTTGTCTTAATGATTCTCACAAATACCAGTTATTTAATTATCAATGCAATTAGACTGGGGCAGTTTATAGTTCATAAAAAAAAATTTTTGGATCTCTGCTTGGAAGGAAAATAGGTAATGAATTAGGAAATCTGGTTTCAACTATGCCTGATCAATATATAGAAAAAAGTAAATTTAAGCACCACTCTTTATAAATGCTGTTTTACTTTGAATAGCTGGATATCTTCTGGTATAAGCGCTCAGGTCCCATCACTCTCCCCATCCGATGATAGACTGGTGTTATTCATGGAACCATGATGTTGAAAAAGAGCAAGTGCAGAACTTTCCTCCTTAAACATCATTCACAGATTATTATAATATCATAATAATGTTTGCCATACCCTGTGCCAGTCCTGGACACCAGTAAGACTTTGAAGACAGGCTTCATTTAAAAATGAGAAGCAACAAACTGTCAAAAGAGGTTCAGTGAAGACAGAAATCAAAAAGTAAATTTTCAAGGGGGTAAAGAACATTTTCCATACAGCAACTTATAAAAATGTGATATTTAGGTACCCTACCAAGATTAAAAGCAAATTCTTCATTTAAGGTAATGTGCTTTTTTATATTTTGATGTACCACCCTTCTGGGAATATTGAATCCTGATACAGGTATTTCTTTTTCATTTGAAGCATTTTCTCCAACTATTAATTTGCAGAAATCTTTTCACTAACTACTTATTGTGGGCAAAAAAGACTTTATTTGGACATTCATAATTTATTTTCCACCCATTTCTTGAAATGAATATTTCTACTCCATCTGGTCATCTCAAGGTGGCTTTTTTTTCCCCCCAGAAAGTATTGTGGTCTCCACTTTGGGCCTTTGAATATTCTTTTGGAATTCTTCCTGTTCCCTCCCATGCTTGCCTTCCTTCTATCCAATCATCAAGATGCAACTCACAGTTTACATATTCTACATGTCTTCCTGGTTCTTGCTGCCAAATTCCAATAAAATATCACATATACACTGTGTAGAACCATAGGTTTTGTCATACCTGTAGTTTGACACTACTACTGTTTTTAGACTTCTACCTGAGGCATCTCAAGCTTTAGCTAGATCTGTACTCCTTGAAATTCTTTTCTTCCTCTGCATAGTTGCTGAAAACTCTTAAATCAAACCAACAACTCTCGTCTAGACCTCTTTTCTGGATATCAGGTCTCTTTGCCAATCACCTAAATGACATTTTGTTCAGGAGGTCTCAAAGGTACATCCTATTCAATATGGTTCAACTCATCCCCAAAGATACCAGGTACCTCCAGGTGTTCCTTTCTAGTGAATGGCAGTATTAGTCATTCTTTTAGGTAAACCAGAAATCTTAAAGTCATACAGCTTACCTCTCCTTACTTAATTGTTCATATCCAAACCCATGGATCTAACTTTCTAAATATACCTCTTTTTAGCCAGGTGTGTGGTGGCATATGCCCGTAATCCCAGTACTTGGGAGATTGAGATGGGAGGATTACAGGTTTGAGGACAGCCTCATCAACTTAGTAAGGTTCTCAGAAATTTAGGAAGACCCTGTTTCAAAATACAAAATAAAATGGGATTGGGGTTCTATCCTGGGTTCAACTCCAGGTCCATACATATATGGTGTGTATGACTAAATATATATAATATATATTATATATGTAAATAAATATATATGAAATATATATATTTTTTTTCTTTTTTTTTTTCTGTGGTACTGGGGTTCCTGGAAACCCTTCTACCTCTGGGCTACACTCCCAGACCTATTTTTATATATTTATTTGGAAACAGGGTCTCTTAAGCCAGGGAGGCTGGCTCCGAACCTACGCGATCCTCCTGTCTCCACCTCCCATGCGCGGGGATTACAAGGTGCACCACCACTCCCAGCCAATATATATATATATATATATATATATATATATATATATATATATATTGTTGTTGTTGTTGTTGTTGTTGTTGTTGTTCCAAACTACTCACTTGTGCTACTCCAATAGCTTTTGAAATTGATTCACTTAAATCTCTTACTGTACTGCTCCACCTCAATTGCAACCAGGAGTATCTTTCCACTGACAAATCTGTGTACTTCATCTTATTGCTTAAAAATCTTTAATGTCATTCCACTACTCTTAGGTTAAAATTAAAACCTGTTAACCTTACCTGCTTGACTCCACTAGTCTAGATCTCATCTGCCTGGCAAGTGTCCCCATATCTCGTTGTGTTTCTGCTCCAGTTACACATTTTCAAAAGCCCTCTTACCTGCCTTGAGCTCTCTACCACCACAAAACCTGCTTACTGATCCTTCTACTTGTGACACACCATATTCATTTTCTTTTCCTAGTTAATTTCTTTTTATCTTTCAACTTTTGGGTCAGTGTTCAGTTTCCCAAGAAAACTTAAGTCTCCTAGTTTTTTTTATTATGTCAAATGTTGACTCCCAGATCACATTGGATTCTATTTCACCATTTCTTGTCATGGTCTGTGGTGGTACATTTACATGATTATTTGTTGAATAACATCTGTTTTCTGGACCAAACTGGGCTTCACAAGAGGAAGGCCCATGCCCGGCACAGTATTGGTACATAGAAATCATACAGGCCATGTTTGTTGAAGGAAAAATAAATAAGTAAATGAGTGCCAAGGATGGTGCTGAGAGTTTTAGCTGTTTAATAAATATTTGTTAAATAAATAAACACTTCAGTGAACACAGTGTTTGGTAACAAGGAAAAACTAGGTAATGAACTTTATTTTCCTTACAAAATCTTTTACCATGATTTCTAAGCAACCTTTCATGATAAATCATAATTATGGCAATGACTAAAAAAAATACCCAGTATCATTATTGTATAAAATAACAAATCAGCCAAGCATGGTGGAGCATTTTTATAATGAGGATCTCAGCCTTGTGGCCAGCTTCAGCTACTTAGTGAGGCCCTCCACAATTTAATGAGACTCTGTTTCAAAATAAAGAATAAAAAATAGGACTGGGAATGTAACTCAGAGGTAAAATAAATGCCCCTGGTTTCAATCAGCAGTCCTTAAAAACAACATCAACACCAACAACAGCATCAACACCAACAACAACATCAACAACAACAACATCATCAACAACAACAACAACAACAACAACAGCAACAACCAAATCAGCAGATTTTTATGCTGTTTTTCAAGTATAAATTAGTTTCTGAGGGGAGAAAGAGGCTTTCTTGAAACCGAGAATGAGTGAATGAGGGTAAGTGAATGAACATGTGTAGTGTCCCCTGTCCTATCCTTTGCCCCACGCATCGATTTCAAGGATATCATATGAATTCAGTTTTGAAAGTAAAGAAACTAAGTCCCAGAGAGTGAATACTTAGCCTACATTATACTGTCAGTGTGCGGTCATTGGAAATTCAAATCAGATATAAAAAACCCTCTATACAACATTTCTGTGTATCATATTCCGGCACAACTTGAATTATACAGTTTTATTGCATTTACATAAACACATCATTTGACCATTGGAAGTCATGTTTGTGAGTGGGCTTATGGGTGTGGTATTTCTAGCTCTGTTTCTAACAGCATTAGTAAATAGTAAATATGACCTCCCTGTTTGTATTTGTTTTCCAAATACTTGCTTTATTGCTTTTAGTGTTTCTTAAGATGATTCCAGTTTGGCTAGTTTGTTACTTGTTTATTTATTTTTTGCTCAAAACCAGTAAATATAACCTTTACCTTTGCTCTGCACTTGTAGTGGTCTTAGTGCTACCCTGTAAAATCCATGCCCATGAAGAACTTGAGAATATGACCTTAGTTCAGGACTGAGAGGACATAGAAATGGATTGAGGGTAGGCCCTAAGCCTTGTTGCTGGTCATTTTATGAAATGGGGCGAGGAAGCCGCAATTTAGAAAACGGTGACGTTCAGATGAAGGCAAAGACTGGAATAAGGTGTCTACAAGCCAAGATGACCAAGGACTGCCCATGGTGTCTACAAGCTAGAAAGAGAGAAGGAAGATTCATCCCTAGATAAGTCACTCTGCCAGCTCTGATTGCAATTTGATTTTGGTCTTATAGCTTCCAGATCGAGGATAAAATAAATTTCCCTTGCTTTAAGCCACTTGCTCTAGCAAATAAATATGGTATCCTGAATCGCCATAGCTCATTTTAGTCCAGGGAGAACTCACTTGAGAGACGCTTTCTAGATAGGATGGGGCTCTAGGCTCCCACAGGACCATACTTTCACCACCCATTGGGAGTTGGGTCCTCAGCAATGTCTTAGCAGATTAAAAAAAAAAAGATGGACAGTTTCTTGGAGTCCACTGGTTTTTAAAACATAATGGATCCAGGAGACAAAAGTTCAGTTCACTATGCCTAAAACTTGCCATCTATTTTAAGTTAAAAAAAAAAAAAACAGAAAAAAAAAAAAAAACACAGTTACTTTCAGAAACAGCATTAATGGCCAAGAAGCTAGTTGCTTCAGGGAGGTGGACAGGCAAGTTATTATGTAAGGGCTGATGGGTATACATTCACTTAACCTTTGTTTGCGGACAGACCCGGTTAAAAATCAAAGGAGGATAAAATCCAACACTCTCACAAAAGACTAAATAAACTATGTGGTATTTAGAAAATTTCCCTCTACTTGCTTAAGTGCTTTCTACTTGAAACTTTGTGTTTTCCCCTCTCTGAGCCTCAGATTTCCTCTCTCAATTAACCAAAGATAAGGACAGGACTGGCTCCTTTCAAAAATCCAAACCCATCAATTTAGGAGACAAAATACTGGCTCCTGGGTAAATTCATTCAGATCTTATTGTGATGCAGAGGAAATCTCTCCAAAGCCAAAGATGTGCTGATCAGCCCTTGGCTTCAGTAGAAGATCCAGATCATTACAGCTCATCCCGGTGTCTGTCGCTAGGTTGTTTATTACAAAAGTAAGAATCACTAACGTGTCCTCTTTGCTAGAATCATAAATCTGAAACTTCTCGCAACAGAAACCGGACCATGATAACTGCAATACGATAGCGCCCCCTGCTGTCCTCTTGCGCGATGTCAAGAGCCGCTGGCAAAATCCTTTTGCCTGTTTCCCCTCCAATCAGCCCTTCTCTGACTTCCTTCTGATACCTAAGTTTCCATCTGCTTCTGAATTCTTCATCTCACCTCTCTGCTATTTAGCAACCCAGTGGCAATTTGAAAATTGATTTTTTTATGATCCTCGTGTTAATCTCATCTTTCACACTCAGACGATTCTAGAATGATTCTGCTTTTCTTTAAGATCATTTCAACCGCTCTGATAGAGCTCCCTGGAGCTTCTCCATCCATCCTTATAGAACATGCAGTTTCCACCAGCGTGGACCCCCTCCAACAAACCTCCCTGCACGCTCATGCAAGAGTTAAATAAGCTGGAAGCCTGCTAGAGACGCTCATAAAAGCAAACGTGACGCTGAGAAGTTTTGAAACAATCCCAGAGCAGGATAGAAGCATTCACAAATTCTTCCTTTTTCCAAACTAACCCTTTATCAGCATTAAAGAAGCTGCTTCAATTCTGGCTATTATGCCATATTTATGAAGTACTTATTAAGACCATTTATGGAAAGCCTGTGTAGAGCTATTCCTTTCATTTGGGATCTGAAATAGTTCTCTTGCTCTGAGTCAAAATTCTGTCATTTGGGACAAATGAAAAAGTGTATGTGTATACACATACACACATATACATACATACATACATACATACATACATACATATATAAAGACACATGTATGTACGTTTAATTTACAGCTTGATAGTCATTCTGCAAATTGCCTGGAACATTCAGTTGTCAAGGACTGCAGAATCCTAATAAAGTAAGAGCTGGATCCTGTGGACTTTTTTTTTTCTAGTGCGTAGTGCAGATGGGATGCAGAACATGTATGTATCTTGGCAGGAGTGAGTGGAAGGCTGGCTAACCAATTTTAAAAAGACCAAGTGGAAGCTGTTTTCTGAAGCCTTGCCACGGAACAAGAAGTATGGAAGATGAACACAAATTATCTTAATACTGTTTAGACATCAGCACAGAAAGCATTTGATGACTTTTGTGTGGTTAAAAAAATTAATGCATAAATGATCACTGCAGACCTTTAAACCCATTAGGAAATATCCTTTCATTCTAGACACATCGTGTATGGTCTATTCAAAAGCAAAATCAAAGGAGGATAGGATTTCAGTTTTCAACTTTCCACTGTTTATGCAATTTATTTGGTTCACACTTTTCAACAGTATTCATTGTGTGAGCATTTGCTTTTGTGAAAAATCCTGCAGCATTCCTGAGAAAGATATAATACATGTGACCAGATTCCAAAAAGTATAGGAGATCATCTGAATTTCAACACAGGACCACAGAGGAAATCATATAGCACATATAATTTCCAGATTGTAGTCTACAATTTAAAAACTGATTAATAAGTACTTATCAGCCAATCATCATGACTCATCTTTATAGAAAACCCGGTACTGGCACCAATTGAGAAACTGGCGCTAAATGAATGAAATAGTAACCCCGGGGGCTGATGCTATCCAAGAACTTATAAGATGGTATTTCCTGGATATGCCATGACCCGGTGTAATGTAATATATGAGACATACGCTCAGCTGGAATCAAATGTGAAAATTATCATTCTTATTAAAAAAAACAAGCATAGTAAACCACCCACCCCTGTTGGTGCAAGCCTGGGCAAATGAGGCCATGGGACTTGAAGCCAAAGGAGAACAAGGATGCAGAGTAAAGCAAGAGCTACCAGGGAAGACAGAATGACCTTTACAAGTAACAAGAACTGGTGCCTTGTCAGTGATACATACTTGGCAGCCCGCCTTGTACAGCGCACAGTAAAGGAGGTGTGCAGGGGTGGTGGTGCACCACGCTTAGCACGCGTAGTAGCCTGCGTTCAATCCCCTGCACCTAAAATAATCCTTCAAAAAAGATGTCCAGTTGTGAAGGTGTGGCTTTAACGTGTACTTCCAACCATTCTAGATGGAAAATGCGAATTCTGTTCTTTTCTTTCTTTGTCAAAATCTAGAACAACATATGCTAATTGTAAAAATTAATTTTATAGCCAGAAATCCTCTGCTTATCTCCTGTCATCCTTAGCTAGAACTACTGTGACAATTTCATATGTTTAATTTCAGATGATTTTAAAAATAGGCTTAATAAGCCTAAAAACACACATTCATTATGTAAAATAATATTTTATCATTTTCCTCCCTCTGTGTGCATTATTAAATAAAAGATTTTATAATACTGATATTAAAATCCATAGAATTAGTGACCATTCTCACAGAGCTATAAAAGATAACAGTGCTAATTATGAAAGACATTCACAAAGATTATCAGATCTGATCTGTAAAATGAGAAAAAGAGAATATCAGGATGAAAACTAAGATTATTTCTTTTGTGTATGTGCGAGAGTTGGGGGATTTCTGGGGATCGAAGTTAGAAGCCTTCTACGTCTGAGCTACACCCTCAGCCCATATTATATATTTTATTGTGAAACAAATTATTATTAGGTTACTAAAAGTCTTCTTAAGTTGCTGAAACTAGTCTCTTACTTGGGATCCTTCTGCCTCAGCCTTCCAAGTACAAGGATTATAGGAATGTATCCCCATGATTGGCTAAGAGATTCTCTCTCTCTCTCTCTCTCTCTCTCTCTCTCTCTCTCTCTCTCTCTCTCTCTCTCTCTCTCTGGTTGGTACTGGGGTTCCTGGAAGCCCTTCTACCTCCGGGCTACACTCCCAGACCTATTTTTTTTTATATTTTTATTTGGAAACAGAGTCTCTTAAGCCTGCACGGCTGGCTTCGAACCTGCGCGATCTTCCTGTCTCAGCCTCCCAAGTACAGGGATTACAAGCGTGCGCCACCATGCCCGGCTAAGAGATCCTTCTTTTCGGTATCCCTGATTAGGAAAGAGAGATTTTCTTTACGGCATCCCTGAGTAGGAATTATGCAGACTCCTTAGTGACTGGGAATTCAAAGTTTGTATCATAATTCTACCTGGCCTATCTTTATTTTATAATACTGTATTTTCATACTATATACTATACAACATTACCTAGATACACACATTCAGTAGTGTAAATCGAGTCATTCTCACTTCTTTCATTTCCAAGTTGAGAAATGTCTTTAACCTGTTCTTAAATTCAGAGAACCCCACCACATCCCTACTGTCAAAGTTCTGATTTCCAGTGTGGTACAAACCGTGAAACCCTCACCTGTCACAGAATGTGGCCTGAACAAAGACTACTCCCATCTGAATATGCTCACATTATAACTACATTACCATTTCCTCTATTGGTTTTTCTTGGAATAATTTACCTCACAATATTCATGGCGAAGACATGGAGACAGCAATGGGGGTGGGTGGTTTACTATGCTTGCTTTTTAGTAAGAATGATAATTTTCACATTTGATTCCAGCTGTGTGTACATCTCATATATTACACTATACTGGGTCACAGAATATCCAGGAAATACCATCTTATAAGTTCTTGGATAGCATCAGCCCTGGGTGTTACTATTTCATTCATTTAGGGCCAGTTTCTAAATTGGTGCCAGCACTGGGTTTTCTATAAAGATGAGTTAGGATGATTGGAGGATAAGTACTTATTAATCAGTTTTTAAATTGTAGCACAACTTAGAAGGTCCTTCCAAACCTGGGTCCCTGTCTCCATGGCTTTATTTATTTATTTATTTAGCTTTATGTGGAACATATTGAAAATGGCATACATTTAGACTGTGCTTGGTGTCCTCCCTCATTCCCTTTCCTCCCTCCCAACAATGAGTGTCCAGGTAAACTATACTATATTCATACTTTTACACATATGCAGATGTAGCCCCTCATTAATCAGCCTCAGCCTTCTTCCTCTCCTATCCTTCCATTCTAGCTTTGCTGAGGTTTCCCCTCCATTATCTGGAGTCCCTCTGGTATCCCCAATGCTCCCTATTTTGGTCATATTAGAGAAAACATATGTCCCTTCTCTTTCCGTGCCTGGCTGTTCTCACTTAACATAATGTTCTCTAGGACTTTCCATCTTCTTGCGAATGACCTGTATTTTGAGTATAAATAAGTTTGGAAAAGATGGGCAAAACAAGTTGAACTACAGTTTAGAAATCCTGAATCCAGATAAGATATTAACATTAACATTTATTATACATGCCAAAAGTATGCTTTTCTTCAAGGAGCCTTGTTTGAAGAAGTAGACCCATTCACAATTTTCAGAATAAGTCATTTGATGTATTTCAGTTCGGAAAATGTTTTAGTTCTAATATTGTGCAGACCATTATATTAGTAAGATTTAGGTGATCAATGGAGGTATATTCTGGGAATATTCAAGCTGAGCTACAGTGCTGCATGCATAAATCGAGTATTTGGGAGACTGAGATGAGAGGATTGCAAAATTTGGAGGCCATAAAATCGTGCTACCACAGAAATAGTGAAATGAATTTCAGTAGACAGTGTTTGTTTTTATTTCATAAATTGCTTGAGAATTGAACAACTTAGCAGCTATGAGGAGGTAAGAAATATAGATGCATTTTTGCGACTACATTATAAAAATTAAATATAACCCTTTCTTAAAGCCATAAAACTCTCAACTTTTAGAATAATAAAAATTTCTCTCTTAAGTCTGGTATGGTGGCGCACACTTGTTAAACCAGCATTCAGGAGGTGGAGACCAGAGGATCATGGTTTATAGACAGCCGCAGCTACTTAGTGAGGCCCTTCACAACTCAGTGAGAACCTGTTTTAAAAATTAATAAAGACTAAAAAAATAGAACTGGGGATGTAGCTTGGAGGTAAAATGCCACTGGGTTCCATCCCCTGTACTGCAAAAAAAGAAATTCTATCAATATTTAGACTAATAAAAATTATGGCCAGTAACAGAAAAAAAATTCAGTTTGATAATAAAGAAATGAATGAAAAAAACACAATGCATGTTATCATGTTATATTAATTTTATTTGTATAACAATATAAACAAATGAAGACATACTTATCTACTAGACAATTTAATATATATAAAGTATTTAGTGGAATAACTTTGCATGGCATGCAACAGTGTTATTTCTACTATTTTTTCTTCTTTCTGATAAAAATACACTTTCAAAAAACTTCAACTATATAGAACTTTAAAAAGTGCTAATAATGTCAATAAGTTATTGCTTGTGTGAATATTTTTAAATCATATTGTTAATAAAATACCAACTGACATCTATTGAGACCTCCAATATATTGAGAATCATAACACTACTTCTAGGATTCACTGTGCTCCTGAGGAACCAGCTTTCAGCTCAAGCCAGGTTGTGGCACCAGCCCAACCTGAACTATGAGGGTTTAAAAGTGAGAGGCCATGTCCTAAAAAGAAAGTTTATATGGCTGTATACCAAAACGAGGGAGTTTAATATTTATAGGAAAAATAATGGCTTTAAAACCTTCTGGGTATGGTGGCATATGCTTGTAATTACAGCATTTGGGAGGCTGAGACAGGAGGATCGTGATTCGCAGACAGCCTTGGCTACTTAGGCCCTTTTAACACAGTAAGAATAATAAATAAATAGGGCTAAGGGTGTAGGTCACAAGTAGAATGACCCTAGGTTTCATATCTAGTATCTCAAAAAATAATAATACTTCCAACCTTTAAAAATATTACACATATATTTAACAGCATTCAGTTTTATTATTGATTTAACCTTAGCTATCTGCAGTGATGATTATGGTATGGGATCTTAGTTTGTTTAATATCACTTTTCTGAAATTCTCAGCAGGTCTCTGGCACCTATTCACTACCATCTTTTTGGATGGGCGGGAATAGGTCCCATCCAAATATTGAATTGGACCATCTTCAGGATGGATGTTCCATCTCCTGTTATTTCTACCACCTCCCACAATCCATTCTATCCTGTCTTTCAGTTTACTTTTCCAAATCTTGCATTTATCATTCTATGTAGAAATTAGCCAACAAAGAGGGGTTCAGTCCATGGTGGACTGGCTCCATAACTCTGGGTCAGAGATGAAGCAGAACATCATGGCAGAAGGGAGGGGCAGGCGAGAAATGCTCAGGGATTGGCTGCCAAGTAGCAGAGGGAGAGGAAAGGTCTGGAATATGGTTTAATCCCCAAGGGCATGCCCTCAAGGACCCACTTGTTTCAGCTATGTTCCATCTTCTTTCATTACTACCACCTCCCATAATCCATTCCATCCTGTCTCCTAGTTTACTATTTTTTTTCTTAAACTTTTTTCCTTCGATAATCATTATGATGCAATCAGACTGTTGCTGATAGTAAATGGAATCAAATCTACAACAACTTTCCAAATAAGACCAGCAAGTGTTCCTTTCTGTTCTTAAGCTATCAGGGAAAGGTTCTGGCCATTGGTTGAAATGCCCAGGAATGAATCTGCCCCCAACATTCTCTGAAAATGGGTAGACAAGGTCACTCGTTGAAGCTGAAGTATTTTTGAAAAAATTAGATCATCAGGAAAATTTAGCTATTAACTAAGATTACAGATTTACAACTAATTTTTAACCCAAGAGATTTTCTGGTCCAAAATATAAATTTATGATGATTATTTGCAAGTAGATGTTTCCAAGAGAATACAAAACAGAATGAGAAAGTCAAATATTAAATGATTCCTACCTGAAGTTTTTTTTTTCCTCACTGAAATAAAGTCAATACTCAGTTGTGTTCTGTTGACATAAAAGCAACTATTCATACAATATGTTTCTTAAAAAGTCCAATAAAATTATTTAACAGTAAGAAAGAAAAGACTAAGATAGTGGAAATCTATTTCCACCTAATACTGTCATGCTATGCTGACATTTGGTATTTTTATTTCACTAAACAACTGAAAATTAAGATGTTCTGAGGAAAGTACGTGTTCCTATAAAATTATACTGTGTATTTAATATATTTTAATGCATCAAATCAAATTTTAAAATGTTGAGTGATTTTTACATCTACAGCAACACAATTTTAGTGGCACATTAAAACTTGAGTCTCATGAAATATTTTTTGAAAAATTCAAGCATTTTAATAGTATAGTTTTGTGGAAAGAGAGAGGTAAAGAAAACACTGAGTCAACATTCTTTGAATATAGAAGATTAAAAATGAGCACTTTCATTTGCAGCTAATGGAACCAGTTATCACCAGAAAATATACTAGCTAATTATCCTTGTAGTTATGCCAGTGTATGAAGGCAATGGAATTGTCATGTCTTAGAACTTATAATTAAAGATAGGAACAATGAATAGGAATTCAAGCAATTGTTGAATACTTAGGATGACTTTCTTTAATATGACATTTTTTTATAATAGTGACAGTTTCTCACTTTAATAATTTGTTGCTACTTATTTTCTGTTTCTATTTTATTCATGTGCTAGTATTTTTTATGATCTCTCATGTGCAAAAATATTAAACTCACTTATTTCCAGTCAACAACACCAATGATGACAAATGATAATATTGAGATTGCCAACCCACATGTAGCCTATAATTTCCCTAAAACTTAGAGTTGGAGAGTTTACTTTTTTTCAGCCATTCAAAGGTTTGACATTCTGGAATCCCACTGTATAGATGAAGTGAGAAAAGCCTAAAAATGATATATATTATGCTCAGTATTATAACATTAGTAAGAGAACGAAAGGACTTTATTTTAGTTCACATTCGGCAATGTACCACATCACACTTTAAAACATAAGCAAGGGAAAAAAAGCATTATGTATTATTTGTTTCTTCTAATAACAGAGCTAACAAATCAAATCATATCCTAACAAAAACCCTATAAGAATTACCACAATGTATGGAAGAAATGTAATGCTGATTGAGCCATAAATTTTTGTACATGTTATATTGGAACTGTTCATGGTTCATCATTCATCTGGATAGAAAAATAAAATATATTCTCTCTGTGTAGAGACAGAGAATTATGCATAGGTCCTACTTTTTAGAATATTCCTTATTTCATTATTAATTTTAAGTAAATATTTAATAAGTTTTTATAGCTGTTATTATATTAAAAGTTAAAATAAAATGAGAATAAAAAACATAAGATTGTAATGAACTAAGATGAGCCACTTAGAGAATATTGAATGGGGAAAAATTAATGCCATTAAAAGTAGAGCAGAGGTGAAAACCCTGCATTTCTTTTCTGATTTTACTTCTAAATGGTGCTCTGACTTTTAAAAGATTTTGTGGCAGACTTCTGACCATTAACAGAAAAAAAATTCTCCTTATAATGACAGAGTAGTTGCTGTCCTTTGAACACTTACTATATGCTTAATAATATAATGCCGACTACCCTGAGCCATGATAAATAGCTTTAGCTTTTCATTATTATCTTCAGATTTTCACCAGAACATGTTCTATGTGCAAGACTAATCAAAATTCCTTGTGGGTAAATATAGAAAATGAGAAAAATCTACCTTAAAAAGAGTAGGAACATAATTGGTCATATTTTTGCTGCCTATTTGAAACTATTTCAATATGAAAAAGGTATCTGGAAATATGACCAATAAAATAATTTCTCTCTTGTGAAGGAAAATGTAAATGCTTTTTGTGATTTAAAATCTTAGTCATTTATTACACTTTTAAAAAAATTTCTATTATACACTTCTTTATGAGGCACCAGTGGTGAATATTTGTAATTATATCTTCAACTGAATTACTCTAAAGAAAGTTTCTGAGAACTTTTTAATGTACTATATCTTATTTTAAGCTTAACCCAAGTGTGATTCATTCCCATGAGTATTCCTTTTTATTCCCTTCATTGGAAGTAGTTCTTGGGTGGGGGGAAAATGCATACCAGCTTCAATTCCACAGTCTACAAAGTGGATCTGAATATTTGACCAAAGAATCAAAGGGAGATACAGCCAGGAGGCAAACTTCCTAAAATCATGTCTTTGAGCCTCCAATTCTTCACTCTTGACCCAGCGTGTCTTGGGTCCCCAAAACCATGTCATCTCCCACCTCCAGTCTCCTGCCTAGTGCAAAGGGTGAGATCCAGACAGGGGAGCTGTGAGTGGTTCTGGACCTCATGTGGTAAAAAAAAACTGGCTTTAAAAAGCAAAGAAATTCAGTCGTCTGGGTACTGAGTTCCTTACTACATAGGATAACTACAAATATTAAATGAGATGAGGGAGAGAAAATATACAACTTTCAAAAATGGCTTCTTTCATCAAGCAGGTGTCATTCTCTATATATGGAGGACGGTGTTTCCTGATCCATCTTGATAAGTTATTGCACTTTATTTTTTCTCACCCTCCTGTGAGCAGAGCTCTCATTCGGTGGGTCAGCCTCTTCTTCCTTCTGCAGGTGCAGTACTGGCCACAGTGAGGTCTCACCACATGTAGCTCTGCAGGGCAAATGAAAAGAGACCACTGAGTACCCTGCAAAGCCAGCTGTCCAGGTAGATGTTGGTGTCAAAGCACAGTGAAGTTGGAGTTTTAGGCATTCGGCATCCATAGTATTTGGTTTAAGGAAATAATTCATCAGTTATTCAGCAGAAGGCCTGGGTGTGTGGCAGTAGCAAAGCTCATGTTTTTTAATTCTTGTCATTTTATTCCATCAAAAAGGGTAACTTCCCTTGTCTTTTCTCTCTTTGACTCTTTTAATTCTTTTTTTTTTTCTTTGCGATGGTGGGGATGGAATCCAGGGGCATTATACTTGTGAGCTATACCCTAGCCCTATTTTTTATTCTTTATTTGGAAACTGGGTCTCACTAAGTTGCAGAGGGCCTCACTAAGTAGCTGACCATTCATCTGTCCGCAAACCGCAATCCTCCTGTCTCAGCCTCCCAAGTGCTGGGATTACAAGCGTGCGCCACCACGCCTGGCTGACTTTTGTAATTCTTATAGTGAACACTTACACTTTTTGTTTGGTTCTTTGATTTTTTTTATTTTTCTTTTTAATTAACAACAATAGCACCTATTTAGGGGACAAAGAACGATACATGTGTAGATTATGCAATGATCAAATTGCAGTACAAAGATATCTGTCCTCCCAAAATTTATATTATTTTTGTGGTAAGAATATTCAAAATCTCTCTTCTAATTATTTTAACCTGAAAACTACATACATCGTATTGTGCCTAAGAAAAATCAGAACTCATTCATCCTGTGATATATTTTTTTGTTTTGTTTTTGTCACCATTTATTTCCACCAAAGCACCCGACTTTTCTTCTGAAGAATCAATCATTCCTCTTTCCCAGTTGATATAATTTGAGTAATACAAGTCCCACTGTGACTCTTAGAGTGGTTACAGTATTTGAAGTTGGCCATTTAGAGGATTTCATGACAAAAACCATCTTGGATGAGTCAGGGAGAGACATGTGATGCAGTGAGAATTGGAACAGTTGGGCTGCTGGAAAACAAAGTGGCCTGTGGATTCAGGCTTCTTTCTCTTGCCCTATTACTTCATTTATGCTGTTGAACCAGAAGAAATAGGAGGTGGAGATGTTCTGGCAGCTTTGGTGCTATGGAATGAAGACAGGAGAGACAAAATTAAACAACGAATAAAAAGGAAACTCAGCACAATGCATTGGTGAAGACTTGGACCAAGCTGAACGAGACACTGCTCATTGGTTTACATTGCACAGGAAATTCCTCTGTTTTGGTTTAAGCTCGTTTTAGTTGGATTTCTACAACTTAATACATATACATGTTTACTCAGTTTGTAAATCTTCATTATTTCTATGTAGACACTGATTTCCAATTCATCTTTTTCTTTTCTATTCTGTTCACTTTGCTTCTTTTCTATTTACTTAGCATTTTCCCCTGTCCCGCTTTCTTCCTTCACAGTTTAACTTAAGTACATTTATAAAACAGACCCAGATGAGCAAAAATTCTTAAAATCATTTATTTATGATGTGTTTCTTTCCTTGAGGTGTTATTTGCCCTTTATATCTAATACTCCTTAAAGGCTTTTAATTAATTTCTTTCATGCTTCTTAAGATACTCGGTGTGGCACCATGCATCCCATATGCAGTAAAAAGTATTAATTGGCAATAATGATAATGATCAACCTCATGAAACGTTTTTAAATCCATCCTTGTTCACCTGGCAAGCTGTGAACATGAAAGGTGGGCAGAGAACTAGCCACCAGGAAGTAGAATTAATGAGCAGGGACAATGTCTAATTCTATATATTTTTAATCATGTCTATTACTTTAACACTCCATTTAAATTAATAACAGCAGCAGAATTGGCAGTTCCCCCATTAGATAAGTCAGTGGGTTCCGTCTTAACAGGCAATGAGCAATATATTTTTATTTGCCCCCCCCCTTGACTTTTCTATAGATACTCCAAAGAATTTCCTTAAAATACATCTTAGTAATCTCTATCTCTTCATCTTTTGGAAGCAGATAACATATTAGATTCTCTTCCAGGGCATTTTGTCTGGACTTATAAAGCCATTTCCAGGTAACCTTGACTGGCTATCTTCACTTATATTCCGAGATACCTCTTGCTTCTTTGAGCTACGGCTTCACCTGCAGAAGTGTGAGTTTGGCAGAGGCCTAGACAGTAAAAAGGCGTGCGTGTGGTCTAGACTTGGCACAAGGACCATTTCAGGATGGGTCTGAGGGCTCAGAATGGGGATCAGCCAAAGCTTTGGTTTTTCCCTCCTCTCTTTTCAGTCTATGACAGACTTAATGTGCATGAAGAATAAGGTACCTACATAGCTTTCCTTTTCCTTCTCTTGGGTGGGTTGTCCCAGAGAGATCAGGGAAAATGGCATACCTTATCTAGATTTTCTTAGATTTTACTGTGAAACTCAATTTTCTACCCTCCCCTTTTCTATATCATGCCTACTGGTGTAAATTATTCAGTTTATCTGCAAATTCTTTACCACTAAATTCTGTATCACCAAAATGATGTACCACAAAGGTCCAACAAATAAATGGATAGAATAAAGACCGGAACATAATATAACAAATGGCATACTACTTGGCTTCTTAGCATGCTAAGCCAGGTAATAATTCTGTTTTAAAATTAACTTTCTATTTGCTAAACACCCGTATTTAAGATATTCATGCTAAACAAATTGAAATAAGAAAAAAAAACACTTTTATCTTTAGTTGTCCTTTTTGTGTGTCTTAAAGTTTCTCAATCATTATGCCAATTAAATTACACACAGAATATTTTTCTGTATTAACTACATAGATAACACAGAGAAAAATAATGCAAATTTGAGCTACAATATCCACTGCTCTCTGCCAAACTATGGCAAGCTAAGACATCCAATGAACAAGAAAAAAGAAAATACTTTCTCAAATGAGATCGGCAGGCCGCTTGTTTTTTATGAAGTCTTTGGACATGACAGGAAAGAAGTAAAAACATAAAAATAATAGTAAGAATTTCACAATGTCTAGGAGCTTCTTAGAAAGTGAAAGAATCTGACCTTGCTTCCCTAAGAGGCCAAGAAGTGAAATATGGGCAGTGAGAAGGTTTGGGCCTTCCTTAGAAATTGTAGATGAGAAGCCGGGTGTGGTGGCGCATGCTTGTAATCCCCGCATTTGGGAGGCTGAGACAGGAGGATCACACAGGTTCGAAGCCAGCCTCAGCTACTTAGTGAGGCTCTCAGTAACTTAGTGAGACTCTGTTTCCAAAAATAGGTCTGGGAGTATAGCCCGGAGGTAGAAAGCCTCTGGGTTCCACCCTCTGTACCACAAAAACAAAACAAAAAACAAACAAGAAATTGTAGATGAGAGACTCCACCCACTTTCCTTTAAACTGATGTGAACCAAGGAGAAAATAACATGCCATCCTTCTCCATTAGTTGGAAAGAGAAAGTAAAAAATAGAGTTCAAGTGAACTGATTTTCTTGTTGAGTTTCTTCTTTCATAGATGTTAAAGTAGGTAGGTTCTTCCTCTGTGAGTTATAAACACAGTAATCCAAGCCTGGCGTGGTAGCGCACGCTTGTAATCCCCGCGCTTGGGAGGCTGAGACAGGAGGATTGCGCAGGTTCTAAGCCAGCCGCACTGGCTTAAGAGACCCTGTTTCTAAATTTTAAAAAAAAGGTACAAAATAGGTCTGGGAGTGTAGCCCAGAGGTAGAAGGGCTTCCAGGAACCCCAGTACTACCAAAATAAATAAAAAAATAAATACATAAATAAAGTAATCCAATACAGTTTGATTTTTAATTTTTAGAAGCATAAAACCATAATATATATTATCTTTATATTACATTAATTATAATACATTATGTCTTTAAACTGCTTTGCTGAGTTTTCCAGTAAATTGACTCTTTCCAAAGTACATGTTCTATCTCTGTTAGCTGAAACTGTCGTAGGATAAAGGCACCATTTATTATTTTGCTTCTTGAACAATATCTGATGGTTAATGTTAACCCACAAAAACAGATTTTTACCATTAAAAATTGCCAAAATACTTGTATATTTGTATTTCCAATAGCAAAAATGTAAATCTTGTTTGCTTTTTTAACCTTTATAAAAGAAAAAAGAACTACAGGAAAAGAATGACTTCTAGATGTATGGTTTCAGAAAATGGAGCAAGATTGGTGGTCTTGTGGGGTATTGGTGGAGGGAGGAAGAATTAATGAAACACCTCCACTGACGTTAAGTACGTATGTGAGATGACCATGCCAATATGAGTATCGTGCATGGGGAAGGGTGCTGCGGGAAGGAAGTGAGGTAAAACTTACTGATTGCTGTGTGTGTATGTCACCATCACCAGGAACTGCATTATGGTGTGACACTATAATGTACCAATAAAAGCATAAAAAATACAAATTAAAAAAATTAAAAGAAAAAAATAAGAGCCAACAAAAGCAAGAAAGATCTAGTAAAGATCTATTACCTACTTAATAATCTATTAAAAATCTAGTAATATATAATGGTGAGAGTTATTGATTGAAAAAGATCCTCTTTCATTTACTATAGGACATACTGATGCTTTGCTTTAATCCTGAGAATACACATACAAAGTCTCTGTACGACACTTTAGACATATGTAAGACCAACTCTTATGTTTTTAAGTTCTTGTTACTACAGTAATGAACTTCAAACACATCAAATAGAAAAGATCAGTCACAAGCTTATACACTCAGAAGTTTCTCTGCTAGGAGCACAGACTGGACTTGTAGAGATACTTTATTACTGGTCGGTGGGGGAAATCTCTTCTGAAATAGGATGAAATGTTAGACTCTTCTTTCTTTCATGTATTAAGGTAAAGGAACAATTTTAGTGAACTATATAGTAAGTGACTCTTCCCTACAGGTCACTGAAATTTATACATCCTTGTGCCAGTGGTCCTAGCCACTGTGCACTTTTTCTTTCTTAAAAATTGAACACATTCACGCCTTATGACTTAACAAAAAACAAAAAGAAAAGAAAGGAAGAAAGCTTTCTTTCCATTGCTCCTGAGATTAAAAAGGATCCCTCCATACTGGACAGCAAGTCATTTTAGATGCTCCAGTGGTGGCAAAGGAGTCAGCACTAAGCGGGGATGTTCTGTGTTTCATTACTTATTTTCTTCAAAACCACATCGATGATTAATTGTGTTACTAATTTTTCTTTTATGGAGTATGTAATTAGGGTTCTCAGAGTACCCATTATATGCTACTCTGATTCCTAGATAGGAAAAGTTAAAACACCTTTTGTGATTCACACATTTGTTACTTATGAATATTCATTGTCAGAGAAGAATGAGAAATGAAGAAAAGAGAATGAAACTTTTCCATTTGAGCTTTTAAAAGACTGTCTGAGCCCTCTCTTTGTTTTTTTTTCTTTTCCTGACCCATCAATCAAGAAATGTGATTATAATTCAGAAAGAATTATACTCTTAACTATATACTTAAGTAAGAGGTTTGTCTGGGACACCAGCTTTGAGGTTCAAGTGGCATTTAAAAAATCAAAATCGTGAGATAGAGAGAACAGTGTTACCATTACATCAGGCACTGAGGGACTCAGACAAGTGCCCGAGGGGAGATAATATGGTTAAGGTTACCCATGTTAAACGGCATTTCATAGAACATTCTGTCTGGAGTATTACTTCTATTTACAAGAATGGGCTAATTCATTTAAGTCAAATGTGGCTTTTGGATATTCAATTTTTTTTAATGTCACCCAAATTATCTCAGAGGAGCAGCTCTGACAGGTCAATCATTGCAGATGGTAAGTGCTTTGTTAATTATACAGAAATTTAGAAGCCATTGTAGAATGTCTTGCCTCAGGAGAAATGTCTCAGCTTCCTGTTAGAGAGCTGCTTCTCTCCACCGAATTAATTTTGTGTTTGTGAACAG
Organism: Muscardinus avellanarius; assembly: GCF_963383645.1. Classification (NCBI taxonomy): domain Eukaryota; kingdom Metazoa; phylum Chordata; class Mammalia; order Rodentia; family Gliridae; genus Muscardinus; species Muscardinus avellanarius. The sequence goes on from NC_137793.1 coordinate 16,616,731, forward strand.
ATAACAATCTCTCCCGCATGGTAGAAATAACTCCTTGCTCCTTGCTCAAATATGCAAGTGTAAATAAGCAGAGAATATCACAAATAAACAATGCCATTCTTTTTTTTAAATAATGCAGTGTGTGTAATTAGGAGCACGCAATTACAACAGTGTACAGCTCTCAGTGTAACAATTAGGTTTTCAGTAAAATGTAATTTGTTCCAATGTAAATGTTTTTCCTCAATTCACAGGATTCCCTTGAGTTGTTTCAATAAGTGTATTTCTGCAAATACATGCAACTGTGCACTACGTTCCAATGTGCAAATCAAAGAGGACAGCTATATTATTATAGGATAGGCTACCCAATTTTCAAAGTATGAGAATCTCAATGTTCTCTTAAGAAATTTGGGGTGACCATTTCCTGGGTATTGTTGATGTGTAATATGCCTAAACACTATATAGTAAAATATGCCTCTCTGAGGTTTGACTTTGTCCCTCCTTCCAAAAAGAGGCAGTCTCTATTCCTACCCCATGGTTCTGAACTGCCTGTCTTTTGTTGTGGTCACTCTGGGTGTAAGTGATGCCATTCTATATTCAAAGCTAAGCTTTAAGAGTTCCTGTTGAAATGTAGAACTGAGACTGCCTCATAAAGAAGCCAGATTAGCATGTGAATAAAACAAGTCTCAGGCTGATGACAACCAAGCTTTCTGGTGAGAGCTCCCACCACTACCAGACATGCATACATGTGGAGCCTCTGCCTCAGCCTCAGCCTCTCTGAGCCTCAGCAGAACCCAGCCAAGTCAAAGAGCCCAGATAGAAAATACAAAACTCTCTGGCCAATTAAAAGAATTGGAAGAAACTTTGGTGGTAGTCTCTGAATTTTAGCATGATTTGTTATATCTATCTGAAATCATTCTGTATGTGTTTGGATCTGCTGTTTAACTCATTTTGTTTTTCCACTTAGGCGATTGGTAAAATTTACTCTTTTTATGGATTTATGGAAAAAAGTCACATGTGTGTGTGTGTGTGTGTGTGTGTGTGTGTATGGATTGAACTCAGAACTATTCTATGTCTAAACTACATCTCCAACACTTTTTAAAATTTTATTTTGTTTTGTTTTGTTTTGAAACTGGGTCTTTCTACGTTGTTAAGAGTCTTGCTAAATTGTTTAAATTGTTGAGACTGGCCTCTACACTCCAATCGTCTTGTCTCAGCCTAGCAAGTACTAGGATTACAGGTATGTATCACCAAACCAGGCAAAAAAAAAAAAAAAAAAAAAAGTCTCATTTTTAATAAGAAAAAAGTGACTGAGAAAAACAGAATCTGAGTACATTAAAGCTTGAAATAAATAATAGCTATAAGATTGTTTAGCCTGATCAATTGGAAAGTGGGCTCATTCAGTTTCTGAGATGGTCTATAAGACAGTTACTTACACCCTGCTGTAGTGTGGTTGTGGCAGAGGGAAATTGTCCCTGTTTCCCACGATTGTTTCTCTTACCAGCTCCATTTTTACTTATGGAACTGCTGTTTGCATAAACAATTCCTGAAATAAACAAAATAAACAATATATAACTACAACAACCCAAACCTGCTTTATTCTTTGGGAGCATATTAGAACTAGATACAAAGATCTAATTAGTGTTATGGTTTATCTCATTACTGATGACAAGCTGCCACATACTAATGATGCAAATGTGTCCATTGCACCATGTGTGGTGGTAGCCAGATGGATGTAAATCCCTTTAAAGATATGTGGAAATACCTGCCTACTTCTCCAGCTTCCTTTCTCAGCTTCATGTAGTTTATCAGCTTCCTACCCTGAACTTTTATCTCACCTAACTGTAATGTGGAGTTCTGATATGATGTACAGGATTCTTTCTCTGCATCTCCTCATGTTGGGCTGTGATATGTTTCATATGATCTGTATCATCTTTGTCAAGAAACTTTCCTAGGACCAGTGCCAGCTCATCAGCCCAGGTTTTGCAGAAACATCTTTTCCACTATGTTCATTGGTTTTTCTTTCTGTTACAAGTAGGAAGAACAATCAGGTGTTGTTACCCAGCATCTGCTTTTCTCTATCAAAGACTGCAAGGCTTTGAGGGTAATAAACTGCAAATTCACCATTGTAGTTCTAGAGTCTCATGTCAAAAGGAGACACAGTTAAGATGTACGACTACAATGCACCAATAAAAAATCTTAAAAATATATATAAAAAGGAGACACAGAACAAATACATAAATGAACCCATGAATGAAATAGTGACAATTGTCAAGAGAACAAGTCAGTTCTTCATACAAAACTCAGCAAATGAAACTAATAGTGGTAGTAATCTATTTTCTTATATCCCTTATAAAGTAGAAACTGACTAGGGACAACAGTATTTAATGAGGAGATACTCAGTGATTTCAAATGTAGTCTGAAACTCTTGAAACTGAAGCCTGTCTTGACACAAACTTGCTTTCTCCAGTGGCTCTCCTATTACAAAGTCTGGCAACCACTTAATGAGCTGTCCAAGTAGGAACACACTTAGGTTTTGTTCCATCTTCCTCCCTCTCTCCCGGCTATGACTTTCATACACACTCTATGACTAGTTGACTGAGTTTCATTCTCATCTCTTGGACTTTATCACGCCCTCGGCACCATCTTTTCCTTGATTTGGATTCTCATCATCTCGACTGAGTTATTCCAAGGCCTCCTTAACTAAACTTTTTATCTCTGTTTTCTTTCAGTCATTATTATCTACACTGCAAGAAGAATAATCTATCATAAAAGAGATGATCCTTATATTGAAACCCAAAAAGACAGCTGAATGTGCATCTCTGATTGTTTCAAATAGTTCATGACCTGAAAGATCACATCAAAACGCCCTCAATACAGAAAGACATGAACTCTCACTCCTGTCTCTCCTAAACAATTAAACTAATCTTATTCAGTCATATACAGTTAGTTAAACTTTATTCACTTATACAGCCAAGTATATAACTATTGAGCATTTTTGAGTGCCTTGGGCTGTTCCAGATGCTATGAATTTCTCATTTAAGAAAGAAGAAACGGTTTCCTGTGCTCATGGCATTGTCCTGACTTGTGTTGTAGGTAGAGGAACAAATAAGTAAGTGAACACATTCAATAATAACAAAGAGTGCTGAAAGTGGGGTCTGAGTGCTACTCTAGACAAAATGGTAGAAGTAGACCTTGCTAAGGTGACATTGGAGCAGAAATTTGATTGAGAAGGGTGGAGCATGCCACTGTATGGAAGCGTAAGATTCCAAGAAGAAAGATCCAGACGTATTAATTCTGAGGCAAGTTCAGCAAGAAGGATTCTTCAGACATAGTATACAGAGCATAAAGGAAAATCACAGAAGTTGGGATTCAATGAGAGGTGGGCAACAAGGAGTATGGGATGCTTTACACAGAGTGTGAAAGGAGGACTGGAGAAATTTTCAAATAGAGGAGGAAATGAAAAAGAATACCCTTAGAAAGAGTCCTTTGCCTAGCCTGTGACATTCATATTATAGAAAGTGCCAGAGTAGCTGGGTGCAGTGACCCATGCTTATAATCCCAGCATTTAGGAGGCTGAGAGAGGCGGATGGTAGTTTGCGGAAAGCCTTGGCTACTTAGTGAGGCCCTTTGCAATTCACTGAGACCTTGTTTCAAAATAAAGAATAAAACATAGGTCTGTGGGTTGTAGCTTGGAGGTAGCATGCCCCTGGATTCCACCCCCAGTACCACACACACACACACAAAGAAAGAATAAGAAAAAAGAAAAGAAAAGAAAAGAGAAACAAAGTGCTAAAGTTAGAATTAAGGGAATATTGGGATTAGTTGGAAGGCTGTAGAATTTTAGTTATTTTGCATAATTTTACAAAGTAACCTGGGAATGAAAGAAAAGTGATATTTGAATCAGAGACCCCAGTCCAGACTCTGGTAGTATTTTTTACCCTTCTTCTCAAACCCCAATTACTTATTTATCTGCTAAGATTTCCAATGTCCTTATTTATGCAATAAAGGTTTTGATTCAAGCTAAATAGGAATTTGGAAGAATTAAGTGAAGAAAACCAAATTGTAATATATTTAATATGAGTTACATGGTTGGAATTCATAATTCCATCTCTCCAAGCTGCTGCATTGATGCCTTTAATCATTATTTTTTAAATAATGTGCTTCCTCGTGAATTTAGCTTTTTGGTTTAGCGACACAGATACTCCCACCAACAATATATCTAGCTGGTTCTCACTACAACTACATCAGTAACTGGAACGGTGTTTCTGGCTTTGCTTCACTGGAAAAGCAAACATAATAAATGGAACATATCCCCGGAAGAAGAAAATCTCCTTCAGAGAAATAAACTGCCATTTCGAGCCTCTGGCCTATGTAGCTTTTAAAAATATTAGGTCATTTAACAACTATGTACTCAGGTAACTTGAATGAGAAAATGGGGAAAGAATTGTGGTCCAGCTCCTGAGCAGTGCACGAGGGGCAGAAGGGGTGGAAATAACTCTGCGCCAATCTCTGACGTAAAGACAGGATGATCCATGTCCTAATGTGGGAACAAAAGCGTATTTAGAGGTTGAGGAGATAAGATTTTTCTGTAACAAGTGGCTTGAAGGAGAAAGAGACTGAAATCAATGGGAAAATGTATGTGTGTGTGTGTGTGTGTGTGTGTGTGTGTGTGTGTGTGTGTGTAAGAGAGAGAGAAATGTGTTTTTGGAGGAGACTAACAATAGAAACAAAGGTAGAGAAGCCAGACCGCATGGTACAGACTTTCTTTGGAAAGAGTGATGAGGGCTTTTGGGAGAAAAATGCTAGTCTGGAAAATAATGAGAAAGAAAATTGGCACAATAGGCCCAGGCCAACGTGTAGATAAATCATGAATAATAAGCTGAAGTTTCTTTTTTTTTTTACCTCCTTTCATATGTCACGAAGAGGTATCAAGTGGTAATTTTTGAAAAATGATAAAATACTGAGAAATAATTATGCATAAATATTTAGGATATATAATAAATAAATGTAGCTTTAGAGGTACTCTATAGTCAAATGTAAGCAATGAGGGCATCTGTGAGTCTTTTTGAGACAGAGTAATTCAGTTATCAAATTATTTGAGGGCTCTCTGTTCCAGTTGTCTCTTGTGACAAAGTGACCAACTGCCCTGAAATTTGGTGTGTGTGTGTGTGTGTGTGTGTGTGTGTGTGTGTGTGTATCACTGGAGATTGAACCTAGAGGCATTTACCTAAGAGCTATACCTCTGACCCTATTTTATTTTATTTTATTTTATTTTATTTTTATTTTTACTTTAAAACAGAGACTCACTAAGTTGTAGGCAGCCTCACTAAGTTGCTGAGGCTGGCCACAAACCTGCGATCCACCTGTCTTAGTCTCCCAAGTACTGGGATTACGAGCGTGAGCCACCATGCCCGGCTTAACTGTGCTCATGGATTATGTGGGTCAGGAGCCAGGAGAGGGCAAAGTAAGAGTTACTTCTCTCTGCTGCATGGTGCTTGGCTCTCACTGGGGAGAACAAGGTACAGTGAAGGCTGAAATTATGTAGAAGCTTTTGAATCACACGTTGGTGACCTGGTCTGGGTAGACTGGAAGGATGGAACCCGCTTGGGCTACTAGCTGTCTTCCTTCATGTGGTTGCTTCATGTGTCTTGGGTATCTCTCAACATAGTTTCCTTGAGATAGGCAAATTTCTTTCTTGCAGCAAGAGCGAATGTTCTCACATAGAGAAGCTAGTGGACTTTAATCACCTAGCCTTGGAAATTGTAACAGACCACTGTCACTGTACTGTTTTGTTAGAATCAGATTTAAGCCCACCTAAAATTCAGGGGAAGTGAACATTTAGACCTCAGTGGAAAGAATGTAATGAAATATGCGAACATGTTTTAAAATCTTTATTCATTTCCCTATAGTAACTTCATGGATACATTTTTTTAGTAAAATATATGTCAATGAAACCACATATAAATATCATGGAAAACAATGTCAGGATTTTTTTTTTTTTTGACTCTTGGTCTTGTTTTCTAATGGATATGTCTCAGTGTCCTTCAGCACAATAGAGGTAGAAAAAGACTATTATTGGCTAAATTAAGTAGCCTTAGTCTTGCAAGATCATGTAATAAATGTATTTTTATAGTAGTACTGCTTTGAGCAGTAGATAAGATGCATCCAGCTAAGATTTTAAACAATGATTTGTCCAAAGTCAATTTATACACATTACAGATTGAAAACTCACAGTGCAAAAAAAAAATGTACATATTCTTACTATTTCCATTTTTAAAGTAGGCACACTGACGACCTTGATAGATGTGTTTCTTTGAACTAAAGTTAGAGCATTGGGGATCAGAGAGTTCCTAGGAGAGCCATCTAACCCAATCTGAAGAAATAAGTTTTCTAAAGCATATGGCATCTGAACTTAATCTTCAAGATGGAGTACTATTCATTCAGGCAGCAGAGTTTAAAAAAAAAATCTAGTCTGAGTATAAATTAAGGAATTGTTGAGAGATGTTGCTGGAGGGGCAGGCGATTAATTAAATAATGGAGGGACTTATGTGTCACATTATGGGTATTGGTTTTATCTTCTAGTTAATGGATACAGTGTCCAGACACGGTAATTTGTCTTGGGCTTTCCTAGTTTATGCCTGTTGTTCCAGAATAATCACTGTGTCCCTTTCACTTACAAAATGTTCTGGTTTAGTGCAGAACTAGAAAAATGGTGTTTGCCATCTACCGATGGGTACCATCAATCATCATTAAAAAGAAGAAAGACATTTTTGATTTCTGATTCATAGCTGATTCTCATGGCTCCTGAAATGGCCAAATTGATTGAATTCAAAGGTGGTCGCAATGATCGAGGAAAGAAATTTTGAGATACTGAATTATAATGTGAGAGGAAAGGATGCAGGCTGATAATATCTAGTCACACTTATTGATTAGCTAGTTGAAAGAATTAAAGGAAAGAAATCACATGCCTGTTTCTTAGATAATTTACCTACATGTTTGGCTGGTTGTTAAAATCTGAAACTAAAGTAGAAAACATCTTTTTTTTTTTAAACAAATTTTTTATTGCACATAAATGGTATACATTCCTACCGGGCATTGTGGTGTATGCCTGTAATACCAGTATTAGGGAAGCTGAAACAGAAGGATCACAGGTTCAAGGCCAGCCTCAGCAACTTAGTGAGAACCTCGGCAAGACCTTGTTTCAAAAATAAAAGAAACAGCCGAGCATGGTGGTGCACACTTGTAATCCCAGCATTTGGGAGGCTGAGACAGGAGGATTGCCATTAAAGGACAGCCTCAGCTACTTGGAGAGGCCTTCTGCAACTCAGTGAGACCCTATTTCCAAATAAAAGAATAAAAAATAGGGTTAGGGGCGTAGCTCAGAGCTAGATTGTCCTGGGTTCTATCCTCAGTACCACACACACAAACAAAGGTTCTAAGGACATAGTTCAGAGGTAGAATACCCCTGAGTTCAATCCCCAGTACCACAAAGAAAGAAAAGAGAAAAGAAAAAGAAGTCCTCTTCCTTAGCAGCTGTTTGGTGTTTATTATTAAGTCTGGGGTTGGGATAAATGATAAAATTAATCTTAAGACTTATATATATTCATATTTTATTTTATTGTTCTTTGTGCAAAAATGCCACTTCTAGACAAGCAGTTTTCTAACTTTAAAATTTTTATGTAAAAATTAATGCTAAAAAATAAAATAGAGCAAGTCAACAAGGAATGGTAGAATGCAACGAAAGCAGCTTAATTCTTCCTCCCTGCTACCTGCCTCTGACCTGCAATTTCTGGTTAGTCTTCTAGCTTTTCCAGTATTTCCAAAGGTTTTTCTAAAGAGTCCCATTGAGTGTCCTGTCAGTCTAAATCATTTTTTCATCTTTTTAATGTCTCACCCAACTTAAGTCACACCTACAGCATCCATTGTGGGCCCACATGAAGCCGGAAGCCTGCTTGGACCCTGTGAGCTGCTGTGAGGACAGCAATGAACACTGGGGGAGCAGGAGACGGTGGCCCACAGGCAACTTGCTGGTTCCTTCCCAGCGCCTTCCCATTTCCACCCACTGTGCTAACTCTTGGTCCCCCAGAGATACCCAGAAGAGCAAGGGAAGTATGAGTAGGAAAGTTCTAGAATGAGAGGGATGTGACTTTTACCAGTGCTTTCTGTGTGAAGCCCATCCACACTGTGGAATGCTTTGTCCTTGGGAATACTCTGCCAGTTTCTTAGAGCCTCCTCCCTCCAGGGCTCCCTGAGTGCATTTGCTGAGACATGCACAGTGCCCTCTGACTGCTCAGCCTTGTGCTCGGTGCCTGCTGTCCACTGGGGTCTTTGGTCACTTCAGTAGTCCATTTCAAGACTCCCTAGCAAAGGCCTGAAAGGAGAACTCGTACAGGCCTGTGATAGGACCCACAACTCACCCCTAAGAAGCTCTCTGTATTCTGAGACCACAGGCTGTTCTAGGACCACACTCTTCTTGTATTTTTATTTTTTTATCTGAGCATCTGATTTATTTTATTATGAGAGGTGCCTAGAAACTTCTGAGTGTGCTTCTCAGAACCTCTTCTGATGGACTGAAGAGGAACATGGGAGAAGGTAGGGAGGATATTTATTGCAATCTTCCAATATTTCTGTGTCTAAACAAATCCGCTCTGAAATCTCCTCAGTGAGTTTCTGGCTGGCCTCTCTAGTTCTTCACCTATGGACTGAGCTGATGGTCAGTAGGCTGGTGTTTCTTTCTCTTAGCAGTTGTTGCATAATGACCGACCTGGAATCTTATCTTGTGAGTCTTATCCTGAAAACTTTTCAGACTACACTTAATATTCTGAGGCACTTATTAACATATTCCCTGATGTGTCCATTATAGAGACTATTGAACTAAAATAAGAAATGAAAACTTAAAATTAGAAAAAAATGAACCATTTTTATTAGTTCCATGTAATTAAACATCAGAATGAAATGCAAAGTGATAGAAACAAACGTGCACACATCACTTGGTGGATTTCTCTCTGTATGTAAATTAATATTTTAAAATATAATTTTAGAAAACATATTAAGAGATGAAACACTGTTTTATCTCCCTGACAATATTAATACTTCCTGGAGTGTAAAGTGATTTTTTTTTTAAATCTCTTGAAAGCATAAGATTACTAAATCACAGTGCTCACTGTCCCGTCTTGGGTTGTGTTGCTATAATAGAATGCCACAGGTGGAGTTTCTTGAAGAACAAAAATGTTTTTTTCTGAGAGTTCTGGAGGCTGGCAGTTGAGATGAAGGTTCTCACATGGCCAGGACCTGGATAAGGGCCCTCCTCTGGGTACACAGACGTCCATCTTATTATGTGCTCCTGTGGCAGAAACAAAGAGAAAACCAGCTGTCCCCACTCTTATGGTAAGAGAATACTCATTATGTCAGTTATTGTAAGAAAAATCACTAAGGTCTTATTTATTTCAATTTTTGGCATTTTAAAAGAAAGGTTATAAAGTACTTATTTCATAATTTAACTATTTATTTCTGCAGTGATATAACCAGTAAATATCAAGTAATATAAAAAATGGTTATGGTCTCCGTCATTCAAAATAGATTTTTATAATTATTACTAAACTGACCTTAACTAAATGGTATGTAGAATTATATATGTTTTTATTTATTTGCTGTAATTGTGTCTCAGTAAAGACTTATTGAAAGAATTTCCAAGTGCAGCAATTGCATCATTATTATTATTATTATTATTATTATTATTATTTATTATTATTATTTTGGAGTGAGGTCGGGATACTGGGAATCATACAGAGGAGCATTCTACTTCAAGTTATTATCCCAGTCCCAGTTTACTTTTAATTTTGAAACAAGGTCTCACTAAGTAGCTGAAGGTCTCCCTAAGTTGCCAAGACTAGTCTTGAACTTGTGATCCTCTTGTCTCAGCCTCTCAAGCACTGGAATTATAGGCCTTGGCCAGCATGATAGTCTCAATAAAAGATTTTTAGATGTATTGCACATTCTCTTCTTTCCTCTTTTTTTTTCTCTCAATTCTAGTTGTTTTACCAGTGGTAGTTCTTTTACTGTTTCTTCCCCTGACTAAAGCTTTATAGTTTCTTCTCTTGCTATTCTTCATGGCCTTGTTTTTAGATACATAATTTTATTAGTTTATTTAGTTTTTTTTAATTTAGCTATTAAAACTCTATCCATAAAATGCATGTGTAAGATAAGAAAGATTGAAAATAATTTGTATTTTATTTGTTCAACTCTATAATGAAAATTACTTAATTTTAATGCATATTTCTTCAAAATTTAGAAATTGTATGCATGCGAAAATACTGTTTGTGAACAAGATAATGCATTTTATTATGTTGTCAAGTAATTTGTCACATATTATCTTAGTCATTTTTACTATCTGGAAGAGTTAGTATTACCTCAAAGAGAAATTTTTTTACCTTATAAGAGAGTCTTCAGAAATGACTCTGAATGCCAACTTAAAAAAATATCTTGCTAACTGTGATGGTTTTATTTAATTATTGCTCACATCTCAAGGCAAATGATAAAGTATATGAAGCAAAATGTACCTACATTTCAAGTGGTCCCTATATAACGCCCAAATATTCAACAATCATTTTTACATCTGATAAGATAATCTTTTAAAACCAAGTGGCATAATTTAAAAAAAAAATCTGTTCTTAATGAAGTATAGTCAGAATGTTAGCTTGACCATTTTTATATCTTCTACCTGGACTTTCAGACTTTCATATTTGTGCCATAATAAATTTGAGGTGTATGCCTTAGCATTCTTGTTTTCTTGCTGCTATAATCCAAAGAACTGACCATACAACTCAGAGAAAGGTTTATTTGTTCATGATTTCCTTGAAGATAATTTGAGTTCAGTTCATGTGAGGCCGAGGACTATAGATCTCATGGCATGAGTGTGAGAAGCAGAGACAGAGGGAGAGAGGAAGGGCTGTGTTCTAACATCATGGAGACCAGAAGCAAGAAAATGAGCAATGAGAGGAGGAACCAATAGATCATTTCCAAGGCCAAAACCCCAGGACCTTTCCTTAGCAACCAAGCCCTACCTTCAACATTGGGCTTGGGAGGCATTACAAATCTAAACCATTACATTCTGGGCCTGACCCCCTAGACCTCATGGCCACCTCACCTTGTGATCCTCATAAAAGAAAATAAAAATAAAAAGCAAGTTCCATGGATTCAATGTACAATGGGACAGAGTAAAATTTATATTTCAAAAGGAAAAATAGGGCCGTAGAAAGAAGGGATGGAAAATAACAAATATTGAAATGCAGAAAAAGCATTTACTCTTAGTATCTGATTCCTGGGTCTAAGAAATCATGGAGGTAGGATTTGGTGGAAGAAATCTGCTCAGGACAACGAGAGAGAGAGAGAGAGAGAGAGAGAGAGAGAGAGAGAGAGAGAGAGAGAGAGAGAGAGAGAGAATGAGAGAGAGAGAATGAGAGAGAGAGAATGAGAGAGAAAGAGAGAATGAGAGAGAGAGAGAATGAGAGAGAGAATGAGAGAGAGAGAGAAGTAACCTACCTCTTTCATCCACACCCTCCCTGACCACAGCCCACAGCTACCTCTTAAAAATGCCTTTCAAATTACCAGCAGATTTATTCACAGTTGATGTTAGAGCCCTGATTCAGTTATTTCACATTTCTGCATTTTTCAACACAGAGATTTCATGGAACATATTCTAAAGCCAAACAAATAAACACATATGGTAGTATTTTGTAAACCATGTTTTTAGTTTAGAGAGGCTAGTTTGTTTAAAACTTCACTTTGCTGTAGCATGCTTGTAATTCTAGCATTTGGGAAGCTAAGATAGGAGGATCATAGTTATGTGATCATCCCTCAAAACTTAGGGAGACTCTCAGAAACCTAGTGAGACCCTTTTTCACTAGAAAAGTTAATAAAAATCAGTTGGGGGTATAGCTTAGAGGTAGAATTTCAACCCCCAGTACAACATAGAAAAGAAAAAGTAAGATAATTATTTCTTATTCATAAAGGGAGGGTAAAGTTAAGTTATCTCTTACCTACCCTGTCATGTGGAATTTCCTTAGGGCTGACGTCTCAGCATAAGCCCACACAACTGTCTGCCATCCAATGAGCTGAGCAAGTTGAGTCCTCCCGGACATTCAGTTATGGTAAATGCGTTCTTGTGTCTGGATTATGTCCTCTTAACATTTTCTTTATTTTCATCAGCACATGTTTGCACATCCCTTGGGTTTCAGAGTATTCTTCTAGAGAGAAATGCATCTAGAAATGGGGAATTCACATCCAAGAGGAAAAAATATATTCAGACAACTTTGAGAAGCTCTAATAGTCTGTGTTCTGTCCTCATATTGTTCTAAAATCGATTTACTCTTATGCCAGGCGTGGTGGTGCACGCTTGTAATCCCCGCGCTTGGGAGGCGGAGACAGGAGGATAGTGCAGGTTTGAAGCTAGCCGCGCTGGCTTAGGAGGCACTGTTTCCAAATTTAAAAAAATATATAAAAATAGGTCTGGGAGCATAGCTCAGAGGTAGAAGGGCTTCCAGGAACCCCAGTACCAAAATAAATAAATAAATAAATAAATAAATAAATAAAAAATAAATAAAATCTATTTACTCTTAACTTTCACCACTAGTGGCAGATGCAGAAGGGAAGTCTCTTAAGAAATTGCCTTGATCATTCTCCAAAGCAAAATTATTTGGCTTGTCAAATAATTTGTGTGGCTAAAAGAATTATTATACTCACGTGAACAGCAACCGCTTATATTCATACAAAAATAATAAAGCCAAGTACAGTGGTGCGCGTGCACACACACACACACACACACACACACACACACACACACACTTGTATTCCCAGTAGTACTTGGGCGGCTGAGACAGGAGGGTTGCAGGTTTGAAGCTATCTCTGGCAGCTTAGTAAGATCCTCGGCAACTGAATGAGACCCTGTTTCAAAATGAAAGATAAAATTTGGCTGTGATGACGCTCAAAAGTAGCATGCCCCTTGTTTCAATCCCCAGTAACACACACACACACACACACACACACACACACACACACACGCTAGCACACACATTATCTAATAGAATTTAAATATGAGCTCATATTAAAATGACAATTTGTGAAGCGGGGGCGTGGTGGCGCATGTTTGTAATCCCCGCGCTTGGGACGTGGAGACAGGAGGATCGCGCAGGTTCGAAGCCAGCCATGCCGCTGGCTTAGGAGACCCATTTTCCAAATAAAAATGTAAAAATAGGTCTGGGAGTGTAGCCCCGAGGTAGAAGGGCTTCCAGGAACCCCAGTACCAAAAATAAATAAATAAATAAATAAATAAATAAATAAATATAATAAAATGACAATTTGTGGTAGAACTCACTTTCATCTCTTTTCCTGAAAGTGAGAGAAGCTTTTTAATTCTCCAAGTCACAAATATCCACAAACTGACCCACAGATTTTCTCAAACTTGTGTTTCTTTACCTCTTTTTGATTCAGTTGGAAATAACTCACCTCCTTGTGCAAATACTGTGTATACTGAAAATTGTTCTTTTATTTCCATGGCATACACTTTAATAAAGTGATGGTTTGCTCTTGTGCCATTTTAATGTTAATTTTGAGATAGGGAAGAGACTCAGTTGGAGGTTTTTATTATGTATGCACATAAATGCATTCAATATATCATATTAAAAAAATTAAAAACTCCCCAAACTGGCCCGAATGCTGTGATAGACACAGCCTGTCAAGAGCCTGTTCTTTCTGGTGGGGCGACTTTAGTCTCTGAACAATACATATGAGAAAAGTGAAAGGTATACAGTAAAAAATACCACACATTCAGCAAATGTAATCTCAGCGATAGCATTACAAGTGATTGTACTTATTAAGGCTTTGTTTAGGTCTTAAGGGGTTCTAAACGCACAGCGTATTTCCCTTTTAGGCTTTTTTTTTTTCCCTCTTAAAGATACATTCTCAGCACAGAGTATTCTTATGATGTGGCCTGAGAGTGAATTCTTCAATAAGCTTTCAGTATCCACTTATAAAAGGAAGATTTGTTTGTTTTTCAAGGGCATGGTCATGTAAGTAGATTTCTTCTAATTAGGCTTATACTTCTTTTAGTCATTTAAATAAGATTAGGGTGACTTTCTAAAATGCTGCTACATTAGACTCTATAAAGAGTGAAAGGCTAGGTTCATATCAGTCAAGGTAAGCTAAGTGGCAAAGGTCAGTGTGGTCCTGGATAAACCTGGGTGATGCTCATCCAGATAAAACACATGATGTCTAGCAACAGTGCCAGGGCACCAGGCTTTCTATGAAAGCGCTCCCATATCTTGTCCAAATACCCTGGACCACAAGTTAAAATGCAGACACTCAGACCTTCCTTCCTAGGAGGTTAGATTATCCATATTTTTAGATTCCTGGCTAATTTTTTTTTTTCTTTTCTTTTTTGCGATACTGGGGATGGAATCCAGGGGCATTCGACAACCAAGCTACACTCTCGGTCCTATTTTTTAGTCTTTTCAGTTTTTCAGTGTCTCACTAAGTTATGAACGACCTCACTAAGTAGCTGAGGCTGTCCATGACCCACAATCCTCTGGTCTCCACCTTCCCAAATGCTGGAATTATAAGTGTGCGCCACCATGCTTGGCCAATTCCTGGCTGATTCTGATGATATTATTCAGTTCAAAATGAGTTCTGGCTGCTTCCTTCTCAAACCCCTCAGTACTTACTGCATTTCATGGGACTGCTGATATTTATGCTGAATCCATGCATATGTTTTCATGCAGCTTTGAATGTAAGATGCATAGTTCCCATGTCTTAATATTTTGAAGATCTAGAGATATCTCAAATCTGTTGACATCTTAAGACATAATTTTCCATGCTTGTGCATTCCGGGACTTGGTTTGTTGTTCCTGGAGGCAAAAGACAACTGAGGTCCATCAGTGTTAATGAGTTAGTCAATGCACTTTGAGTATCATGTGGAAGAGAATAGGTGACCTAGTTCTTGTATGAGGATTTTCTGTTGACACCTCCAGATACACATGAGACAAAAGAAACTAATGGCTAACAGCTAATGGGCTTGAAAAACATTTTTTGGAGTCAATACTGGGGTATTCTTTTAAGAAATACTTCATACAAGTGAAAGCTGTGAAGCAGAGTATTGAAAAACTCAAGTATGAATAACCCTGAGTAGAAAAATGAGTAAAAAATGGACAAAGGGTGAAGAAGTATAAAAATAATTTAGTTTAATTATTCACCTTAGTGTTTTTCTTTTAATGTACAAGAACATTGGTATAAAAACCCAAAAGTGTTCCTTCAGCCAAGTGTGATGGCGTACGCTTGTAATCCCCGTGCTTGGGAGGCTGAGACAGGAGGATCACACAGGTTTGAAGCCAGCCTCAGATACTTAGTGAGGCTCTCAGCAACTTAGTGAGACCCTGTTTCCAAATAAAAATATAAAATTGTTCAGGGAGTATAGCCCGGAGGTAGAAAACCCCTGGGTTACACCCCTAGTACCACAAAAAAAAAAAAAAGCATTCCTTTGATCACATAGCAAATTTAAAGTGATCGAAGAAATGATATTTTTATTTGTCAGTACTTTTTATTTCTGTGTGATACACAAAAATGCCATGTTATAATTGTTAATGTATGGCGCTCAATAACAGAGATAGAAGAACAGAAACTAAATTCTTTGACAATTTTGCTCATTGACTATTTGAGTAAATCAGCAAAACATCGAGTAAGAGTATCAAAAGAAATTTTAACATCAATTAGCCTCATGCGCATCTCTTATTATCTGAAAATTTCTTCAAGTAGTATGTAAATTCACAGTTGAAGAGCTTTTAAACATGTTCCTTTAAAACAAGCAGAATAATTATCCACAGGTCTATCTCTAGTGAGCTCTGCTAAAAAAAAAAATATTAGCTGGGTGATCAGATGAATTTCAAAGGACATTTCTGAGCGCCCACAATGACTAGAACAAGTGATCACCATTTAAGATTATTTTCAATGTACAGCTACACCCACACCAATAAAGTAGCAACACTCCCTGTCAGACTTAGGACAGCTGCAAATCAGCCCTATGAGCGAGCGGCCAGAAAGAGGGGCCTGGAGACTGAGAAAGTGGGAGCTCTGGTCCCTGTCTCTATCTTCCACAACTCCCCTTTCTTATTGTGCTTCTTTTCAGCTGTACAGGGAAGCCCAGATGCCAGCAGACAACGGGCTGAACGGTAGCCAGCTGCTTTATAACTGTGTTAGCCAGAAGCCCTCATGAGAAATATTTTTCCTGGAAAATAAATTATAACATGTCTAAGTGGTGCCTGACAAAGCTAAACAGGAGGCATGCTGCTCTATTGCAAATTCATCTGCAGTCTCTGGGTAGAGAGACAAATAAAAGCACTTCATCAAAATCAGTCACAGAAACCCAGGAATACCCATAGGAGACCACTAAACTCTAAATACCAATCAATTTCTCCAACTTTTTTTTTTGTCAAACTTGCAAGTCCTTTTAAGCACTGTCTTCTTGAACTGCCAGGCAGCAGCTGGCTGGCGTGGAGAAAGATCAGAAGGAGTGCAGTTTGGGGGCCTTGGACGACACAGTGGTTTATCCAGCTGAGAACCCTCATAGCTCAAGGGCTTCTTCGGGCTTAGAGCATCAATTAAGGTTAAGCTAAAAGCCCACTTTGCTTCTTTACATTCGCAATGTCTCGGCTCCAAGAGATTCGCCCCAATATACTAGGGACCAATAGAAATAGAATGTATATTAAGATGCCCCCCTCCCTGACCACAAGTTAGAAACCGCAGCTCAGAAAATAACCCACCGTGTGTTCTGAACTTAATGTTAGTTGTTTTAAAAATATCGAACTCAACAGGCAACTCCAATTGCACTCAACATGTGGTTCACACTTAATGTGAGATATTTTAACATTTGCTGATCTGTTAACAACTTCAGCTTAACTGGGGGCAAGATATTGATGATTTAAATTAAGATGCTCATGTCCCTATTAACCTCAAATTAATCAATATTTCTGATGAACCTTTTATGTTTATGATACTTTGCTGGATGTGGCAGTAATATATGGTAATCTCTGTCCTCGGAGAGTTAATTTGTTTTTGTATTGGAGATTTTCCCAGGAGCTACAACCCAGCCCTTTTTATTTTGGAAGAGGTTCTCATTA
The DNA here is from genome assembly GCF_963383645.1 of Muscardinus avellanarius. NCBI lineage: Eukaryota > Metazoa > Chordata > Mammalia > Rodentia > Gliridae > Muscardinus > Muscardinus avellanarius. The sequence continues at coordinate 16,633,875 of NC_137793.1, forward strand.
TGTTGCTAAGAGTCTTCCTAAATTGCTGGGTCTGACCTCAAACCTGTGATCCTCCTCTTTTAGTCTCCCAAGTACAAAGATCACAGGCATATGCCACTGCAACTGGCTAGGCAGTATATTTTTATTCCAGAATCTAATAGGAGGGGTGGCTATTTTCCGGGGTGTACATTTGACTGTTTACAATGGCTATGAGGAAGTCACTTGGATTTTACTAAAAAGGATTTTGGCATGTGACTTGAATATGTACAAACTAATTCTGGTCCGTAGTCTGGCAAAATAAAAGAATGGAAGAAGGAGGATTGACTTAGAGCCCATCAAATTGATGGAGAGCATGAAACAAAGTTAGAAGAGATGAAGAGAGATGAATGAACAGCTTGTGTCTTTTAGAGAGAAATACAAATATTCTACCAAATTTTGTTTGCCAGGCTAAGAAACTTCTGAGAAATTTGCATTGATTCTGTGGAGCTGGTGAGGTTATCAACTAGAGGCCTGAAAGATGACATAGCTCTATTGTGGGTTCCATTGTCACCTTCAAACGCCATTAAAACTCATCAGAAATTGATGTTCTCTGTAATGAAATTGTAGACATACCCTTGTGACCCATTTCTCTCATGAAAATATACAATTGAGAGTAGACAATAAATATGAAAATGGTTGGAAAGTGTTCTTTTTGATTGCATAAAGGGAATATCATTATTTGCAGAAAGGTTTTAAGAGCTGAGAATTCAGGTAAATGGGCCACTCAGCTTTTAAATGGCTATTTCTAATCACTAGAATCCCTGTGTAATTTGCATAATACACAAGTAAGGACATTAAGTTAAAAGAATTAGAAAGATAGGACTGTTTTCTTAAATGTATCAGATTCAAATTAGAGAAACCTAAGGCTCAATATCACAAGATCAAAGCAATCTTACTTAAATATGACTTTAAATTGCCTTATTTTCAAAAGAGAGTCATCCAAGAGGACATTTCCAAATGAGGTGATGCTACAAAAAATAGCCATGAAATGAGATGTACACTCTATATGTTGATAAATTCTAATATCATCTAGATCATATTAGATATATTCATTTTTTTCATGGCTAGTAACAATATCGGATATGTTATTGAAAAATTGGGGTAAAGGGAGACAAGACATGAACCACTGAGAGGACACAACATGGCTTAGTATAAACACAGGACTACTTGTCATATGAGTATGCTTAGTTAACAGCAATGAATGAAACAACAATTTACTTTATACAACAGAAAATCTCAATTCCAGTTTTATCTTAAAAGAGTCATAATAAAGCAGCTGCCATTATTTTAAAAATATAGGTCAAAAAGGCATCTTTAGGCCAGTTTTAAAAAAATTATTAGTACACTGTAATCATAAATCTTGAAGAGGTACAGGATAGTAGAGGCATATACATGTACATATCACTTATTTAGCCCTTCTTCAATTCCCACTCCATCTCCACCCCCTCCCTCCTTCTCCAGTTTGGCTTAGTGATTGACTTTGATATGTTTATGAATGTATATTATGCACATTAGGGAACATTCTTCTTCCCTCTTTCATCCCCCTCAGTTAAGTCGCCTTATTTGCTCATCTAAGGTTTCTCCTTTGTCTGTTGTCCCTCCAATGTCCCATTTTCTCCTTAGCTTCTCCATATTAGGGAGAGCATCCAACTTCCCAATTCTTGCGACTGACTAATCTCACTTAAAACAATGTTCTTCAGTTTCATTCATTTTCCTGCAAATAATGAAATTTTGTTCTTCTGGTGGCTGAGTCAAATTCTCTTGTGTACATATCCCATAGTTTTTTCGTTTTTTCTGTGGATAGACATCTTGGCTGGTCCATAGTTTGGCAATTGTGAATTGTGCGGGCATGAACATAGATAAAGATGCATTAGTTGGTAGTTTGGTTTCCATTCTTTTGGGTAGATACTCAGAAGTAGTATTGCTATATCACATGGTAGGTTCATTCCCATTTTTCTGAGGATCCTTCATATTGTTTTCCAAAAAGGTTGCACTAATTTGCAATCCCACTGACAATGTATTAGAGTTTCTGCTTCACCACATCCTCACCAGCATTTGTTGTTGTTTGTGTTTTAAAGGATTGCTATTCTAGTTGGGGCTAGGTAAAATCTTAGGGTAGCTTTTATTTGCATCTCTCTGATTGCTAATGATGTTGAGCATTTTTTTCATACATTTATTGGTCATTTGAATTTTTGCTTTTGAGAAGTGTCTATTTAGTTTACTTGCTTATGTTTTTATTGGGTTATTTGTTAGTGCTGAGTTTCTTGAGTTCTATGTATATTCTAGATATTAGTCCTTTATCAGAGAAGTAGGTGGCAAATTTTTTTCCCATTCTGTTGGCTCTCTGTTGAAGTTCTTCAAAGTTTCCTTTGCTGTACAGAAGCTCTTCATTTCAATGAAATCCAACATATTGATCCTCCTTTTAATTTTTTGTACCTTTGGGGTCTTTTTGAGAAAGTTTATGCCTGTACCTTTGTGTTGAAGTCACAGGTAAAAACTTTGTATCCTATGTGTTGCAAGAGTTGCAAAGTCTCTGGTCTCATTGATTTCCAAGCCTTGGCTCCATCTTGAATTGACTCTTGGGCAGGATGAGAAATTGGGGTTTATTTCCATTTTTCTGTGTATGTTTAACCAGTTTTACCAACACTACTTGTTGAACAGGTTATCTTTTATCCAATGTATTTTTTAGCCACTTTGTCAAAAATTGATTGGCTATAAGGATACAGATTTATTTTTGAGGCTTCTATTCTGCTCCATTGGTCTATATGTCTGTTTTTGTACCAATACCGTGCTGTTTTTATTACCATGGCTTTGTAGTATATTTTCAAGGTCAGGTGTTGTGATGCCTCCTGTACAGTTCTTGTTGCTGAGGTCTACTTTGGACAGTGTTTAGAAAAATAACTCAATTGTAGATTGATTCTTCCTTCCTTCCTTCCTATTTTGCCTCTCTCTCTCTCTCTCTCTCTCTCTCTCTCTCTCTCTCTCTCTCTCTCTATTTTGTGGTAACAGAGTGCCTCAGTCAACATGCTCACTACTGTGTACCAAGAACCCTGACCACAACTTAGAAAGAAGAAGATATTTTTGGAGATCTTGAGGTCTAATCCATGCCAGACCAGTTCTTCAAAGCTCAGGGTCATGGTGGAGGGAAGCAGAGAGAGGGAGAGAGAGCAAGACTCTGCTCTCACATCATGGAAGTTAGGATCAAGAGAGAGCAAGGAAGCAAGGGGATTCGAAGACACAGACAATCATTGAAGCTACACTCCCAGGTAGCCACCATCTCAAGCCACACCGCCCCGGGCCTGAGTTATTGCTTAGTAAATCTTTCCCAATGAATATATACATTGATGACATTACAACCCTCATGGCTTAATTACATCAACTCTGAACCTTAATACATGACCTCTTCAGGAGAGGGTCTGTATCTAGTCATAAGATGGGAATTGAATCCAGGGCATCCCACCTCTCAGCTACACCCTCAGCCCTTTTCTTATCTTTTGTTTTGAAACAAATTGTAGCCTAGGTTGCTATAGTGTCCTGCTAAATTGCTGAGGCTGTCCTCAAACCTGCAGTCCTGCTGTCTTGGCTTCTTAAGTACTCATAGTGCAGGTATGCACCACCATGCCCAGCAATTGTAGATTTCTTAATTGTATTAATTTATCAATAATACCATTAATTAAATGATTTAATTTTTACTAAATAAAAGTGAACAAAGCTGGGCATGGTGGCACATGTGTGTAATCCCAGCATTCGGGAGGCTGAGACAGGAGGATCACGGTTCAAGGACAGCCTCAACTACTTAGTGAGGCCCTTTGCAACTCAGTGAGACCCTATTTCAAAACAAAAAATAAAAAATAGGGCTGGGGGTTGAGCTCAGAGGTAGAATGCTCCTGAGTTCCATTCCTAGTACCACACACACAAAAAAAGAAAAAATAAACAAACTGTCAATTATTTAACACATTTTCTGACTTTCTAGTAGTAATTTAATTCAGAAACTCACCTATTTCTGATAATGTCAATAGAATATGTCTCTAGCACATGTTATCTTAAAGATTCCACTTAAAAACTGAGCTGGGAATGGTGGCACATACCTGAAATCCCAGTACTTGGGAGGCTAAGGCAGTAGGATTGAAGGTTCAAGGACAGCCTTAGCGAATCAGACTGCCATCAACCTAGCAAGACCCTGTTTCCAAATAAGAAATAAAGTTGGACTGGTAGTGTAGCTCAAAGGTAGAATATCTTTGGATTTAATCTCTAGTACCATAAAAAATAAAACAAAATAAAACATAAAAACAGTCTTAAAAATAGAATGTCTACTAGAAGTTTTTCTTATCATTAAAACAACCTTTAAATAAACTATTTGAAACATGCTGCTAAGTGTTAGTTCCATGAGCAATCTTCAAACATATTTTTGTTGATGTTGTGCTATATATTTAGCACTTAGTAGGAAAAAGTATAATGTATTAACAAAGCATAAAATGATAGAAGAATTTGATGAGAATTATGACAAAGGATGGATGATTTACAAGCACAGTTAGTTTATACTAGTGAATCTATTTGCTATATAGATACAGGAATATCTCACTGTGCTAAATATAAAAACGTATAGTTTAGACTTTCAAGTAATAGAATCAGAAATGTAAGTCAGGAATCAGGGTTCTTAGTGAGCCTGACATACTCCAGATCTCTAGTTCATGCTCTCTTTGCCTAGATTCACCTCATCAAATAGTGGCTTTTTCTCACTTGTATTTGTTCCTTTTTGATATTGGTTCTCCTCTTTTGAGGTTGATTACTTGCTGAGAGGAGAAATTTTGCAATATTTGGTACCACCAACTGACTTGAAATCTAGTGACCTAACTCAAAAAGTTCTGAAAAAGTCAAAGGTTAGTCTAGAGTGGGTTTATAATGAACACCACACAATTTGTTTTGGCCAAAAAGGTGATTTTGTATGTTCTAAACCTGGAGAAGTTACTAAGAGTATACTGCATAGAAATATATATATATATATATATTCTTCTCTTAGTGTGTGTATATATATATATATATATATATACTCTTAGTATATATATGAGTATATATATATATACACACACACTAGTATACATACATTTGTGTGTATGTAATATATTATATATATACATTAGTACATATATACATTACTATATACACTAGTATATATATTACTATTTACATTAGTATAAATACATTAGTATATATACACATATATAAACATTAGTGTGTATATTTATATTTTATATTATATATACCTTAATAAGAGAATGTGAGTTATCTCTTCTCAAATCATTTGTGAGGCTATAATATTTTAGCCAATTATGATTATGCAATAAACAATATTAAGGATATACCTGATTAGTTGATTAGATTATCATTTAGGAATTACATGAGTCAGGGAATTTATATGATTAAAGCAATTTAAAAATTAAATGCATCAAGAGTAAATGTATTCATCATTCCAACCTCTGGTTCAAACATATTTGTATCTTGTTCTGGGAGATGAGGTTCATGCCCTATAAGTATTCATTAATAAGTAATAAAATATTTCTTACCCAATTTGAGATAGTGGCAGTCTTTCGGGAGAGGATTTGGACTATTGGGAGCCTATTCTTCATTCACTCTACTCCTGGTTTGACATAATTTTTGTTGTTATATTATCAATGTTTTGTATGTCTTACTGTGCCTCCATATGACATAAGTCTATATAAATCGCTAAAAATAAACATTGGTGTTTTATATTCTTTGCAAGTAAATGGGAATTTTATGCCATTTAAAGAACACATCCAATCTGAATTAACCTTATCAATTTTCATTCATTGCTTTTCAGTTGTCTCAGTAATTTGCTATGCAAAAGTCATCCAAACTTCTTGCTAAGCTAAACATCCTTGAGGGAAGACCTATAACTGCTTCCTCTTTAGCACAGTTGTTACATCCACCACGCACAGAATACATGATGCTTCTAGTGTACAGTACATGTTACAAATGCTAGATTAAAAGTGGGTGGTTTTCCAAAAGTATACGGTATTTAGTCAGTTGTTTGCGGGCAGGTTCTAGCATTACTTAGCTTCTCAGATTAGCTCACCTTTATCTACCATTAAATGCTTGGCCCAGAATACCTCCCTAATTATATAATGGGTATGTCAAACTTTTCCTACGAGGAAGCATGTTAAAAATTTTATCTTAAAATATAATAGTCCCATTTTAACCTTGAGGAGCATGTTCTAAGATACCCCCCATGGATTCTGAAATCATGGATAGTAGAGAATATATATATATATATATATATATATATATATATATATATATATATATATATATATATATCTATGCAGTATTACCTATTAGAATGTTTGATTCACAAATTGGGCACAGGTTAAGGTGTAAAGCAATAATATTACAACGAGACCATTTCATGGATGGAAGGCTTGTTCTTTTCATAGATCATAGCAACCCAAGTGTATAATTTTTTTCTTCACTTAATCAAGAATTTTAAGCTTTTCAAGTTTAAAGGAAGCATTGTTAGGCTTCTCTTTGATATATCTCAATTGCTACTATCATGTTATAGTTAGTTAAGAAATGTCCCCTAAAGAACTCATTTATTAATGTTTGGAGCTGATGTAATTGTTGAGTCATGAGGGTTGTAGCCCCAAAAGTGGATACATCCATTGTAATGCATTTATCTGGGTTGTGACTCAGGCCATTAGAATGTAGCTGGATGTGGTCCCTGGGGTGTGACATTGGGGATTATATAAATGGTCTTTCCTTTTCCTGCTGGCTCTCTCTCTCTCTCTCTCTCTCTCTCTCTCTCTCTCCCTCCCTCCCTCCCTCCCTCCCTCCCTCCCTCCCTCTCTCCCTTCTCCATGATGTGAGACAGCCCACATACTCCTGCTCTCTCTCTCTCTCTGCTCCCTGTCTCCATGCCCTGAGATTTGCAGTCCCTAGCTTCACATGGACTGAACCTGAAACCATAATAAAAATAAATCTTCTTTCCTGTAAATTACGTGATCATTCTTTTAGATTATAGCTGCAAGAATGCAGAATATATATCACTACTCTACTTTTCCCCTTTGCAGCCATTGCTAAGTAAAATAAGGATGACTCAGACAAGAGCACTGCATTTGTACAATAGATAGTTTGATAGCTGAGACGATTACCAAGGGTTTGGCATATGAGTAATATATACAGTGGGCATACACTGGACAAAGGGTGACTGGTGATTGAGTCGGCGGTAGAATAGGGTAAGACAGCACAAGATTCCACCCTGATACTTGACAATTTAAAACTTAAAATTTTTATTTCTGAAATTTTCCATGTAAACATTTAAGATTATGGATGAAATTGCAAAAATTGAATCTGCTTATAAAAGGAGACCACTGTATGTGCAAGCAACTTCTCCACTCTACTCAGGCATTATTTTATTTCACTTTTATTATATTTTTTGATTCCCCAAGGGTGCCATGTGTATTTATTAATTTTTTAAATTTTCTTATTGATGCACTGTAGTCATACATCTTAATGGAGTACAAGATGGTAGAGACTTACATACACACATCACTCACTTAGCCCTTCCCCAATTCTCACGTCATTCCCTCCATCTTTCTCCTCCTTATGTTTGGCTTAGTGATTAACTTGGTATGTATATCATGTACATTAGGGAATTTCTTCACCTCATCTCACCGTCCTCAGTTAGGTCACCTTATTGGCTTATCTACAGTTTCTTCTTCCTTCCTTCCTTCCTTCCTTCCTTCCTTCCTTCCTTCCTTCCTTTTCCTTCCTTCCTTCCTCTTTTTCTTTCTTTCTTTTTGGTGGTGCTGGGGATGGAACCCAGGGGCCTTCTACCTCCGGGCTACACACCCAGACCTATTCTATATTTTTTATTTGGAAATAATAGGATCTCTTAAGCCAGTGGAGGCTGACTTTGGGCTGACTTTGAACCTGTGTGATCCTCCTGTCTCAGCCTCAGAAGCGCAGGAATTACAAGCCTGCGTCACCACACCCGGCTTTTCTTTCTTTAAATAGAAAAAAATCTGAATATAAAAGTTTTATTTTTAGCTCTGTGTGGAATATTTTAGTGAACTGACCCTGAATTAAATTAGGTGAAAATCTGACATACTGAATCATAGTAGGGAAAAAAATAAATCTCAAAATTTAGAAAAAAATCAGTTGATAAGGCTACTATTGGAATTTTAGGTACTATGTCAGTTATAACTTTTATTTATAAAGATATCTAAACATATACATAGATAAAAGACATTCTCATAAGAAAATTTTAGAATTTTACCTTCAACTTTATATCTCTAGTGTTTTAAAGCATGCTTTATGATTATATTTCACTCATCTATATTAGATGAGTATATTCCACTAGCCTTTATAGCACTATTGCATGATTATAAATTTAGCATCAATTCACATATTTGATATATGTGGTCCTTAGTTATAATAATAAAATTTGCATCATAGGATATATTTGCAAAAAATAAATAAAATTATTTGAATACATTTTAATTTATAAAAGTTCTAGAAATTAAATAGTATACTCAGAAATAACTAACAGAAAGAATCATTTTTTCCTCCTTCCCAGCACATGTCTTTGATATTAGAGTTGGTAGTTTTGCATATGTTCATAGCATTATTTAAAGTTTTAAATTCTGCCAGGCGTGATGGCGCACACTTGTAATCCCCGTACTTGGGAGGCGGAGACAGGAGGATCGCACAGTCGCCAGTCAGTCTCGCTGGCTTGGGACCCTGTTTCCAAATAAAAAATATATTAAAAAATAGGTCTGGGAGTATGGGAGTATAGCCCGGAGGTAGAAGGGCTTCCAAGAACCCCAATACCACACACACACACAACATATATATATATATTTAAATTCTTTATGACTTTATCCTCTTTACCTGTTTTCCCTCAATCACTCCTCTGGAGCCTCTGCTCATCTATCTGATGTTGCCTTTATTCCTGAATCCCTCTCCTGCTTCCACATATAAGATAAAACACATTTGCAATTTTAATAAAAATCATCAAAGATTTGTTTCAAGCAATAATATTTCCTATATATCCTCTATGACATTTTCTTATTCTCCTTATATTTTGAGTTCCCAAAATAAGTGATTAAAAACTATTTAGGGAAATTATGACATTTTGTGCAATTTTTAATAATAGTTTTCCAACTTGGTGATGATAACTTATAGTCCTATTTAAGACCAAACCTTTATATGTATATATCCTTTGTAAGTCTATATATGATGATTCATCTACAAGTCTGGGATCAATTATTTAAATCCTCAATTGCAAGATAAACAACAAAACAACGATATTTCTTTCTGCAAAATTGATGTTAATTTTAACCAATTTTTAGTCATCCGATTAATACTAATGTTATATAGCTAAGGCATTTTTATTTTATGATCATTATTGGCCAACAAGATTACTTTACTTTTGCTAAATATTACATTAATAGTTTAATTTACCTGAGCATGGTGGTATGTGCCTATAATCCCTGAACTTGAGATGCTGAAACAGGAGGATCACAAACGGGAGGCCAAACTTAGCAACTTAGAGAGACCTTCAGCAACTTTGCAAGACCTGCTTTCAAAACTAAATTTTAAAAGGGCCGGGGATATATTTCAGAGGTAGAATGCCCCTAGATGCTTTAATCCCTAATAAAAATAATAATAGGTTATTTATATGAATGTGTAAGTAAATAAAAGTGCCAGAATCTGAAGAAATAGACAGCGTTCATATATTTTAACAGAGTTGTCTTTATTTATTTGCCTTTTTTTTAACTTTGTAAATATTGATAAAATTAGTAATTATTTCCTGGGTTATATATCTGTAAATGAAAAGTGCTTTGAAAATCCAAGTGCCACTGAATTAGTTCACCAGCCCTGCCACATATATTTTTTTAAAAAGTGGTATTCAGCCGGACGTGGTAGTGCACTCTTGTAATCCCCACCCTTGGGAGGCAGAGACAGGAGGATCGCACAGGGTCAAAGCCAGTTGTGCTGGCTTAAGAGACCCTGTTTCCAAATATAAAAAAAGTATAAAATAGGCCTGGGAGTGTAGCCCAAAGTTAGAAGGGCTTTCAGGAACCCCAGTATCACCAAAAAAAAAAAAAAGTGGTATTCGCATCAGAATGTCTCCACTTTCAATCTCTGTGGGAATAATATGAATGGGAATTCTCAAGAAATGACCGACACACCTTCTTTATGCCCAAGAGCGTTAATAAAATGGTATCTGTCTTATACATTATTCCTCTTGTTTCTCCTTTTGTCATGGGTTCTGAGAAGTGATTTTTTTCTCTATTTTCAAATGAACATAAATACCATTAACGTAAAATTTCTCACGATCTAATGTGAGATACTAAGTATATAAAATACTGTTCTTTTTTCCCTCTTTGTAATAGAAACAAGATGGTAGAAGTCTTGTAATACTGTGCTCCTGTAGACGAAATTCACGTAGTCCACCTTTTTTCATATGAAGCAAAGAATCTGATATGGCAAAGGACCAAGGAATGTCCTTAGTCCCTGAGGAAAGGATTTCTCAGAACATGTGATTGAAAGGAAAAAACAAATCTCCCGAATGATTGGCTAGGATTAAAAGAGTAGCAAGTATAGTGATACGATCATTCTTAACATAAGTACTGCTACTCATGAGGATCCCAGACATCAGAGCAATGGATTTCTATCTGGAATTGTTGGTCTCTTATGTGAACCTGTGTAATGATGCACACACAGAAGGATTCCTTGAGTCCAAGAGTATGGAACCAAAGTGAGAAACAGAAAAATAGTCATCAGTAGAATTATCTGCCTCTGATTATTAGGTTTCTGAGTTTAACTGAAATGTCAATAATAATATTCCTTATAAATATAAATGTTTAGAAGATGTAGCAGAAATAACTTATTGTACATGATATATAGAATTGATGAGCTTTCCCAACACTTTCCCAGCAAATCTTTAGAAAAATAGTCACAGAGCCGGGCGTGGTGTTGCACGCGTGTGATCCCAGCATTTGGGAGGCTGAGACTGGAGGATCACGGTTCGCAGACAGCCTCAGCTACTAAGTGAGGCTCTCCGCAACTCAGTGAGGCCCTGTTTTAAAATAAAGAATAAGCCAGCTGTGGTGGCGCACACTTGTAATCCCCGCGCTTGGGAGGCAGAGACAGGAGGATCGTGCAGGTTTTAAGCCAGATGCGTTGGCTTAAGAGACCCTGTTTCCAAATAAAAATATAAGATAGGTCTGGGAGTGTAGCCCGGAGGTAGAAGGTCTTCCAGAAACCCTAGTACCATTAAAATGAATGAATGAATGAATGAATGAATGAAAGAGAGAGAGAAAGAGAGAAAGAAAGAAAATTGGGCAGTGGTTGTAGCTTGGAGGTCAAATGTCTTTGGGTTCCATCCCCAGACCACCCCCCCCAAAACAGAAAAAGTAGTCATACATTAGGATGCATAAAGTCCCACAAAATATACTTACTACAGATCAAAGTTGAGAGTCTCTAATATTTAACTGTAGATGACATCATCTATTTCACAAAGTAATATTATGTTGTAGATATCATGACTGATAAAATATTGAAAGAAAGTTAAGAAGACAGAGTTGAAAAGCAAATGGGGCTGTATTTTATGGTTACTGAAATGCTTGGTAAAAGATGTGATGAAATAAACATGGAAAGCTGGAGAGTAAGGAAAGAAGAATCTGCAATCACGATCATCTCTTTGGACATTGTTTTATTTTCTGTTGAAGGGCTTTGTTTTAGTCATAACATCTCTGAACTCATTTCTACTTTGTAAACAAATAGATAAATAAGCGCCAGCATGCAGTAATATTTTATGTGCAGACTGAATTCCTGAATAACTTGTTTATTCAAAACTTGAACAATCTGAGGTCAAGCCAGATCAGGTGCAAGTGTTACTTGATTCATCAGATATACATTGTTAGATTCTCATATTTCCTTGGAAAACATTGGCGACTAAAGCCCCAGTTAAAAGCAGAAAGTAAATGCAGAAAACAATGAAATTTATCAACCTAAAAATATTACAGTAGCAATAACTATAAGCTTAGTAATGTTTTTAAATGTTCACTGGGGGCTTAATGTATGGCAGCTTTCTAAAAATGGATTATTTTTGAGTATATTTAAGACACAAAATGTGATTTTTCTGGAATGCATTTAGATAGTAAAACAGGTCATTTATAGCAAAGTAAACTAACCTGTGTATCATCTCACCTCTTTAAACATTTTTCTGGTTTGTGTTTGTGACAATAATAGCTAAATTCTACTCAATTAGCCCGATTTTGCAAGTATAACAGGATTTATTACCTCAAGGGTTCATGAAATTCATCGTATCCCCATCTTGTTCACCGTACATATCTGATTATCAGTTTTTTTGTGTGTGTAGTACTGGGGATTGAAACGAGGGATATTCTAACTCTGAGATGTAACCCCAGCCTTATTTTATTTTTATTTTGAAACAGAGTCTAAGTTGCAGAAGGCCTCTCTAAGTTGCTGAGACTGGCCAAGAACCTGTGATTCTCCTGTTTTAGCCTCCCAAGTACTGAGATTACAGGTGTGAGCCGCCATATCCAGTTTCTTAGATTTTGTATACCTTATTTCATTAGATTTTCATGATTACAGTTCTATGAGTTAAGGACAATTGTCTTTATTTTCCCTGTTTACATGGAAAGCATCAAAGATTCAGATCTTTAAAGCCTGACTCTGAAGCTGGAAATATTAGCCTCATCACATCACTTTCCACATGAATAACTCTGATCTTTAAAGCCTTTACCACATTTACAAACCCAGGCATATGTGTGCTTTCATTAACTGTGTGTGGTTTGTCAGAATAGAAGTACCTGGTATGTGGGAGGTCTCTGCATACATTTGCTACTGAGCGCTATTTTTCTTTTATTATGGCTCATGCTTCTAATAACAGGATGGTCAAGTCACAGAATTCTGTAGGGTCTTCTGTCACAACATGAGATAAGGCTTTCTGATTATATACCCATGTTTCCCACAGAACATGGTCTTCTCGAGGTAGACCCTATATTTTTCATTTTAGAATATCTATGTTGTTCATTTTAGAGTATCCATATTTGTTCATAGTAAATTCTGAACGTGTTTCAAAAGAATGAAGAGCAGTATAAAGGCGTGTTCCACTTTACTACAAAAGTCTCAGAGTACTTCAATACAACGACACAGAATTCTCATGTATTTGCTTTGCACAAAGTCTACTTGCCTTCAGTAAATGGCCATCTGCAAAACTAAATTAGAACAGAGCTAATTACATTACATAATTATTTTCTGAATATGTAAAATCAAGTAGTTCTGAGAACCATTTTGCATAGAACTTCCTGTAACATTTAACATTTCTAAAACAACGAGCACTTTCCTGCTGACAATATTTCGATGCTTGGTTTCTCTCAGAATGAATGGTATTTCACAATATTACATAACACCTGAAGATGTGTTTTGCAAAAGCTAACACCAGCTTTGAATTTACAATCTGTCCTTTTTCACCTCTGCGCATGTCAGGGATAACAATATGATTTTGGTGCTTCAGTTATTATTTCAGATAAGTAATAGGTATCATTTGAATCATTAAAACATGGCAAGACATTAATTTTTATGATTGGAGTACTCTTTAGAGATGTACGTTAGTTGGTTATTAGATTTTATACATCAAGAAGAACAAAATGTTAATTTTCAGTAATTCTTTTCTTCAGATTATACAATAATCTGATCTATAATAGCAAACAAATGACATAGTAGTTTTTATGGGCAATTTCTCATATTTGAGCTTACTATAAAGACCAAAAAGGATGAATAAAAGCTTTTGTCTGGATAGTTCCATAGTATGCAAATGGAGATGCTGAACACTACTTTAATAAATGCAGCACCCTCATTATGATTGGGGAACGTGAGCTGTACTTAACATATCCATCCGTCTCAGGGTTCTTACATTTGTTCTGTTTGGAGGATGGCTAAATCTCAGTGGAGAAAGATTTAATTTCCTTTCAAATGTCATTGGCTCAGAATGCTTTGATCATGCTGAGATTTGCCCAACCCCTGTCACAGCAATTCTCTGATGATTTCAAGCTGATTTTCTTTGTACATCAAAGGCATGAAAGGACCATTCAACAGCACATGCTTTGGGCTCCACATTTTGAAGTCTTGTGAATACTCATGAGCCATATTGTTATAAGTAGACCACTGTTGCCCACTTGGAAAATATGGTGACTAGTTGGGGCCAAGATATTGTTGGTTTTTCCTTAAAATCCAGGACTCTTAATAGGCTGTTCCTACATTACTTTATCACTGTGTTCAAATGAAGTAGCTACGTTAAAAACATTATGAATATGATTTATAAATTATGTTCTGCCTACATTTTGACATCATGATATTGTAATTACTTATAAGGAAGAGGAAATTTAAAAATCAAGAAATAAAAGCAACAAGTATTTAAAGAGTGACAACCACAAGTTGTAAAAATGTGCTAGTTTCAGATCTTACATTTTACTTATTGTAACAGAAAATAACTCTGATTATTCTAATCCTATGGATTTATTTCAGTATGTAAGCCTCCTTGTCACCTTCTGTCTTTTACTTTGTGCTACTTGAACTGAAATTAGAATTAAATTAAATTAAAATTGGCCTACTAACAATTCTTGCAGAATATCAAATTTATAAAAACAATTATCAACTTATTCTTATAATAACAAACTAGAATGCTGGAAAATGTGATACTTCCAGTCATCATAATTAGCACCAGCAGAAGCATCATAATCATCACACAAAGAGAAGTAATGTCAGTAATACAAGGATTAGTATTTAGCTGTAGTGGAATAGATTATGAAAATAATAACAATTAGTGCATTTACTATGCACTTGCAATGTACTTAGTACTTTTCTAATCTAGAGTTTTCAGAACTGTCGTATGGTCCAAACTAGTTTAGCCACTAAGGAGATCAGTGTGAAGATTCCTTAGAAAACTGGGAATGGATCCACCATATGATCCAGCTATATCACTCCTGGGTATCTTTCCAAATGGGTTGAAATCAGAGAACTACAGTAACATATGCATACCTATTTTCATAGCAGCACAGTTAGTAATAGCCAAAATATGGAACAAACCTAGGTCTCCATCAACAGATGAATAGATTGCAAAATTATGGGAAATACACACAATGGAATTCTACTCAGTAATAAAGAAGAACAAAATCATGTCATTCGCAAGAAGATGGAAATCCCTGGAGAACATTATGCTAATGTTCTTCTGTGCCAAGCACAGAAAGAGAAGGAATATATGTCTTCTATAATATGTCCAAAGTAAGGAATATTGGGGATACATGAAGGACTCCAGATAATGTAGGAGAGACCTCAGCAAAGCCAGAATGGAAGGGTAGAAGAAGAAGAAGGCTGAGGTTGATTAATGGAGGAGCTATATTTGAAAATGTGTAAAAGTATGAACGTAGCATAGTCATCCTGGACATTCATTGTTGGGAGAGGGAAAAGGAGGATGGGGAGGGCACCAAGCACTGTCTGAATGTGTGCCATTTTCAATATGATCCTAATAAAAAAGAACTGTCCTATGAAGAAGAATGGATTGTTATCATGGCTGTGCAGATAAACTGAAGGCAGATAAATGAACTCTCCCAAGTTCAGCAAAAGAGGCTTATCAGAGCTGTTTTTACAAACTTTGTGTCCCACTGTCTCTAGTCTAGATGTTTTACCGTCATGAGGATGTTTCTGATAATTTTATTTTATTTTTTATTTTTTATTTTTTTTGTTTTTTTGGTGGTACTGGGGTTCCTGGAAGCCCTTCTTCCTCCGGGCTACACTCCCAGACCTATTTTATATTTTTGAAACAGGGTCTCTTATGCCAGCACGGCTGGCTTCGAACCTGCACCATCCTCCTATCTCCGCCTCCCAAGTGCGGGGATTACAAGCGTGCGCCACCACGCCCGGCGCATTTTCTGATAATTTTAGATTTTAAAAGTTTCCCCAATGACACTCAATTTTCTTATATCTAAAGATGAGTTTCATTTTTGGAACAATCTAGTAAATTATTTGATGTTCATTATTTAATCTTGGGATGGAGGGTCTACAATAATTTTATAGAGATTTGAAATGGCTATAATAAAAATGATTTTATTACTTTAAAAAATTTTATCACTTTAAAATTTAAGCTGGGCACTGTGGACTATGCCAGCAATTCCATTACTTGGGAACCTGAGATGAGAGAATCCCACGGTGGAGGCCGTCTCAGCACCTAAGTGAGATACCCAGAAAATAAGTGGGACTTTGTTTCCAAATAAATATTAAAAGAGGTTCAGGGGTAGATCATAGTTAGAATGTTCCTGGGTTCAATCTTCAGCAACAAATAAATAAACAAATGTTAATAAAATAAAATTAGTGTATTAAAAGTATTCTTTTCTATCATTACTATTTATATGTAGAGACTATTCCTCTTTAGACAGTTTTACTTTTGTAATCCAGACAAATTCTACAAATTCTATGTGCATATATATATATATATATATATATGTGTGTGTGTGTGTGTGTGTGTGTGTGTGTGCATGTGTATGTATCTATACCCATATATACACATATGTATATGTTCAATAGTATGTACAACTAATAGATAAAATTTTGTTTATAAAACTGACATAAGAGCATATTCCTACTTAATATGACAGCTACTATTAAATCTCATATATGCTTTAATTACTGATTAAAGCCTATGTATGTTATAATAATATGTAATAATTTGATAAGTAAGAGAGAAATATTACTTTGGGTAAAATTGGTTAAAACATTCTATCAGTTACCATTCAATACCTATATGTACCTATGAATAGAGTGTGTTATCTTCAGACCCTAAATGAGACAAACTGTAGCTACGTCAACTAAATTATTTTTGTGCTTATTTAACTGAAGCAAAAGATTTAAAAAGACTAAAAGAGTTCAGATATATGTACAAAGGTCATAACTACGGAAATATGATGTGATGCATTTTAAATCTGTAATAGGGGACAAGGAGAGTAATTTAAATAGAGATAATTGAGTAGAACAGAGTACTTTGTAAATCCTAAATTCTATTCATAACAATTATTTTAATTCTTCTTAAGCCTTATAAAACATGAATGGATGAAGCCATATTTTAAGCTTTTATTCATAACATGTTTTATTATTATTAATAATTCCATTTTGTATTTGTAGTGAGCTTTAGAAATAATTAATAAAATAATAATTCACCTATTAGAAGAAAATATATAGTGAGAATGATCCGAAAGCTAAATAATTAAACTCTCCAGATATTATTGATGGACTGTACTGCTGTGCGGAAGTGAACTGGCACTCTCAGTGTGTGAGTGTGAGCAGGGATAGAGGATGCAATCTGTAGAGGTCATTTCGACTCTGTTTCTCAAACAACGATGGTATCAAGTTACCAGGTTACCTAGATCTTCAAAACCACGAGTTATGCACAGTATACATTCCATATCTCAAATGTATGTACATGTATTTAAACAAAATCCATGTTTAATTTAAACAGATGTCACATTATTACATATATTACAAAAGCGTTATTTAGTACATACCATACTCTATTTGTAATACAGTAGCTCATCCCTATCCACGAGTGACACGTTTCAAGAACCCCCATTCTTCATGACTAAAATTGCAGAGAATATTGAACCCTAAACATACTGGTTTTTTTTTTCTATATACGTGCAGCCTTGCCACGTAGCACCAAAATTTATCTTTTCTTTCATGTTTTGTGTCCTGATGCCTCCTTTTCAACGTTACCTTATTGCTTTGGAGCCATTACTAAGTAAAATAAATTTCACTTAAAGATAAGCACTGTAATACAATAGTTACTTAAGAGACTAAAAGATCGGTAGTGTATACCCTGTGGATACGCTGAATAAAAGGAGTGATTCATATTCCAGACAGGACAGAGGGCGAAGATGAAAGGTTTTATCATCCAACTCAGAATGGTGTGCAGTTTAAAACTTAGTAATCGTGTATTTTGGAAGTTTCCATTTCATATCATTGAAGGTCGGTTGACAGTGTGTTTCTGAAATTGTATGTCAGGAAGGACCACTGTGTTATTTAAGGAACAACAGATTGAAGGGAGAAGGGGTGCTATATTAGATGTCTACATCTTGGCTTCAAAAATAGTGAAATATGGAAGAAAGATTTATCTTGGAAATCAGGTGGGTACAATCTATCCTCCTAAGGTGAATCTAAGCCCAGATGCAGTCTTGTTGTGGGTTTATGGAAGCAGTACATTCCTGCAAAATTTTCCACTGCTTCTTTGAAAAGCGTCGATTTAGTTCTTTCTACAGAATGCCAATGATCCCCATGAGTGTTGCATGCTATCAAAGCTTAAGAACAGTATCAGGTAGAAAGCATACAATTTGGACAAATTTTGAAGCAGAATTATGTGTCAAGCCATGTGTGCTGCACATTTCCTACATTGTTAACAATAGCTTTATAACAATTACTCTGTTTCTTTGACAATTTACCAGGAAACAGGCACTTTTCATTTTCCTCTTGGCTCTCTGGAAATGACCTTTGTGAGAAATCTGGATTCCATCCCCAGTCTAAACGCAAGCTAACTGGCACCAAGTCCATGGAGTAGAACATTTACACAGTAAACTCAGCCAGAACAACTCACTTAAAAGTGAAAACATCATTTGGATCTGTAAATTGGTTTTCCATGTTGATTATAGTGACATTAAGTAGAAACAGCTTCAGTCTCCATGTCTAATTGTTCTCCAGTCCCCTCATAATCAATGAAAATTATAACAACCCTTATTCAAAGAGCAAGAGCGTAGATTAGACTAGAGCAAAAGTGCAATTTCTTTTCCACAGAGAGTGCAAAAAAAGCCTTTCTTGGATATTATAAAATAAAGAAGGTAAAGTGTCCACAAATAGTTCAAACCAAAAATAAGAAAATGAAATTTATATTTTGATATTTCTTTTGATACTCTTTGGATATTGGCTCCCTCCCAAAGGCTTCTGTTTTAAAATCTTGGTCCACAGGGTGGTGCTATTGAAAGGTGGTGGAACCTTGGAGAAAGGTGTGAACTTGAGAGGTACTTAGACCCTGAGGTCTTGCCCTCTTTCCTATTGCTTGCTGGTCATGATTTGAGTATTTTGTATTTTCTGTCCACTCTAGCCTTGGGGTGCTGCCTCACCACAGGTCCCAGACAATTATGGCCTGGAACCTACACACCCGACATCTCTCATTATTTTAAATGCATCTTTCTACTTTTAAAATTCACTGTAGAGCAGTGTGCATGACTAGACCCACAGCAACCTAAGCCGTGCCATGTTTGTGTCAGTACACTCTATGATATTCTTCCAATGACAAAATTACCCTAACCCCTAACCCTAATCCTTCTTTTAAAATATACCCTGGTTGCTAGCCATTAATCAATTAAAGCGAATTCACAGAACAGCCTAGGTTCTATTATAATTTCTATCTTGCCATTTTTATCTTTAGGCTATTCAAATAAGCCTTCACTGCATTTGATTTGATTCAGGGTATTTGTTATTTTTATTCATACCTTTGAGTGAGATGTTCACGAAGAGGTAGTGAATCGGTATTTGATTTTGAGCCTTGAATTGATCTTGGATTATCAAATGAGGGGGAAGCTTCTGTTGCTTTTACACATAAGAGAGGTTTTATTAATATTCTGAGAAGCTCTGACCATGTGTAAATGAAAATCTCTCATTGTAGCATTCTTTCATGGTTCTAAATGGTGCCATGACAGAGGTCATGCCATGATGTTTAGCATGGTTTGTGAAACTGTAATAGCTTGGCTTTTTTTGACAGATTTTTCATTTAAATAGTTGGCTCCACTTACATAGGAGGTTGCCATCATTTGTAAGCTTCCCTCTTTTCTGTCTTGTAATCTCTGCAGGATGAAAAATGCTCTGATGCTATGGAAATTATTCTAGCACAGATGCATTTAGATTGTGGAAATTGCTTTGGGTTGTTTTAAAGCTAGACATTTTTTGATTGTTTCCATGATGATTGGATGCTTCATTAACCCCTTTATTGTTGACATCCTATGGAGACTCGATATGTAGTCTTAATTATTTTAAAAGACAATTCTTTGTTGTTTAGCTGGTGATTAAAAACACATTAAAATATGGCACAGAAAGACTATTTTTGTTCATTACCAAATCTGAAAATCTAATCATGTAGTAAGAGACTAATTTTCACATAATTCTTAAAACAATAAGTACACTGCTGTAGAAATTACCCATGCTGCCTATATCAGTTAATTAAGCAAACCACATGAGAAAGAGCGAGAAAGTGATTATTTTCTATTAATCAAATGGAAAAGTCAAGAGTAGACACCTCTATCAATGCTTTAAAGAAAATAATCTCAGCGTGAATTCATGAGATGAACCTAAAATATTTGAATGCAAGTAAACATACACATTCTCTATCTCCCTCTCTCTTTCTCATACACACACACACACACACACACACACACACACACACACACACACATACACACATGCACACAAGAAAAATAAAAATAATGCATTGAAAACATTTAAAGTCTATTTAAAAGGAGGAACAAAATTCCATTATAAATTTTGTGGAACTTATTTAAGGACAGAAGTACCATGTAGAAAGCAAAATGTGTCATACTCAGTCATTTTACAACTCAGTTATAAGTACAACTCAGTTTATATTTGTAAGTAAATAGTATATAAACATTTATCTCACGTTGCTTATTTACTGGAATCTTTCATCTCAAATACTGTTTATAACCTTTATAATAAAGGGAAATGTGACCACTATGCATATACTACAGAACAAAATGTATATTTCACTTGGATTATGAGATTATTTTAATTATATACCACTTGCTAAAGATTTTAAGGGGATAAATACATACATATGCATATCCACACATTCATATTCCTATATAGACATATATATATATATACATATTTTATTTTTATTTAGCATAAAGTCTCTTCCTACCCCTCCCTTTAGAAGCTTTTATTTAACAACAATAGCTTGTAAACAGGTTCTTCCATTATTAATACATCTCTCATATTTACTACATGCCAAGCAGTGAACTAAGGAGCTTTAAATAAGTCACATTCTTTTTATTTTTAATTTTTTTTGGTGGTACTGGGGTTCCTGGAAACCCTTCTACCTCCAGGCTATACTCCCAGACCTATTTTATATTTTTATTTGGAAACAGGGTCTCTTAAGCCAGCCTGCGGCTGGCTTGAAACCTGCGTGATCCTCCTGTCTCTGCCTCCCAAGCGCAGGGATTACAAGTGTGTGCTACCACACCTGGCTACAGTCACATTCTAACCTTCAGGCAATAACTTACTAGATAGATGCTGTACTCTGTCCATAACATAGATGCAGAAATTGAGGCTCTGTGAGAGGAAGTACAGCAGCCGATGGATGTTATTCTACTCAGTTTCTGTTTAATTCCAAATCAGTGAGTTATGTATAATTCAAAAGATATTGCCTCCCAATTTCCAAGCCAATGTTTTTAGTTTGTAAGAGGTAAGGGAATAAATGTAAGTTTTTTTAAAACTTAAAGATAAATCATTTAAAAATAAATAATTTTAGTCTCATAAACTGTACTTAGTTGTGTGTACGTGTGTGTGTGTGTGTGTGTGTGTGTGTGTGTGTGTGATTGTGGGACCAAACCTAGGGCTTCTCATATGCTCTCGAGTGCTCTACCACTGAGCTACATACACAGCCTCCCATAGTCCATTTTATTCTTGAGGAAAATATTCCCATGTTCCATTGACTCTCTTATGCATTGGACCGACACTTACATGTTGTTGTTATGCTTAGTAACTAAGGCTCTGTGATAGATTCTGAAATGGTCTCCTGCTTGGATAATTCCTTCATCCTCTCAAATGCCACATGTTCTTGAATTTTAGCAGGAAAAGGGAATGCTTTAACTTCACAAAGCCAACTCACCATTCTCTTCTATGCTATTTTGGTTATTCATATGAGGACATTCTGGCTGCTCCCTGCAATTGAGATTTTGATTTTATTATTTGACTATGCAGTGAGGTATGGTGGCAGATGCCTAGAGTCTCACTCAGCAACTCAAGAGGGGAGGCTAATGCAGGAAAAGTAATGCAGAAAGATGGAAAGTTGGAGGACATCCTGAGCAACTTAAGACAATACCTTGAAATCCTGTCTCAAAATAGAAAAAAACAAACAAACAAAAAAGGCTAGGGATTTAGCTCAGTGTTCGAATGTTTCTGAGTTCACTTCCAAGTACTATAAATCACCATCATAATTATCATCATCATCATCATCATCATCATCATCATCATCAATTAATAAAATAAATAAGCAAAAACAAAGCCACCTATTGCATATTTTTATCTCTTAGCTGAGCAATGTCTAATTTAACTTTAATTGAAATCTTGCAAAACAACTGACTTCTGTTAAGCTTCAATTGTGTTTCATATAAAAATCACAATCCCCGTCAATAACCAACCAGATGGAAACTTGGGGATGAAAAGGAGATAAATGGGTCTCTAACAAGAGGGAAGCCCCACATAATGGGGGTCACTTAAGAGGTATGTGTGCAATCTGTTTCTATGAATAATAAATACAGTACTCAGGATGCATGAGTTTCCACTATAAATTTCTAGAAGACCAGTCTTACATGATGGAACACAGTTGCCCTTTCAGAGCAGACATCTTCATCTATCATATTTAAGGATGGAGTATTTTAGAGGAATGGGCATGTCTTTGGGTGAGGAGAATTTTAAATTTTGAATGTTTTTTAAATATATATATACAATGCAACATTTTTAACCTAGATATAAATACTACATTAGAGAATAAAGACCCCCTTCTCCCATTTGGATTTTATGATAGCATCTTCTGCAGAGTAAGAGCAACTATTTGCCAAAGAAGCAACAAGAACATTATCATCAAGGAAGAATCTTATGAACCTTTTAAACTGGCACTCATTAAATTTGTAATTCTTTAGTCTCCTTGAAGATTACTGAAATTGCGGTCCAAGATATTTTCGCAATTCTTTTTGTTTTCCTATTAGCTTGTAGTTTGGTCTTGAACATGTTGCTCACAAGTTTTTTTTTTTTTTGCTTTTGTTTGTTTTTTTGTTTACTGTAAGTTTGTCTTCTTTTCCAAGAAGATTTAAGGTAACTCAGATTCCATGATGTCTCAGAAACTTCTTAGTAATGTTAATACAACGAGTAAAAACAGTACCTAATTATATTTTCTTAATATGTGGTAGACATTTTGACTGGTAGCTTATGATTGGTTACCTTATTTAATTTTCATGGTGATATTATTAGGTGCTATCAATAATTTTATTTTACAGATGATTTTGAAGAAAGGATGAGTACTTTTGTCAGTATTTTACATGTACTGAAAAGTGGAGCCAAGGCTCAAAATATCAATATCAATCATTCTATGGCTCTGTAGAACTCTGGGTTTAATAATATATTTATAGCTGGGTGTGGTGGCACACGCTTATAATCCCCGTGCTTGGGAGGTGGAGACAGGAGGATCCTGCGGGTTCGAAGCCAGCTGCGCTGGCTTAAGAGACCCTGTTTCCTAATGAAAATATAAAAAATAGATCTGGGAATGTAGCCCGGAGGTAGGAGGGCTTCCAGGAACCCCAGTATCACCAAAAAAAAAAAAAAAAAAAAGTTATCATCTTCTAATTAAAGGTCAAATTAATCTTCATTATTTTGTTAATTTATTTTTTTGTGTGGTATTGTGGATGAAACCCAGGGGCATTTTACTTACAAGCTACACTCCCAGCCCTATATTTTATTTTTTTTTATTTTGAAACAAGATGTCACTGAGTTGCAAAACACCTCATTAAGTAGCAGAGGTTGTCCATGAACCTTGATCCTTTTGTCTCAGCCTCCTGAGTGATGGGGTTACAAGTGTGCACCAGCATACCCAGTATTAACTTATAATTTTTACAAAATTTATTAGACACTTGTTATGAATGGCTTAGTGTCTTGAAATTTTCTTCTGTGCTATTTTGTAAAAGATGACCATATTTACATTGTGCATATATCTGAAATTATCAATCAGTGTCAATCTTAATATCATGGATGAGGAAGGAGAAGGGGTAGAGAAGGAGCTGGCGGAAAAACTCACCAAGTGCTGTGTGCATGTATTTTTTTTTTAACTATACTGTGATGTACCAATTAAAGTATATAAAAAAGAAAAGTTACATGTGTGATATAGTAGTAGTAGGATATCTGAAAGTGATTTGTTCCCCAAACTGGTGGATATATAGCCTTTATAAGTAAATATTTTAATGAGTCTTTTTGTCGTAAGATTTACATGTACTCATGAAGATATTAATGAGGACTATAAAACTGTCAAACCAGAATTTTTGTTATTTTCTGAATAAGAATATTACATGGGTGCTATGGTCTGAATGTTTCTGTCTTCCCCTCCCCCCTCTCAAATTTATATATTGCCATCTTTACTTCTATGATGATGTCTGTTAAGATGAATTGATCATGATAGAATCCTCATGTCATTAATCAAATTAGTGTCCTTATAAAAGAGAGTCCAGTTGGATCCCTAGTTCTTTCAGTCACATGAAAACAAAGCAAAAAGTGCTATTTATGATCAAACAAATCCCTAGCAGACACGGGATTCCTGCTAGTGCTTTGGTCTTAAATTTCGTAGTTTTCAGAATGCTCCAGAATGATAAGTAACACATTTCTGTTGTTTATAAGCCATCTATTTTTATGGCAGTTTCCTCCAGCAACTTGCATGGACAAAGACAGTTCTCAAGATAACTCCCATGAGCCTCAGATCCATTCGTAATCCAGGTGAGATTTGTGCTGAGGGCGACTTAGTATAAATCATTATGCCTAGAGCAAGTGGAAGGTAAAATTCTTAAGAGTACATGTTTCCTGATTTAATTTTGGCATTCATAACTAGTAGATTATTTTTATGAATAAGTAAACTGTATTATACTTGTGTTTCCATGCTGATTATTTTTATTTGACATATTTTATTTTATGATATTATCTTTACATTTCTATAATAGAAATTTAAAAATAAAATACTCCAGCATAGTTTTTTGTTACAACTTAGATACTACCCAGGTAAACTTACTAATTTCTGAGCTATTCCTTTTCTTAAGAAAATAGTTAATTTGAATTATCCCTATGACTATGTGAGGGATTCAGCCATAGGAAGAGATCCAAACAAGTTTTTTTTTTGTTTTTTTGTTTTTTTTTGGTGGTGGTACTGGGGTTCCTGGAAGCCCTTCTACCTCCAGGCTACACTCCCAGACCTATTTTTTATATTTTTATTTGGAAACATGGTCTCTTAAGCCAGCGAGGCTGGCTTTGAACCTGCATGATCCTCCTGCCTTCGTCTCCCAAGCGGGGCGGGGGGTGGGGGAGAGATTACAAGCATGCACCACCACGCCCGGATTAAACAAAAACATTTTTAAAACCCGATTTTTGCTTTGGTCCAATTTTAGTTAAAATGGCATTCTAACTAAGGTGTTTATCTCTTTTTCATCTTTAGCAATGGTTCTCTTCATTCATTTACCTATTCACAACAAATATCCTCATCTTACTCAGTAAACAAGTCAGAGTACCTCTCTGTGGTTCATTACTATGGTAGACCCTGGCAGTTCAATAATGAGTCTTTATAAACACAGTTTTATTTCTCTTGGCATTGACATTCAAGTGGCAGAGGCCTATGCTACATATCTTATTTTGTAATTATTTGATTTAAATTAAAATTTTTATAAAGCATCTAAATGAGAGGTCACCAGTCCAATGAGAGTTAAGAATATTTGGTCTTATTATGAGAATCAAGAAATTGATAAGATTAAAAATAGGCAGGAATTATCTATGGAGAAAGAAGAAGTAGAATTCTCAGAAGGATAAAATAGCATTTACTAAACATTTTTTGAAATCTATGAATTCAGGAGGGTTTAGTTTTAGAAATATTGGACTTGTGTTTTAATTATGATGTTTAAACAAGGCTTTAAGTAGCTAACTTGAGATATTAATCTAAAACTCCTGGGAAATGTATGTAGATGATAATTAAAGTAACGGTATAAGTGAAATTCTTAAGAGGAAATATTGAGTGGCTAGAGCCATGAGAAATTATGACATTAGTATCTAGGCAAAAGCACTTTGAACTTGTGATGAAAGAAAACCAGACAGGAGGAAAATAACATAGCTACATGCTTTGAGAAAGAGAAAGAATTCCTTCCCCCAACTAAATGGTATTAGCAGTGCTATGATTCAAGTGATAGTCTATAGATTGCACTATAGAATTGGATTTGTTTATTTTTTGTCAATGTCAGGAACTGAACTCACATCACAGCCTCACACTTGCTAGGCAAGTGTTCTACCACTGGGCTACATCCCCAGCCTATAGATTGAAGGCATTGTGAAGTGTAATCATTGCAAAATTTCTAAAACTGCTCCCATGATTCAAAATCAGCTATGACAGGAATGCCATAGCTGTGTGCATATTTAATTAGAAGAATTCATATCACAAATCTCAATATAGCTATTCCAAGTGAAAATTCTTCATTCTAATATAATAAGTTTGTGTGGGTCTTCCCTACCAAATAACATGCTCCTAGCACCCTTTTCCTTTCTGTGCTTCTGGTGAGGGTGGGATCACCTGCTAGTACTATTTGTTCTTGCATTTTATCTGATCTGGGTTGTCTGGACTTCACAAGAGATGAAAAACAACTGAATAACTGAAAACACTAGTACTTGTTTACTGTAAGACTTTCTTTTTAGCACCTTATCTGACATGATGATTCAAAAATACAGAATGATCGTTCTTAGGGAGGGTAAGCGGAAGACTCATGACTCAGTCTTTCAGACAGACAGACAAACAGAATCTGGGGCACTGCAAAAAATAGAGATCTTCACTGATGTGACGAAATCTGGATTATGAGGTTACAAGGACTCCTCAGAATTTAGCAGAGAAGATCAGAATTGAAAAAATTTTAAAATACTTTGAATACTAAAATGTTTTTGTTAATTTCTCATAGTTAATAATTGGGAATCTAAAATTTATGTCACAGTAAATGAAATAGTTTTTATTTTTCTACTTAGTGAACATTAGAGACTAAGGTCAAGTAACATTTACCATTATTAAAAATGGTGTTATAATGTTTACTTTCTGGGTTCTTATGTTAACTGATTCTTGTTCAACATTTGTTTTGTGACATTGGTGATGACAAGTCTAACCTGTGTCAAGAAATTTTCTTGTAGGGGTGACCTATTCAGAAATAAGCTACAAAATTTAGGAGGATTTGGATATAATCCAAATGATAACATTCAAAAATATTCATATTGATAAAGTTAAGTATGAAGTTTATATATTTGAGTTATAAACTTTTATATATAGTAACAAAGTCTTCATTTTTATAGATTCATATGTCAGGCCCAAAAATTTTTCCCTAAGCAAAAGAAGAATAATATGTTTAAAAGTGATTTTATTCTAAACACTTAGAAATTTAGGTTCTAGAAGACTTTAAAAAAGAAAATGATTTTAATAAAATATGGAAAGAATTTCATAGATTAAAGTTGTTACTTCTACATTTTAATTTGAAGTAAGTGAGCAGTCTTCAGGAAAACAAACTCAATTATGTTGAATAATTAGTAATTTTTTTCTCTGTAGCATATGAGTCAATTAATTGAACATGATTTCCCCCAAAAATACAACCCAAATATTTGGTAAATATAAAAAAAAAAAATATATATATATATATATATATATATATATATATATATATATATATATATATATTGTGTGTGTGTGTGTGTGTGTGTGTGTGTTGCTGCTAGGGATTGAACCCAGGGCATCATACCTAGAGCCAAACACCCAGCCCTATATTTTATTCTTTATTTTGAAACAGGGTCTCCCTAAGTTGTGGAAGGTCTCACTAGGTAGCTGAGGCTGGCTGCGAACCCAGATCCTCCTGTTTCAGCCTCCAAGTATTGAGATTACAAGCGTGCACCACCATGCCAGGCTCAGAACAACATCTTTTAATGGGGACATATTTGACAAACTCAAAACATGTGCCCTACATTAATTTAAAATATAAAAGACATCTTTATATTATTGTGTGCTTTTTATATCTGTCATTCAGCACTGTTCCTGGTAAATTTTTAGGGTTAATAAATATGGAAGAATAAATAAAAATGTAGTGCACTAAAAATCCCTAATTAGAAATCATGAAGGATTTAGACAGTTGAATAATTATGTTAAACTGAAGCAGTCTTCTTGGTTCAGATGATTAGCCTCATACAGAGAATCTGCACTGTCATTTTTTGCCTTTACAAGAATGAGACAAAGTCAACCCTTGACTGTAACATGAGCAGAGAGAGATTGGAAGTTAAGATGCTGTAGGGTCTGTTTGAAGATGGTTATGAGTGGGGAAGAGTGATCATCTTGTGAAAGGGTGACAAGATGAAAGAAGCTTCCCTTTGCAATCAAGATCAGAAAGAACTCTGAAAAAGCAACAGAGGAAGAATCGCACAAAATTCTAGGCTTCTGTTAAGAGAAAGGGCACATGAAAAAGTTCTAGTGTACAGTTTGCCAAGGACCATCAAGAACTGAACTTGTTTACTGAGATCTCTTACACACACACACACACACACACACACACACACACACACACACACAGCCTGTATAGACACAAATGCATGCACCCCACAATGAAATGCATATTCACAGGGCCAAGTTAAAGTTACATCTGGCACATAAGATTTTTAAATACAGTGATAGAAATGTGCCAGCCAACACTTAATCAATTCAGTACCCTGGCATCTTTTTTCCTTCATAAAATATGGGCAAAGCATCTTCACTCAACTACACAGAGGTCTCATGTTACTTTCATGTATTGCTAGTCAGGTTAGGGAGAAAAATCAAAGTGAAAGCAAGCAATGTGAGGACTGAAAAAGCAAAGGATGGGATAAGTCTTGACTTTCTTTTTAAGACTAGAAAGAAAAAGAAAGCTTGATCAAACAACACATATTTATTGAGAGAAAATATTTCATTAAAATCTTAAATGTTAATTTTGACATGAGAATATTTTTACATCCTTCCAATTAGACCTCTAAGCAAATACATTCTATTTGTAAGATTTTTAGGGGCTAGTATAACATTAATCATTAAGTGTTTTAGTGTAGGATCTTAGGCAAAAATTTTTGTTGGTTGGTTTGTTTCTGGATAGAAGAAACCACCGTCTTTTATGTCTATTATGAGCAATTAAGCATCTGACTTCATTAAAAATGCTTTTCGGGATCATAGTTAAGGATCATGAGTGAGCTCAACAAACCCCAGAAGAAGTCGAGAAGGAAATTAAACAAATTATTTTTGAGCCATTTTCTTTTTGTAGCCCGATTACACTTTAATCATCTTAAGTTACTCTGGAAGTTAAAATTTCCCTTGAAAGCATTAGCACCCCGGTGAAAGAGACATTTATACATAAGCAGATATTTTTGTGACTTGAGATAATAAAGTTTTCTAAGATATTTAGCAAATAGGAAATTGAAACCACTGAAATGATTTGGTATATTCTGTTTGGACTTTTTTATTTTCAAAATCTGTAGGACTTCCTCTGAATATAGGCTAAAATAAATCATGGATTTAATCTCTTTTTAAACTTGAATTTGTATGGTGTCTCCATATAGAGTTTAAAACTGTTGTAGCAGACTAAAATTTTTTACATCCAATATGGAAGAAAAACTATGGCAAACAGCAAGGGGAAATTGCTTGGTTGTAGACAAAGGAGCAGTGATCATCAAGAAGGGAACATCCAAGAAACAGCTTGATATTTGCTGATATGAGAAAAATATTGAGCTTCTAAAAACAGGATAAATGTCCTGTATTCCAGTTAGTAAGTTAAAACCCTTTCAAAATGTCAGAGACAACCTAACAAGGCTTCTCCATTTTTAATTCCACACTCTAACAAGGTTAATCTATCCATGAAGTAACAGTGAGGGCTTTCACAATTAGTGTTGTAAAATACATAAACCAACAGCTAATTAATCAGCCCTGAGGTCACTGTATTGCTTGCAGAATATTAGTAATAGCAAAGATTCATGACAGAGAGAGAGGGATGACAGGTCATGGTATGTGAGTTTCAATTTTAACTAGCAAAGACTGTCAGAGTTATATCTAAGCTGCTGTAGTCTTTTCTTTCACAAGAGAGGAAGTTTGACTAGCATTAGAAACAAATATAACTTGAGCACATTTAGAAAATTTAACTATGTCCTTTGTAGTTTTTAAATATAAGAGGAGACAAAAAATTCATATCTGTGTTTTGATTTCTCTGCCAAAAATGTTTTATCCACTTATTCAGGAAAGAAAAGCTGGGTTGAATGCATGAAACAAGTTTACCAGATGATATATTTAACCTTTAAAACATGATGGTAGAAAAATGTCTTGCTTGCCGTCATTTCATGCATGCCAACTTCCAATTAACATACTGCTCAAGAAAGAGAAAGGTGAAAGTCTGAGAGAGAAGGAGAGAAAACGAGATTAACTACGTGAAATGAACTATATAAAGACATTCTTATAAATCTTTTTGTTTTAGACATAGAAATGAAAAAATTAAGGGTTTTAAATTTATTATTGAGAACACACATTTTGCATCATAAATTAAAAATAGGGAAACTATTTCAAGCATATTAACAATCTTTATTTTAACAATATTAAAATTTTTAAATATATGTCTACATAACCCCCCTCCCCAGGGTAATCCTTGTAGAAAGAAAAACAGTAAAGGAAAAAAAAACCCAAAAAGCTTCATATTTTAAATAAAATTAAAATAAAGCAATGGTGGTATGCACAGAAGTTGTTGATATTAACACATGGGGTCTGTGAGACAGTTTGACAGTGTGTGCAGTATAGATTTTGAAAAGGAGACTCAGATAAGAATGATTGGGCAAATTATAGTGCAGTCATACTTTGGAATATTTCTTGATTTCATGAAGAACTGGATAGCTATATGAATACAAATATGAAAAATGATGACATTTTGGTAAGCAAAATTATGGTGTTGAAAGTATTATAGTCTATAAGCTCTATTCATATATGTTTAATATTACATATAATATGTATTCAATATCATGTAATATATATGTATAGGTATAATATTTTTTGTGTAAATATGTGCACATTCATGAAAGGAGACTCACAAAACTGTAAATGTTAGTGGTTTCCGTGAAAAGAAATGAGATCAGGTATAAAGTCAGGGAATTCTTTTTGTCATAATTGTCTCAATATTGTTTCAGCTTTTTTGTATAAATTAAATCATGTTGATCACTTGAGATGATTAGTTTTGGGGATGTATACTTATTTTTTATAAGAAAATATAATTAGGTATCCAATAAATAAATTTCAGATGAAAAGTACTTCTCAGTGCTATTATTTTTAAGAATGATGCATGCCATCAGCTTGTGTAGAGGTCTGATCAAGCAAAGCACCCTGATGTGGTGCTGTTGCAGGGGAGGATTGGAGAAATTGAAACTGATGGGAGGTACCCTTCTATTTAATGGGGGTTTAAGTGAGAAAGAACATGTATGTAATGAATGAATCAATATTGAAACAAGCTTTTAAATAAAAATTTGAATCACCTTTCAAGGTTAAGGAAAGGAGAAAAAGTAAGCAAGATATGAATAAAACACTGGTGTTTCTGAGACCTTATTAAGAAGCAAAGAAGCTAGTTATTCTGGAGAACAGAGATTCATTCTTGAAAACAGGACACATTGAAGAATCTAAGCCATTATTGTACTCATGAGTTATGTGGCCAGAAAGAATAAGTCACATCATCAAATAAAGAAAAAGATTTGTATGCATAATATACCTTTAGGTTTTAGCTAAGTGAATGATGTTTGTTTGTTTGTTTGCTGTTTGGTGTAGAAGAGCAGTTCAAAATTAGACTATAATCATATTTATTTATTTATTTATTTATTTATTTATTTATAATTTTTATGGTACTGGGGATGGAACCCAGGGGCATTCTACCTCCAAGCTATACCCAGCCTTACTCACTGAGTTACAAAGGGCCTCACTAAGTAGCTGAGGCTGCCTGCAAACCACCATCTACAAGTGTGTGCCACCATGCCCAATTTTATAATCAAATTTAAGTGTAGTTCTCCAATCATTTTTATATTAAAAAGATTATTTTTTAAATATTCCCTATAAATTTCTTTAAATTTTTGATGTGGAAAAGACTGAGCTTAAGCTGGGTGTGGTGGTGCACGCTTGTAATCCCAGCATTCGGGAGGCTGAGATCGGAGGATCGCAGTTCTTGGGCAGCCTCAGTTACTTAGTGAGGTCCTTTTGCAACTCAGTGAGACCCTGTTTCAAAATAAAGAATAAAAAATAGGGCAGGGGGGTGTGGTTCAGAGGTCAAATGTCCCTGGGTTCCATCCCCAGACCTGCAAAAAAAAAAAAAAAAAAAGACTGAGCTGGGCATGGTGGCACACACTTCTAATCCCAGTACTTGAGAGGCTGAGACAGAAAGATTGCAGTTTCGAGAACAGTCTCAGCAACTTAGTGCAGCTCTCTGCAACTTAGTGAGACCCAGTTTCAAAATAAAAAAGTAAAATAAGACTGAAGTGTAGCTCAGAGATAGAATTCCCCTGGTTTCAATCCCCAGCACACCCCACCAAGAAAAAAGAAGGCTGAGGTAACACTTATTCTATTCTCTATTCCCATGGAATTGATTATTAGATTCCACAAAGGAGTGAGATTATAAAGTATCTGGCTTTCTATAGATGGCTTATTTCACTTAATATAATGATCTCCAGTTTTATCTATGCCATCAGAAATGAGAGAATTTCATCATTTTTATGGCTGAGTAGTATTCCATTTTGTCTATACACACCATATTTTTATCTCCTCATTCATTAATAAACAGGGTTATTCTTTATTCTATTGCATAATGTAAATAGTATTGAAATAAATATAAGGTTGAAGATATTTCTTCAACATACTGATTTTACTTTTTTTCTAAATTCTTTTTATTTACCCAGTACTGGGGTTGTTTAATTGATGTCCAGAGTAGGATAATGGGGAGTAGAGACTGGGAAAAGCAATTAGAAGTTCATCAATGAATACAAAGTTTTAGTTAGGTAGAAAGAATACAATCTAGTATTTTATACCCAATAAAGTAACTATAGTTAATAATAATGTACTGTATATTTATAAATAGCTAGAAAAGAAGATTTTAAGTTCTGCTCATAAGGAAAATAAATACAGTAATAAAATGCTAACTATATTAATTTGATGATTTCACAAGCTATATATGCCTCAAAATATCACAATATACCCCATAAATTTATATAATTGTTGTGTTCTTACAGTATTATGTGTCAACTAAGACAATTTCAAAGTAGTTCAGCTGGGTGTGGTGGTGCACGCTTGTAATCCCCATGCTTGGGAGGCAGAGACAGGAGGTTCATGCAGGTTTGAGGCCAGTCTCTCTGGATTAAGAGACCCTGTTTCCAAATAAAAATATAAAAATAGGTCTGGGAATGTAGCCCGGAGGTAGAAGGGCTTCCAGGAATCCCAGTACCACCAAAAAAACCCACAAAAAACAAAAAACAAAAAACAAACAAACAAATTAAATTAAATTAAAATAAAATAAAACTAGTTCAATGTTTGACAAATAGCACTAATTATTTATTGAAGATGATAGTCAATGTAAACTCTGACATATTGTTGAGAACATAAGTTAGAAAAAATGTAAGTTATCTGGCAAAGTTAGATGCATAAAGATTCACCCTGGACTTCAACATTACTTGAGTTGTTTATATACAACAAATAAAATATAGTTTTAAACACAATACCTCAAAACTGAAAGTAACACAAACATCCCTCAATAGTAGAATGGATAAATTATGTAGTATTCAAACAAGATTAAAGCAAATTATAAGTGTACAATATCTTTGTGCAAATAATATGTATTCATCTTACAAACAATGGTCTTAAATCTCCAATTAAAAAATTCAGACTGGCTGAATGGATTTAAAACAAGACCCAGGAATATGCTGTCTACAAGAAACTCATATCAGCAGTAAAAACACACATACACTGCCAAAGAAAGGATGGAGGATGGTTTTTACAGAAAATGGAATCCACAAGTAAGGAGCAACCTAATTTTGTGCCTTGGATGCAAGGTTGATTAGACATTGCAAATCAAGAAATGTAATATATAGATAGAACAGAGAATAAAAACCACATGTTCATCTCCAGAGATGCAGAAAAAAGCATTTAATAAAATTCAACATCTATTCTTGCAAAAAATTCCTGGACAAATCAAATCTAAAAATATCATGCCAGTGCATAACAAAAGCTATAATAAGGCCATAGCAACTTCATGGTAGATGGAGAAAAGCTGAAACTGGCATTTTTTTCTAGGATTGTGAAGAAGTGTGTTCACTCTCACTGTTCTTGTTCAGTACTGCGTGAAAGTTTTAGCCAGAGCAATTAAACAAGGCAAAAAAATGCATAGCAATAGGAAATGTAGAAGTCAAAGCATCCTTGTTGATATGACACATAAGGAAACCTAATTATTCTACTGAAAGACTATTAGAACTGATAAATGCAGTAAAGTTGAAGCATATAAAATCAGCACAAAAGATCAATAGCTCCTCTATACAGCAGTAAAAAATTTAATAAGAAAAAAATTAGAAAGTGGTCCCAGTCACTACAGAAATATATGCACATCATCTTACTCTAATTAGAATGACTATTTTATTTTTATTTTATTTTATTTATTTTATTTTATTTTGGTGGTACTGGGGTTCCTGGAAACCCTTCTACCTCTGGGCTATAGAATGGCTATTTTAAAAAGTAGCAAATACTAGTGAAGACATGGAGAATTCTTCCATGCTGTAGGTGGCAATGTGAATGAGTAAAGCCACTAAGGAAAACGGTATTAGAGGTCCTCAGAAAATAAAAACGGAACTCATTCGGATCAGATACGTGCATACCTATATTTATTTTGGCATTATTCACCTTAGCAAAATGTGAAGTCTAGATGTTAACAGACGAACGAACACAGAGAATGCAATGTATATACACAAAGAAGTATTATTTGGCAAAAAAAAAGATAAAGTCCTGTCATTTGTAGCAAAAGGGATGGAACTAGAAGACATCATGCTTTGTGAAGTAAGCCAGTCCCAGAAAAACAATAATCTATGTTTTATGTGTAAGAACAAACAAAAATGAATTTAAATGTAGAGGAGAGATTACTAGGAATGGTGAGGATCACAAAGTCAGGGGGAAGGGTAGTAGAAAAAGAGGAGAAGAAGGATCAATGCATGATGCACACATGTACGGAAATACCACCGTGAATCTCATCAACTTGCATAGAAGTATGCCACCACTAATGAAAGGGAAATCCTATAGCAAAGAGCCATTGTCAAGGGCAGAGAACACCCATTCAAACACCCTCCCTCAAGTACTTGTAGCTAAAGAGGAATCAGCCTGGTAAGAACAGTTGAAGTGAAATGCTATGATGGATATTTTTATATTTAGCTTATTTTTTTAAGGGGATCTTTTGTTTTGTTTTGTTTTGTCTTTTTTTGGACTGGGGATCAAACCCAGGGTGGTGCTCTTGCCAGGCAAGTAAGCGGTTTACCACTGAGCTACATCCCAGCCCATATTTTTATGTTTAAATTTGATTTATTCTATTTGAATCCAACTGCTGATACGAAATTTGACCAGCACCTGAAGGAATTAAGGTACAGATGAATTCGTTTTCTTCCTTACTTCAAATAAATTGTCTCATTCTTAGAGTATTAAAAGCATTAGGTAGGGCGTGGTGGCGCACGCTTGTAATCCCCGTGCTTGGGAGGCGGAGACAGGAGGATCGCGCAGGTTCGAAGCCAGCCGCGCTGGCGTAAGAGACCCTGTTTCAAAAATATAAAATAGGTCTGGGAGTGTAGCCCGGATGTAGAAGGGCTTTCAGGAACCCCAGTACCACCAAGAAAAAAAAAAAAGCATTAGGTAACATTTAGCTTTTGTTTTCAACATTAGAAAAAAAAATTCTAATTCCTTTAGATTAAAGATAACTATATATTATATTAAAGATAACTATATGGGCACTCTTAAAATTCTTCCTCATTCTCCTATATTTGTAACTTACTATCTTATTATTATATTATCAAGTGAAAGATTTAAACCTCCTTTGCTTTACTCTATGATTATAATAAACATTTTGGGGGACGTATTATACCATTCATCCTCATCATTCTGTATCTACCGCTAATTCTTTGGCTGTAGCATCTTCTTCTTCGGACACTTGTTTGAATCCATCGTGTGGATGGATTTTACTGCTGAGGGGTGTTTTGAAATGTTGTCCTATAAATAGTTATCATTGCAATGAAGGAAAACCTAAAGTTGCAGCACATATGGCCCAATGGATTCTCACAATGTGCTTGTGAATTTGTCAATAGCAAGTGGAAACCACTGAAAATGATAAGAACACTATCAAAACATTGAAGGCTGTTCATTACATATATATTTTCAACAGTTAAAAATCTCCTAAGAGAAAATACCTCTAAAAATTCATAACTCTTCTCTCTTCTTTCCCATTACTGTTTTTCTAGCTTATATATATATATATATATATATATATATATGTATTACATGTAGTTTTAATATATATATATGTACATCAAACACACACTATATATATGTATATACATATATGTATATATATGTATTTATACATATACATGTATATGTATATGCACATGGATAAATCAAATATATATTTGCCTGGTGATTTTT
The DNA here is from genome assembly GCF_963383645.1 of Muscardinus avellanarius. NCBI lineage: Eukaryota > Metazoa > Chordata > Mammalia > Rodentia > Gliridae > Muscardinus > Muscardinus avellanarius. The sequence continues at coordinate 16,670,728 of NC_137793.1, forward strand.
AAGAGCATGTGGCCATACAAGAAATTCTTGAGTGTAATATATATGCACATATATTTCTCTCTCTCTCTTTCTCTCTCTCAAGATAGATGATGATAGAGAGATAGATCGATCGATCAATCAGCTGGGAAAATAGTAACAGTAGAGATAACATGTCTCATTTCTTCTCACATAAATATCTCTATCACCTACCTCTCTACGTACATTTTTATTATCTTTCACACATGTATATATACACACATGCTTAGTTTGTATATTTTTGTTACAAAAAGGATTTCAGTTTTCAATAAATTCATAATTTTACTTAGTCTTTCTATTTTGGATACTATTTTTTAGTAAATCAGGAAATACACAATGATAAAAAATAGGAATAGAACTTCAGTAAAAGTACAGCTCCTAAAACAAACAGAGAAAATCTGGACCAACACATAAGTATGTGAAAGGCTAAAGTCTCATTCTGTGTGTATGTTTTCCTGTCTAAGGGGTATCAGTAATTGTTCTCATACATTTAATAAATCTGTTATGCCAAAAACATCTTGTGGGAAACTTTTAAAATGAAGTTAAAATTATTAATAGACTTGCAATGCTCTTTTGCATAAGGCAGAGATGGTATTGGGCAAATAATTTCTTAACAAATGAAACTGAAACACTTTATCATGATGTATATCTTAGGGCTCAGATATAGGTGTACACATGCATGTGCATGTGTGTGCATATTCAAACACACGCTCCATATCAATGTATAACCAAATCAGAGAAGTGACTCAATGTTGTTAACTAAAGTAAAAACTGTTTTCCTTGGCTCCTACTCACCTGTATAATGTGATTTCTTGAAAAAAATGATATCTTAATTATTGTGATTTATTCATCATAGGAGTTCAAAGATGTGCATTTTACATTTAGATTTGGAGATGCAAAAAAATCCTTTGCTGGTAAAAAAAAAAATAGCACCCTTTCTGTGATTACTTTATGAAATACAGTTCGCTTGGAAATTGAATATATATAGCAAGTAGATTTTTGACTTTAAAAGTGAGCCTGCCTTGTTTCCTAGCCTCATTCTTTTTTACATTTGATCTCATCTTTTTCTCCTTTCCACGGCTTTAATAAAATAGGAGATGGATGAGAAATGTTTGCGAAGCTGATTATAAAACAGTGAGCATTTCCTGTACAGTCACGTGCTCTTATGAATCACCGCACAAATGGACCTTTGATTACTCCTATGGCTTTATGCAAGTTATGATTTGTGATATCAGTGAGGACCAGAAATCATTTTCAATATTTCCCTCTCCATGCAGATCAAACCCGCTATGGAAAAACAAGTCAAGTGTTGTGCTTGCTGGCTGCTCTTCCTATCATAGCAGGGCTCTTTAGGAGGTCCCTTTTATTCATGTCAGCTGTACGGGCTTAATTTAAAAGCAATTGCAAGCATTTAACATGCGTCCTTCATTTTAAACAGTACTTCTTAAAAATGAAAAGGACCCAATCACTTTTTTTTTTTTGGAGGCAGACAGAGGTACAATATAAACGTAAGTCCCTTCAGTGCAGGTCTGATGGTTTCTGATTTAAGTAGTCTTTATTAAATATGAAATGTCCAAATTACCTAATCATTGTCTCCTGTAAGATCAACACCGCTCCCCCAGGCCTTTCTCCAGAGTCTTATCTCGGAGCTGCAGGATGTCAGTTGGTAACGGTGCCTTCATGTTAGACAAGCAGACAAAATAATTTGATTGTACTCCTTGCCATGTTGTGCTAAGCAGTTCTCTAAGAACTAAAACCATTTTGTTTCTGGTGGCATGACAAAGCCCATTACTTTCAGTTTTTTGAACTCCTTAAAAAGCTTCAACATCAATAAGCCTGCTTTCAGAACTCACCGGTATAATGCGTCTAGGCTCGTCTAGTCTATCCATGCAAGGGTAGACAGAAAATAAAAGTAAGGATGCTAAGAAAAATGTTTCTTGTGCTGCAAAAACATGGCAAAATTATAGGTAATTGCTTTTTAGACTGACAATCACTGATGTGAAGGTTTAAAGTTAAATTTTAAATAAATTATTCAAAAATCCATAAACCTATATGAAAATACTCTACTCAGCAGTAACTTTGTTTCCCATTTGTTCCCATTTTGTAATGATCATACAGACAGGGATGATGAAAATTATTTAGATCATTTTTTTCTGGGGTGATGTTGGAGTCACATTGTTTCACTTTTAATCCATTAATTGATAAGCCTCTTATCAGGAAATGCACAGGAAAAATTAATATAATGAGACCTTCATTTGAAATAGATTAAGGTTAGTGATTGGAAATTTCTAAAGAGTGCATGCATGCAAAGAAAAACAGATCTTCATAGAAATAGATTTAAAATCAAAGCTTAAATTCAGTGGTAACCACTTTGTAACAGAAGGCAATGCATACTTTCTAAGTCTCCATTTTCTGCTGTATGAAGTAAGGATATAAGAACTATGTGAAGGATAAAATTTTGAGGATAAAGTTGATGCCATCCCATTTACTAATGTGCCTTTCCTGTGCTTTGGGGATCTTATTGAGGGAGTCTCTTCCATTGACACAAATGTGGGGCAGTTGATCCTGTTTTCTCTTCTAGCTATTGCAGTTTTTCTGGAAAAATTCATGTGTCTTTATATCCACCTTGATCTGACTCTTGTGCAGGCTTAGAGATTGGGGTCTAATTCTTATCATCTAAATATGGATAGCCACTTTTTCCAGCACCATTGCATGAAACATCTGCCTTCTTTTCAGTGTTATGCTTTTGGCACCTTTGTCAAATTCAACTGGGAGTCAGTGTGAGGATTTGTCTCTGTGTCTTTTGTTCTATTCCATTGGACTATTTGTCTATCTTTGTCCAATGGATTGGCTCTGCACTGACCCTGATGCACAGAAACCAGCATAGTCCCTGTCATCAGAGTTTCTATTGCAGTCAAGAGAGCAAAATTATAATCAAATTATTATAAAACTAAATTCATCGTTGTGACTGTGTCCAACCCCGAAAGGAAAAACCCCATGGTTTCAGAAGAGTTTGTCAGAAGGACAGTTAGCAGAGCTTTGGAGAGTCAGGTGGTGGCACTTGCTTCTAAGCCAAGTACTTGGGAGGCTGAGTCAGGAGGATCGCAGGGTCATGGCCAACCTCAGCTTCTTAGCCTGTCCACAACTTAGTGAGACCCTGTTTCAAAATAAAGAGTAAAATTAGGGCTAGGGGTGTAGCTCAGAGATAGAATGGCCGTGGGTTAAATCCCCAGTCCTACAAAAAAAAAAAAAAAAAAAAAGAAGAGTAAAAAGAAAGGGTTTCTCTGGCCAAACAATAGAGATATTGTGCTACTTTTTGATGGAGTCAATTAGACAAATGAAACAAGAAAGAAGGTTCCAGAAAGAGTGGCTTAGTGTGTGAAAATCCTGTGTGAGGGAGATTCTAAAAAAATTTACACATATAGATGAGAGAACAAAGCCAGGCATGAGAGAGAAAAGAAGGGCTGATCACACACACGGGAGCTGGAGGACACTGTAAGGACTTTTGTCCTCATGCCTTCAAGGGAACCTTTTGAAGGCATGAGAGAAGAGAGAGAGAGAGATGGCTTCCAACCTACCTTTAGAAGGGATCTGTCTGAAGCTCTGTTGAGGGTCTGGGCTTGAAAACACACCAAAAAGTGTCAAACACCACTAGGAAGAGCTATGGAATTCTAGTTTGCCTTCTCATCCTTATGGTCAGCACACTTTGGAGAGAATTTTAGCTGTTTTTCTCCTTCCCTTTCCTCTTACCTTCCACTATTTTTCTTTTTCTTTCTTCCTTCCTTCCTTCCTTCCTTCTCTTCCTTCCTTCCTTCCTTCCTTCCTTTCTTTCTTTCTTTCTTTCTTTCTTTCTTTCTTTCTTTCTTTCTCTCTTTCTTCTCTTTCTTTCTTTCTTTCTTTCTTTCTTTCTTTCTTTCTTTCTTTCTTTCTTTCTTTTCTTCTTTCTTTCTAATAGAGCTAGGACTATTGTGCATATAGCTATAATGCACAATCATAAGTAAAAACCAAACCACTGGTGCAATGACATTGTAGGAACACATTTTTCAACAAAAATTTGTTGGTTTTTAAATTTGTTTAATACTGTGGATGCAATCCAGGGGCATTCTACCACTGAGCTACTCCCCTAGTCCTTTATTTATTTATTTATTTATTTATTTATTTATTTATTTATTTTTTGTGGTACTGTGGATGGAACCCTTCTACCTCCGGACTACACTCCCAGATCTATTTTATATTTTATTTGGAAACAGGGTCTCTTAAGCCAGCGCGGCTGGCTTCCAACCTGCGTGATCCTCCTGTCTCCGCCTCCCAAGCGCGGGGATTACAAGCGTGTGCCACCACGCCCAGCTTATTTTTTATTTTGAAACAGGTTCTTACTAAGTTGCTGAACGTCTCACTAAATTGCTGAGACTGGCCTCAAATTTGGGGTCCTCCTGTCTAGCCTCCCACTGGAATTAGAGTTGTGTATCACCGTGCTCAGCTACCTTAGTTGGTTCTTAGATTTTTAAGGATGAGCATTCTTTCCAAGGGAACACAAATCTTACACTTTAACACAGTAACAACTATACTCTTATTATGAAAATGTATTATGATAAAAGCAACTATGATATAATGGGTTTGATCTGTTCATAATTTAAGATAAACTATATACATTTATACCCAGAACTTATTACTGACTCTGTGTAGGCTCTATCAAATGCTTGAATCTGTATGGATTCATGAAATCCTTGGGTAACTCTAAAACTGTCCACTCATACACCCTAAACACACACACACACACACACACACACACACACACACACACACACACTATTTTTATGGCCTCTACTTTAGGAATGAGTGAAAGAACCACTATGATAAGAATATCCTAGGATTTTTTAATGAGATATCACATCATTATGGCTACTAAATGTGTTATTCTGGGTTAGTTACCCAAACCTTTTGGGGCAGAGAATCTTCACATCAAAAATGAAGGCATTGATTGGGAAGGCCTACTAAGATCTTCCTAACATGAAACTATTAGAGACCCTTTAAAAGGTGATTAGGAGAAGGCTCTCAGTGAACTGCTGCTGGGAGGCAGCTATCAAGCCAATCTCCTTCTGTTCATCTGAACATCAGTATTATGGAAAAGGACTCTGGGGAAACCGCCAACAAATTGTATCATAATGAATATACTTTTTCCACCCTTACTATTAGATAGTTTTTATGTTTAAATTTTTCAAAGTATATCCCACAAAATTATTTATATCAATTAAATTATGAGCACCAAAAATAAGTATATTTCTCCCTCTACTGGTATTATATACCTTTAGAATAGAAAACATAAAGCTGTTTTATAAAAAGAAATCTGAATTGATGTGTACATCTGCTTACAAGGTCTGTCTTCTGCTTCATCTCTAAGTACTTGACTAACTTTTTTAATTCTGAGGGATCAACACCAATTTCCAGTGTTTACCAGCAATCATAGCTGACTAGCAGTTAAAAAGCCATCAGCCTTGTCACATTTTTCAAAGAACAGAATCCCTTTCCAGATGGCCCTTCATTTGGCTAATGGACAGCCTAAGGGGATAGAAATGTCACCTGTTGTAGGAAGTCAGCAATATTAATAAAAACACAAAGATAGACCGTTCATGCAATGGCAGTTACCCAAAAGTGGATTGATGGGTTTCTTTGCTGAATTAATTTGCAATGCTCATCACTGCAGCATTTTAAAGTTTCCAATTTTTCTCTGAATTTTCCAAAGCTATTGGTTAAAAACATCAAAAGACAGATATTCAAAACTTAAAAAGTTTGGTTTCAAAGTTTCAAACTTTTTGAATACTTGTAACTCATAAAATAAAATGTTTTATAAGTATTTCTCATGTGAAAGAGAATAAATACATAAACATTTGTTTAAAAAACTATATACATTAAAACTAAAGTTTTTATATATAGTATATATATAAAATATATATATTATAGTATATATTATATACTAGAATATATATTATATACTATATATACTATATATTATAGTATATATTATATACAATAATATATATTATATACTATATATACTATATATATAGTATATACTATATATACTATATATAGTATATATAATATATATAGTATATATATTATATATACTATATATATTATATATAGTATATACTATATATACTATTTATAGTATATACTATATATATTATAGTATATATAGTATATATTATAGTATATAAAGATTTTCTATAAAGTATATATTTATATATAGTTTTATTCATATATACTTTAATATATTTAATATATAACAATGTATAAATATACTAACATATAGTTTATATATATATAGTTTTTTAGAAATAATATCAGATAGGGTCGATTTTACCTTTTCCACTTTATCTTCTACTAAATTATATCTTAAAAACTATAAACTTGTACAACCTAATTGCTGCATTACTTTTATTTCTTTTTCTTCTCTTTTCTCTATCCATCCATCCATCCATCCTTCCTTCCTTCCTTTTTTCCTTTTCCTTTCCTTTTTTTTCTCTTTCTTTTATGCACTGGGAACCAAACCCAAGGGCACTGTACCTTCCAGATGTACTCCCAAAACTTTTTACCTTTGAAACAGAGTCTCACTAAGTTGCCCAGGCCTTCCACTTGAGATCTTCATTCGTCGGCCTTCCCAGCATTGAGATTACTGGCATGTGCCACAATGCCCAGCTTTGTCTATTTTTCAATGGGATATTTTCTTGGCAAGCATTTTCCTAATCATCAAAATGTAATCTAGATCCCCATCATCAAATTTCTACCATATATCTTCACATTTCCAGGGACTGGCCAGGCTGAAGGTGAAATGCATGGATGGCTAGCTCACTGTATGAGAACTTTCCAAGTTATCTTTCCAAGTCAACATAAACTGAGATGACAGTTCAGAAAATGTCCAGTATGATTCATAAAGACAGCTGAAAATCACTAATGTATATGTTATTGATTTTTTTTTTTTTTTTTGGTGGTACCGGGGTTCCTGGAAGCCCTTCTACCTCCGGGATACACTCCCATGAGCTACACTCCCAGACCTATTTTTTAACATTTTTATGTGGAAACAGAGTCTCTTAAGCCAGGGAGACTGGCTTCGAACCAGCGCAATCCTCCTGTCTCTGCCTCCCAAGTGCGGGGATTACAAGCGTGCGCCACCACGCCTGGCCTTGTTATTGAATTTTTAAATTATTGTATTTCAATTTACATGGAAACTTGACATTTAAATTTTATGACAGAAAAATGATACAAGGCAGTGCACATGTGAAAAGCCCACCAGAAATGAAAACAAAGCCTGGTAGTCTTTATTGTATGTTTTTTCCAGTAAAACCAAGACACTTGTGTTCTAGAATTTCCATACTTTATAGCATAAGGAGAACCTGGGTGTGGTAAGGCATGCCTATAATCTCAGTACTTGGAAGGCTGAGACAGGAGGATTGCAGGTTCAAAGCTAGTCTCAACATTTAACAAGACTCTCAGGAAAGTAGTGAGACCCTGTTTCAAAAACAAGACCAAATATTTCATATTACATATACATATTTGTTTATATAGATTACATATATTACATATAATATGTTATATATAAATACACACACACACACACACACACACACACACACATTGAAATTTCATCTAACCTAAATTGAAAGGATAATCATTAAGAAGTCAAGCAACAATAAATGTTGACAAGTATTTGGAAAAATAGAAACTTGTATACATTATTGGTTAGATGGCAAATTAGTATAGCAACTAAGGACAGCAGTGTATAGATTTCTCAGAAAACAGGGAATGGGTCCACTATATGATTCAACCATACTACTTCTGGATATATTTCTAAAGGGATTGAAAAAAGAATATTATGATAATACAGGTAAATCCATGTTTTTAGCAGCACAATTCACAACAGCCAAATTATGGGACCAACCCAGGTGTCTATTAATGGATGAATGGATTACACTACTATGGGATATACACACAATGGAATTCTACTTAACAATTAAGAAGATCACAATTATGCCATTTACAGGAAAAAAGATGGACTTGGAAAACATTATGTTAAATGGATTAGCTAGTTACAGAAGGTGAAGGGTCCTTTATTTTCTCTCATATGTGAAAGCAGGGAGTAATCAGGATACACAACAGACCTTTAGACAATGAAGTGGAAACTTTTGTTGAGCAAGGGAGGTGGTCTAGGGGAAATGCAGCTGGGGGAGCGATAACTCCTGAAGGAAATACTCCCATTGACTTAATGTATTTATGTGAGCACACCAATGCCAATTATCACATATGGAGAAGAAGGAATGTGGTGGGGGTGGGAAAAACACATGTATGTCATCGTTACTGTGAACTACATTATGATGTGAGACTATAATGCACCAATAAAACTAAAAAGTTCTGGGGTGTAGTTCAGGAGTAGAATGGCCTTGAATACACATAGAAACACACACACACACACACACACACACACACACACACACACACACATATATATATACAAAATGAATTACAAAAATGATGGAATGTATTCTATATATTTCATAGAATCAATCTTTGATTTTTTGGTATCTAGTTCCCTATAATTTTCTCTTTAAAAAATTAGAGGGTAAGTTGAAACCAAATGCTAACAGTATGCATGCACAATGTCATTTTCTGAATTGGCAGCCCTAAGGGACATAGTAAGAGTTCAGCTGGTCTTCATAGCTCACTGAGCAATTCGCTAACAAAAAAAGAGAGCTAGCATTTTATCCTAGATTTCATTATGATGTGAATGTTCACTGAACCACCTTTAAGGACCAAGAAGGGGCATAATTAACAGTGGGAGATTTTTCTCACCGATATTTTCACACATAAGATAAAACCACAAGATTAAAACCTAGTTCAAATAGTGACACCATTAAGCATACCGTGAACTAAAACAGTGCTTTATGAGTGTATTATTCCCTTTTTTACATTTGCCTAAAAATGCTTAAGATATATTCAGGATCAATTTTTAACAATATGACTTTAACAGTAGGAATTGAGTAAATGATGCAAAATTCTCTTAAATGAATTAAGAGTCCCTCTAGCATTACACAGGAATGAACTTGTCCATCTGTTGGGATGGAAAAAAGAAAAGAAAGCCTCTAAGCCTCTATGTTGGCATTATATTTTGTTAAATTTATGTTAAATTTTAGGAGCAATGTATTCCAAAGTAATCAACCAAGGACCTTTTCCAAATTCCTCATTTTGAACTTAGCAATGTTAATAAAAATTTCAAATAATAATATTCAAACATTTAAAAAAGTTCTTCATATGTTTTAGGTCTTAAAGCACATCAAAATTTAACAGGTTTTAAATTGAAGCTTTTTTCTTAAAATCTAAAAATAAAACCTAAAACGTTGCAACTTCACACACACACGTTCACACATACACACACACACACACACACACACACAATTCATGATATAGAATATCAAGTAAAATAACTGGTAAAAGCCACAAGAATGTTCCAACAGAGACTTTTTGTAGCTGTAACTAGATTATGTTTGGGGATCTGATTTTCTGCTTTGAATAAACTGAGAAGTCCTGTGGACTCATGATGATCCTACATGTCATAGATGTATGTTTTGAACACAGCTTAGGAACTTACATTCATGCTTCATAGAAGGGAGTTAGTGACTGAAATTCTTTTCGTTTGGAATGGTTAACAGGGATGTGAATGACAGCTTCTTTTGGATTCTGTAATTATTTTCAGATAGGAGCCAGCCACTCTAGGAAGACTACTTAAGGCCACACTCTGAGAACATTTCTATATTTAAAAAGGTTTTTTTCTTAAATATATTATATAATATCAATCTATAAAGTCATAAAATGTGTTAACCCTCTGCATCTTTAGCTTTATCTTCTAGAGTAAAAGTAGTAAAGATCACGCCTCTTGTTGGATATTTTTGAGGCTCAAATATTTTCAGACTTTTTAACCTTAACATACCTCTTCTTCAGAACTGCTCCTTCTTCCTGTTTCAAAACATTACTTTCCATCAAATGTACTTTCATTGTAGCTACTATAACTAATTGTGAAAAATTGGAGTAAAAGATTCCAACTCAAAAAAAAGATCTTTTAAGAGTTTATAAAATAAACAATCAAAAATAGCCACTATATTTTCCTTAGTACTTTAGGCAGTTTATATCTAAGGGAAGACAGGAGTGGATCTATTTCTCTTAATAGAAGGCTATTGACCATAAAATTCTCCAAGTAGACTTTGTTTCTTACTAATGATTGCATAACTACAGTACAAAATAAAAATTATTATAATTTCTAACATAAGGGACTATTCAATAATTGAATGAGATAATGTACTTCAAAGTATTTAGCACATTATTTGGGAAGTAATAAATTCTCAGTGAGTATGAGATTCTTTTCCTAAGACATACAAGAAGTAATTAACTATAAAGAGACTACCTCCCTCTAATACCCTGTGGGTAGCATAAGCACTTTATGAGTTATTTACATGCATATATGTCTTTTCATGTTGTGGGACACAGAAGTTTCCACTTTCTATCTACAATTAAATGCTTTAAGAAATTTACAATGCAAAATATCTTTCTTTTTAAAACAATTTTAATCAAAGCATAGCATTACACATATTAATGGAATACCTCATGATGCTTCAATACACATGTACATTTTGTATTGTTCAAAACAGAATCATCGTTGGATGGACCTTCAGTTCCATCTGCATTGTTGAAAATGACAGGATATTGTCATTTTTATGACGTAGTCTTTATTGTGTCAGTGTGCCATGTATTATTTATTCATGTGTGAGACAATGGCTATCTATGTTCTTTCAATTTCTTGGCTATTGTGAATAGCGCTGTGATAAATATGGGATGCAGAAGTCTCTCCACCATCCTGATTTCACTTTTTGGGTCTATACCCAGTAGTGGTACTGCTGGATCATACTCAAGTTTTATTTTTAATAGTTTAAAGATCCAGATCCTCCGTGCTGTTTTCCATAACGGATGTACAAATTTACATTCCCACCAGAAGTATATTAGAGTTCCCTTTCTTTATACCCTACTCAACACTTTAGGATAGTAACCATTTTTACTGGAATAAAGTGATATTTCTTCATAATTTTAATTTGCATTTTGCCAATGATATGAAGTAATTTTCTTATCTGTCAGTAGTGATTCTCATTTTATGGTGGCATAAACCTTCCCCAAACCAAACAGCCAACCAAAAAGCAGGAGTAGTACTTGCTTTCCTAATACGAAAATTATTCCTTTGATAAAGTTATACTTTTAAAAATCAGACAAGAAGCCATTGTGGTGGCACATGCCTGTAATCCTAGCACATGGGAGGGTGAGACAGGAGGAGTACAGGTTCGAGACCAGCCTTAGCAAGTTCGTAAGAGTATCAGTAACCTAGTGAAACCATGCTTAAAAACAAAATATAAAAAGGGCTGGGAACGTAGCTTGTGGGTATAATGGGCCTGGACACAATCCCCCAAATCACAAAAAAGATAAATAACAAAGTCAAGAAAAAATTAACTGTTCTTTCTCATTTTTATGAACTTGCTATTATCTGATTATATATGTACAATTGTATTACTATAAATAGTTCAAGATCTAACAAGAGAACATACGTGTAGCACCACTACTTGAAATTTAAATTTTCATAAAGAAGCTAAAATAACACATTAACTGCCATCGATATCATGGAATTACTCAATTATGAGAATGATCATCTTAATCAAATTAAAACAAATGGAGATATTCAAGGATGTTTTCCAAGGTCACTGTCAACCAGGAATGAAATTTGTAGTCTGCTTCCTTGAATCAATTTCAATTGATTATACAAAAAAGGATTGATTGATCTCTTGATAGACTGATGAATTTAGGTGGATAATGCAGTCACACCTGGTGGCAGTTATAATTTTTAGTGTGCAGAAAGATTTTCCCTTTTAAAATACTGCTCAATCATTTCATTGTATTCTTATCCTTAACAATATTTTTCAAAGACTATGAGTTACTTGGGTTCTGTTATCCTAATTTTATTTTTCCCTTCAGTGTCTTCAGCCCTAGCATTAATACCTAGTATGCAGTAGGTTCTCAATAAATATTTGGTCACAGCCAAATTAAACTTGAAGCATAGAGCAAGATTAACCAGCTGCTTCCATATCACTAAGTGTTCACTGTTTTTTGGAAGGCGTACAAAATCCCTGAAAAGCATATTTGAGCCTGAGTAGAGGAAAGTGCTAACTCGTTACTATGGGGTGTATAAACTATGAATTAAAACCTATGCTTTGTTCCCATAAACTTACAGTAAAAGAGGTGCCCTAACTAACATACATTTTATAATGTATATTAACTGACTGAAATACACTATACATTTTATAATTTAAAATACATTATACATTTTATAATATAGGTAGTATACTATACCTACATTATAAAAAGTCAAACTCAATAGCAAGGGCATAGAATCTAGTGAATGAAGAAATCTAGATTGATTCTGGAAGACCAAGGAAATGGATATATCAGTGATTAGTGATTGCTAAAAGAAAAAGAGTTGTATAGACAGAAATTCTTTGGAAGCTAGATCAAAGTGATATAGTACCAGACTCTGGATGAATAGGATCAGAGGTCAGGGGTGAATGAAGGTAACTATCTATGGTTATTAGAAAAATAGCATGAGTCAAAAAAGAATGAAAGAGGAAAAGTTAACTTGAACACACATAGAAAATGATGTATTTCAGGTACTTTTAGTACTATTTTCTAAGATTTGGTTTCAGTTAAGTGGATTAGTGACAATTTTGCTACTGTAATATTAAAAGACTAGGAAAAACAGAGAAATATATGGAGGTGAAAGGCTAGATAGTTAAGATTTATTTTAATGAAGAGGGAACTTTCATATTAGTAGCATCCTGAATGGATGCTGTTAAAAAGTTCACTCTAATGTTGCCAAATGATCTGATAATTTGCTGGTAAATGTGATAATTTGACCTACATTTAATTGTGGGTGACAAATCTTAAGTAGGTGGAAGTTTCATTCCTTACATCAATATTTGAATTCAGCATGAAATACAAATATGTATCTATGAACTCTTATGTTTAAGTGTACTGTGCTGCACGGTGGCAGAATAGTTCCAACTATGAGGCAGACACTGACCAGGAGCTGAGAGGAGTCAGGGGTAAAATATAGTTTCACATTTGAGGGAGGGACAGACATATAGTTAATGAAATGTAATCTAATTTTTTAAGTGCCTCTCTAGTTTAAAGAATTTATAGTGACTGCTCAGAAAGTACAGGGGTATTTTTCTGGGTGAATAGGATTCAGAGCCTTCAGAGAACATAGTTTTATTTGAGATATGTCACGAACAAATGCTAGCATAACAAGAAATAGAAAAATAAAAAAAGAATGAATATCAAAATAAGGAGGGAAATAATGCATAGATTATCAGATGATTTAACAAACATATTTTGTGTCTAGTACTGGGGATGGAACCTAGGGGCATTCTACTTCCAAGCTACAACCCTAGCCCTATTTCTTATTTTTTTATTTTGAAACAGGGTCCCACTGAGTTGCAGAGGGCCTCACTAAGTAGCTGAGGCTGGCTGCAAACCTGCGATCTTGTCTCAGCTTTCCAAATACTGGCATTACAAACATGTGCCACCACACCGGGCTCTAACAGACATTTTTAATGAATGGAAGTATCAAGAAGGAACTTAAATACTGATCAGAAATAGAAAAGTTGGAAGCAACGAGGCTTATTCTGCAAGGTATTTAAGTTATCTTCTATGTAGTCAGGTGAGACAAGTTAGGTCCATTCAGAATGGATTGGTGAAAAGCCTGTTCATTACTCACAGATCCCAGAGCATCAAGACTAGTGTGCTTGACAGGGCCAGTAGGAAGGAGGATTGTGCATTTATCCAGCAGGTGGAAAGCAAGAGAAAAGAGTGGCCTGTGGCAAACCTGGTGTTGGTAACCATTGCTACCTACGGGCTTCCCATGAAAGGATTAGATGGATTAATTTGAAGGGAATCTGAGGCTAAGCATGGAAGCTCAGGACTTCCATTACTGAGTTCACTAGGATTAGAGCAAAAACAAGAGGTTGAAGTGATTTATAGTATTAGCGGTATTAGGCTCCCATTTGGCTAGGAACAAGATAGAGACAGTGTGCCCAAGATTGGACAGTGTGTTGGGTACTGAGGCAGTGTTAAGAGGAATAAAAACTTGAAAGCTAGGACAGAGCAGGCAGATTTCACCTAGGCTCTGCATTGAGTTTTACACTTTTACTAATGCAAGCAGCTCAAGAGGTAGAAGTGAGTTATTGTGTAGAAGGGATAGTTAAAATGGGCAACACTTGGATCTCTGGATGTCAATAGATAAATACTCAACTCTGAATGTCTAAGCAATAAATCCCACCAACCTGGGTATCTCTGTGGGTGCTTTACCATAGAAGTGGTCATTTTCAGAAAGACTAGAAAATCTTGAAATTGTGTGTGGGGTGCCATATGCCAGCAAATAATAAGAACAATTTGGTGGTACAACATAAACCACACATTTTTTCCTCAAAGGGGAAGCCAAAACCCATACAAAGCAAGGAAACTAAGACATGTTTATTATAGATTTTCTTAAATATGCAATGTCTGCTCAATAAGGAAACATTATATGATATTAGTAGTAGATGAAGTGTTAAAGTATGATTTGGAAAACTTCTCTATCTCGAGTCAAATGATATTCAAGTTATCTTTCTTAATTAGTTTTAGTTTTACTTGCTGTCTCTTTGTTTTTATTTTTACCTTGTTTTTCAGGGAGATACTGGGGATTAAACCTAGGGTATTCTGCCTCTTATCTACATGCCTAGCATTTTTATTATTTTGAAACAAGGTCTTTCTTTCTAAATTCCCAAGGATCTCTAAGTTGCTGAGGTTGGCTTCAAACCTGTGATCCTCGTGCCTTAAATATAGGGATTACAGGCATGTGTCACCATGCCCAGCTCTGAATAGAGTAATACATATTATATGTAAATTTACTCACTCCCCCATACAGGTAGACATGGATATACACATGCATGTATTTGAGCAAATGTCCATGTTTATACATGAAGAGGTATTTTATTCTTCTAACGTCTCCGTATTTTAATTTTCAATAGTGCATTGTATGAGATTATATATTTTCTTACAGAACATCTTTTTACTACTTTTGTTCTTATAATGTAAAATAGAATAAAATCTTTATATGTATAACCTTGTTTATGTTGATATTTTCCTTGCAATTATTTAGGTATTTATTAATTTATTTTAAAATTTGATTCTCTCACATTTAGAGAGATATTATTGTTTTTAACAAATAATGGAATTTTTCTTTCTAGTGTTTATAAATTTAATTATTCTTTAAGTTTTAAAACATTAAAAAGCCTAAGAAGAGTAATTTTGAATGATATAAAAATCACTGTGTTGATAATAATTTTAATAGAAATGCCCTTAGTACTTAATCACTCTGTGCATTATCTGTAGGTTTTGGAAGGATAATTTTTAATAAATTAAAACACATTGGTTTTCCTCTAAATTTACAAACTTAAAATCAATAATAAATGTAGAATATTAATAAGATTTTTTTGCACCTAGTAAGATGATAAGGTTGTTTTTCTTCTTTAAGTTCTCAACCAAGTAAATTCAGTTAATAAAAATTCAAATGTTTACTCATCCTTTAATTCCTGGAATAAACTCTAGTGTGTAATTTATTTTATTAATTTAATAGTATATGATACAAAATCTACTGATTCTTTTCAGTATTTCTGTGCTTATATGCTTTATGTTTGAACTTTATTTCTCTAAGTGAATATGAAAATTTTTATCATTTGATATTCCAGTTTAATAACATGAATTATAAAATTCTCACTTCTTTTTGTTTTTAATACTTTTATTAGTACATCATAGTCTCACATCATAATGTAGTTCATAGCAATACCTACATACATACATACAAAATTCCCACTTCTAATAATTCCTGGCCCTCAAACCATCTTTTGAATATACCTAATATTTTTATTTCTTTGTAAGTTGATTTTGGTATACTGCATTTTACTCATTTAATCTAGACTATTAAACTTATTTATATACAATTTAATCACATACTATTCCAATTACTTTCTTAAAAAGCCACATTTATGGCTTTACAAGGTATAATTACAAAACAAGTTGTTCAGACTCATGGACTTAGTGTAACTCTTCAAACGCTCTCATTAATTCCTTCAATGATATATTTTTGGGTTATTTTTTTATCTCAGTCCATTACTTTATATTGGAAGATAATTTTTTTTAAAATGAAAGAATCGACATTATATTTTACAACTGAATACATGTTTCACATTTCTAAGACAAAATTAGAGACATTAAAGAAATTTGAAATTTTAGGCCATTCTCACAGTTCCATAATGGGTATTCATACTCTTCCTTCAAATTACAGATATGAAATTCAAGCATTTTGAGAAGCACAGAGGAAAGCAATTTGAACGAAGAGACAGAAAGGATTTTGTCTAGTTTGCTATCATTTTTCCTTCCCTCAGCCATAACAGCCATGATTTTATTTTTTTAAGAATTTTAGTACTGGAGATTGAATACAGGGGATTTCTACCTCTGAACTACATCCCTAGCCCTTTTTTTGTTTTCTATCTCGAACAGGGTGTTGATAGTTTTCTGGGAGTGTTGCTGTTGCTGAGGCTGCCCTGGAACCTGAGGTCTTCGTCTCTCAATTGACTAAGTACTAGTATTACAGGCATATAATCCTGTCTGGCTCATAAAAGGCATGTAACCTGCCTGGCTCATGCCATATATTATTAATCAAAGACTTCACCACATATTAAGGTAGCAATAGTGTTCCTTATAAGCAATTGTTATTAGCAAAAGCAATAGAATCTTTTATTTTTGTTCAAAAAATCCACAAAATGACATTTATGAGTCTATCATGATGCTGACCATTACTTTCTTTTTTGGCTAATTCACTCAGTTTCATCAACTATAAGAGGGATAATTAAAATTTCCCACTGGAATTTAGTGAGTAGTTTTATCAGGCTACAATAAAGCAGTTGAAGCATAAGACATCTCTTTACCATTGCATTACAAAATCTAAGTATGAAACACCATTCACACAATTCTACTTCCATTCCTTCAAATATTAATGAATTATTTTAAGTATACTTTCATTACATTGTCATTATAGATCATAGTGAGTTCAGTGTGACACCAGCATAGATGGACATAGCATTTGGTATGTTTTCCTCCTGGTCCCACTCTTTGTTCTCCTGGCCGTGCACTTTAGTGAGATTGGTAGTGATATCTCCATAATGTGCATAAAATTATTTAAACTATTTCCTTCATCGAGCCTCCTTTTCCCCTTTCAATCTGTCTTTCCCAATCCCCTTCCACTATTCTACTGGTTTCTCTCCTCATTTAATCTAAGTCTTTTTCATTTTCTATTTTCTTTCTAGATATTTCACATATGAGAGAAAAAAATGACCCTTCATATATTCTCTCTAGATTTTACATATGAAAGGAAACATATGACCCTTGTCATTTAGAGACTAGCTGATCTCACTTAGCATAAAATCTCTATTTTCATACATTTCCCTGCAATGACATAATTTTTCTATGGACAAGTTAAGTTCCACTATGTGCACATACCATATCTTTTATATCCATTAATCTGCTGACAAGTACCTAGGTTGGTAACATAATTTGGCTATTTGGAATTGTGGTGCCATAATCATGGACGTGTATGTATCACTATAGTATTCTGACTTTATTTTGGAAAGATACTGAAAAGTAGTATGGCTAGGTCATGTTGTTCAAAGGAATTACTTCTAATTAATGAAGGAGAAATAAAAATACTTCAATGACATCTTAAGAATAAGAACCTTAAGATGGCTAGAGACCTCATCTAAAGTCAAATTACAAATCAGGAAAGAAATGTAAAGCAAAACAAAACAAGTAAAGCAAACTTGGTGTGGAGGCACACACCTGTAATTCCAGTATTTGGGAGGCTAAGAAAAGAAGATCCCAGGTTCAAGGAAATCTTCATCAAGTAGTGAGACTTCCATCAACTTGGTGAGCACCTGTTTCTAAAAAAACAAAAAAACAAAAATCAAGCTGCAAATATAGCTCAAGGGAAGAATTCCTTTGGGTTCAACCCTCAGTACCACCAAAAAATAAAGCAGAACAAAAAGAAACAATACTATTAAAGCACATAGGTAGTGAGAGGAGACGAAACATGATATTATTGTCCTAAAATACAGTAATGTTTCATCAAATACATTTATTTATTCTAGCTCTTTTAATCTAAATAGCTTCCTTCTTGCAAGACATTTTTATTGATTGTTCATAATAATATTGTTATATAAACTAGTAACAGTTATAATTTTTTACCTGGAATTCAATATATTTTTTCTTATGATTTTCTTTTCCTCGTGGAATTTTTATAAAACGTTTGTTTAAATTACAACTTTATTTTAAATTTTAGAAACAGGAAACAGGGAATAAAACTACCTTTCAATATCTGGGTTCATATGACATGTAGGCACCATAGACCTTTATACATTAACTATTAAATAATAGTATTACAAAGGAGGTGGGAACTCACTTAAAATAACTGGGATCTAAAATTATATTTTGCAGCCTGTTAATTTATCATATGGAGTAAAAATAAACCACAGGTAGGAAGTGGAAACTCTACCAAATGCCTCTTATGTTGCAGTAAACTTAATTATACAGCACACCATAAAATGACAGTAATATTAGAGAAGAAAAGTAGCAATTTCAGATGTGCAATAACTGCTTTTCACAAGGATAGAAATTACATCAAGCACGTAGTCCTATTCAGTCTAATACTGTTTTCTAGCAAGAGCCAGTGGGATTCGCAGTCAAGGGGAGGGAAAGATTTAACTAAGCTGAGATCTGCTTAGTGTGGAAAAGGTTTCCCTCTGAATATCACCGCATGTAAGTGTGTTCATTTGCTAATGTGTAATAAGTACCTAATACAAATTGAGATCCAATCTTTACATGTATATGTACCCCCGTGCACATAATAGCTTCAATCAAAACCATTATTAGCGATGAGTTCTTCTCTCATAGAGAGAAGCTCTGAAATGCTGTTTTTACTACATCTGATCTATGTGTACATCACGTAGAGTCGCTTGTAAGGAAAACATTCTATTATGAGATTAGTAGAAAGAATCTTAATGTTTCTGAAGACGCTTTGGTATAGAACCAAGCCAAAAGTATTTCATTTAAAAATTTAAAAAAGATTACAACAGACTTTTAAAACTTTGGAGCCGGGCGTGGCGGCGCACGCCTGTACTCCCTGCGCTTGGGAGGCTGAGACAGGAGGATCGCAAGGGTTCGAAGCCAGCCTCAGCTACTTAGTGAGGCTTTCAGCAACTTAATGAGACCCTGTTTCCAAAAAAAAAAAAAAATATATATATATATATATATATATATATATATATATATATATATATGGTCTGGGAGTATAGCCCGGAGGTAGAAAGCCTCTGGGTTCCACCCCCATTACCACCAAAAAATAAAAAATAAGAAATAAAATAAAATAAAATTTTAAATTACAAGGGACATTATTGACTTACTGCCTTCTATGATCACTTTCTTTAAGGTAAAAAAAAAACTAACATAATGCTTCCCTTAGTAGATTAGTACTGAGTTTCTTAATATGTTATTACTGCACCCTTCCATATAGAGCTTTTTAAGGGCAGATATATATGTGTGTGATTGTGTGTGTGTGTGTGTGTGTGTATATATATATATATATATATATATATATACACACACACACACATATATATGCCCTAAAAGATTATATATATATTATATATATATATATATATATATATATATATATATATATATATCGTGCTCTATATGGAAGGGGTTTCTTTGCAACATAAACATTGGTATGTTGGCTTTGCCATTTTCTGTGTAGTGTCAAAAATTCTCTAAAATTTAATATATTTCATCTATAAAATGCATGTATTAATGCCTACAAGTTTTATAACTTATCCAGGATAGAATTAATGTATGTAAATTCCTGTTGCATTGCTAAGCACATAGTAGGCAGATAATATATTGATAGCTGGTTCTCTGTTCATGGACATGGTATGGCATATACTAGACTGAAATTCTCATTTTAGTTTTAAGTTTTTTATTGACCTGTACAATAAAATGCTTTGAGGTGTTAATAAAATATATTTTCATTAGACTATTTCAAAGTTTGCAGATTCTATTAAAAATAAAAGCTTTTATGCTATTATGTCAGATGTTTATCATCTCACACAAAAATAAAATAAAGCTGGGTTAAGTGGCACATACCTATATTCCTAGAAGTACCTGAGGCTGAGGCAGGAAGATAGCTTGAGCCCAGGAGACAGAGACCAGCCATGAGACCTCATCTTAAACAAACAAACAAGAAACAAATTAGAAGTCATACCAAGTTATGTATCAGAAAACAAAGAAATAAGCCAGGTGTGTTGATACACACTTATATTCCCAGTACTTGGGAGGCTGAGACAGGAGGATCACAGATTCACAAACAGCCTCAGCTACTTAGTGAGGTTCTCTGCAACTTAGTGAGACCTTATTTCAAAAATAAATAATAAAAATTAGGACTGGGGGTAGCTTGGTGGTAGAATGCTCCTAGGTGCCATCCCCAATACCACAAAAAAAGAAAACAAGGAAATAAATTTTGATATGAAAATAACACAGGTTACTAAGTAAAAATATTGTCTGACTGAAGACCTAAATCAGTACCTTGAATCCCAGTGAATTGGATGAAAAAGGCTATAATAAAAGGAAAGAGAGTAGAATGTCCTCATTTTGTGCTCAGTGGGTAAAGAGAAGGATAGAGGGACAGTTTAAGAAGGAGGGGAAAACAGTTTTATTGGAGGCAAGGAATCCTGCTGACCTACAGGGTGGTAGATGGACACAGTCTCGTGTGTACAGAGTGCAGCAAAAACTGTCCACTTATTAATGCCTACACTTCTTTTTACAGGAGTCAAAATAGTTTGATATATAACCATAGGAGTAAAAAGGAGTTCTTTGCTTTTGATTCAAGATGCTTCAAAATGAACCATTAAGCAAATTAAGCAAATTATTCCTTTGCATAAATGTATACCATGGATTATAACCTAAAACCTGTGTGTTTATAACATAAGTGTTCTCTTTCCATTTTTTCTTCTCTATTCAGCTACTTCCCTTTCCTTTCCTTTGTCTGTCCTTCCTTCCTTCCTTCCTTCCTTCCTTCCTTCCTTCCTTCCTTCCTTCTTTTCTTCCTTCCTCCTTCCTCCTTTCTTCATATTTACCTGGAAACAGATTTTTTAATTCTTTCCCTAGGAAAACTTTATAGCTCTCTTTTCTAGAGTCTAAGTATCAGAGTTAAAAATTACATTCCTATTTCTTGATTCTCCCTGGTGGACATGAGCTGTAATGATAAAATTGTTGTGAACGAGTAACATGTTAGTCAATTTTTGAAATAGAAGCCTTTTATTTTATAAATATAACTTTGAATTCCTTAGAGATATAATTTTAACTATTCACTAACTATCTATGCATGCCATATGGCAAATTTGATGAAGTTAATAGAGGAATAATACTATAGTCTTCTTTGAAGATTGCAAAGTATGACAGGTTATTTCTACAATGACTGAGAAAATTAGTAATTGTCTACTTTGAACTTGATAATGTATTCTCTTTATCTGTACACATTAACTGCAAGCTTAATGCAGCTCTGGAAAGATAGGCAGTGTGGTACATCTTACAGAGAAAAAAAGGGAATTGAAAATCAAGGATTAAGTCCACATTCAATAGTAAATAGGCAGAAGAGTCAATATTAAAGTTATAGGGCTCTATGATAACCCAAGAGCCAATGGAATGAAATTATCCCATCCCTATTTCAATATCTTCATCATCAAATAGACAGGATCCCTGTTACCTTTGAGATACCTGTAAGAATTACTAAACAACAAGAGATGAAATTCTCAACATATGACATCACTGGTATAGATACCAATTTATTTTTATTTTATGAAATGGAAATCATAGTTTTCATACTTTTAGGGTATCAATAGTCAATTGGAAGAGGTCAAAGATAGCTCAGTGTGCTGTCATTAAAAGCCTAAGCAGTGCTTTTCAGATTGAAAAGTAATGCATCCATTACCAGCTGTGTGTGCTCAGGGGAAAAAAGATAAGTTGCAAGAGTTCATTATTTTTCTCCATTTCTAGCCACTGTCCCTGTGTAGGTACAGCAGCACAGATGGTGTTGTGGTAAAGACACATCACACTGTCAGGAGCTGCAACATATGGCACAAATCTGGCATTCCACGTTCCCACGAGTCTCAAGGTTAAGATAGAGACATGTCACTTCTCTGACATTCAATTAACTGCTTTCCTTTGTCTTCACATTAAAATATTAAAGGCTCTTTTATGAGAGACCTGTTTTCCTTAGGTGATCATTTCTATCACTGTGTGTTTTCTTTATTTCATTAATATTGAGCTCCTGATATTTTAAATTATTGTAGTGCATCTTCTGTTGTCCTAGTGTGTTCTTAATGTTATTCAATTAGAAACTGAGTTATTGTTAAATGTACTAGAGAAGCTGGGCAGTGGCATTAATGGATAATGTTTCACAATCCAAAGGCATTGTATTTCCTTTTTATATATGTAGTTTGCACACACACATATATATGTGTGTATATATATATATATATATATATATATATATATATATATATGATTTGCTTGAAGTAAGAATATGAATATATTTATTTTCAACAGTAAATCATAGGATTTTGTCAGGAATATATACATCTATATATCTGAAAATGTTCTTTCCTGAAGAGTATAATTTGTAAAGTTTCATAGGATTATAATGTTCTCAAAAACAACATGATGAGAATATATCCCACTAAGAATGAAAAGGCACTTTGAGGCAATGAAGAAAGTATTTGAATGGCCATAAGCACACTTGGAAATAAGCCTAAAGTTATGGATTCTTCTCTTTAGATTCCTCTTTAGCAATTCAATAACTTATTCATAATTTTACTGTCTTGGTCTTAATCCAGAGGCCCCTTCATCACAGGGAACAGAACAGTGACTGCTCTTCCAGTGAAGAGACTAACTAAAGAAAATTTTTTAAAAAATGTATCTAAATATAGACAAAATTTAACTCAACAATCTATGTAAAGAATACTGATCAGTGATCCATTCTATAAGAGGCTGAATGAGTTTTCTCTTTTGGATATATATAAATAGACTTAAACCAAAAGAGTTAATCTGCTTTAAAAAACAAAAGAGCACCATTGGAGTAGAACCATAAAATTAAGTTGCTTGTCTTCAGAAAGATACCTTTAGATTCCTAACACTGAATCACAAAGACAAATGTTAACAGGACGCTGAGGACTATGTTATGTTTCAGAAAACCTAAAGCATGTATTTTAAGTATCTCCCAACTAAGAGATTGCTGTGTGTGTGATCTAAACCACTACTATGATCCAACCATCTGACAGGCAACACTGAAAGGAAGAATTCAGTCCATATATACAGTCTATTTACACCAAGCAGGAGCAGGAGCCAGGAGCAGGAGCCAGGGCTACAGGTCTGTAGGGCAGGATTGAGGAAGCAGAAAAGCCAGGAGAGGAGGCTAAGGTCGTACATAGTCCACAAGGTCATACCCTCAGGGACCCATCTCCAGCCATGACCCCCTTCAGAGGCTGTGCCCCCAGTAACCCACCTCCCAGCATGGCCACCTCCAATTCATGAGGTCCTAGGGACATTTTACTTCCAAACCATAACACTGGGCAGACAATTCAATTTCTCAAAGGAAATTGGCAAGGTCTGATGTACTTTTCTGGATAAAACAGAAAATGTAAGTGAGAAGATCATTAGTTTAACATATGTGTAATAACAAATTAGCTTGATGGAGACTTCCCTGGAGTGGCAGAAATGATGGAAATAAATCTAATATCTTGAAATTGAAAAATTTTCAGCCACATCCCAAACAACTGTCATCGAAAGGCAAATAAAAATGTGAGTTTTTTTTTTATAGGACTTGCACCTGAAATCAGTAATACCAAAGATATTATAAGATTGCTAAAACATTCTTTTGATATTAGTTCACATTGATAAAGCTGTATTCAGACAAAAATGCCTTTATAATCATTGCATCATTTAAGCTTAATTTACTGTGTGGGGTGCTCCTTCACCCTATAGTATCCATTCGTAGTGAACTTCAGCCACTTTCTAAAGCCAATGTGTTTTCTTAGAGAAAATAATTCCTTCTCGGATTTATTCTTCAGGTTTCACCTTAGAGACCCCATGATCAAATTCATTGTCTTTCTTATGCGTTCTCACTATGCTTCTAACTCACTGATTTTGTTTCTAATCACATGACTTTGAGAATTTTGACAGGTAAACTTGACATCCCCCATTAAATCTCACACCCTACAAAGGCTGGAAAACATCTATTTTGTGATCATAGTTGCATCTTCTCTGCATAACAGAGAATATGGAATACAAATAGCTCTGGGATGAAATTACTTGGATAAGAAAATAAATTATTCAGACTACTGTTTCTGTGCAAACAATTGCAAGAAGTTTTCCATTGTGATTGTTCATGCAAAGTGTCTGGCTACACCATGTTCCTGCAAAGAAGCTACTACCAAGGAAAGGAAAAAAATTCTGTGTAGTCAAGAATAGTTATCTTTAGTAGTAAGGCTTTACCTTGGAAGAACAAAAAATATATTTTCTATGCAGCACCAGGGGTCATAACTTATCTTAATGGATGGAAGTAACAGAGAGACAGAGTCCACTTCAGCATAAGGAAATATCTACTAATTAGCTCTGTCAAAAATAAAATGACATCTTGTGGCACCCAAAACTGCTTTTATTGGGATGGACATTTGTGTGTGTGTGTGTGTGTGTGTGTGTGTGTGTGTGTGTGTGTGGTGATGGGGATTGAATTGAGGGACATTCTCCCTCTGAACTATACTCCCAGCCCGAATTTTTATTCTTTTATTTTGAAACAGGGTCTCACTAAGTTTTAGAGAGTCTCACTAAATAGCTGAAGCTGGTCACAAATCCTCCTGTCTCAACTTCCCAAGTACAAGAATTACAAGCGTGCACCACTATGCCCGGCCTGGGATGGACATTTTTGAGGGGAAGAAAATATGACATTCATGACTTTAAAAATAAAAAAGAAACACAGGTGTCTAAGACATTTAGGATCAGATGAGGTAGGTAATTGGTTTTAAATACCCGCTTAAGATTATTGGAGGTGGGGCGTGGTGGTGCACACTTATAATACCAGCAAATGAGATGCTGAGACAGGAGGATTGGGGTTTGCAGACAGCCTCAGTTTCTTAGTGAGGACTTCCAGAAATTAGTGAGACTCTGTTTCAAAAGAAAGGATAAAAAAATAGGGCTGGGTGTGGTGTGTAGCTCAGAGGTAGAATGCCCCTGAGTTCCATCCCCAGTACCACATAAACACACACAAAAAGATTATGTGGGGTCACTAAGCTTAAGGAAAGGCAAGAAAAATTAAGATGATAAGTAGAGTTTTGTGACTTTTTTGTATTTTGGAGTGCCATTTGTCACACTTATGGTGTAGAGGCACCATGCGAAATGTTGACTGTGACTATGTAAGTATTTTCTAATGCGAGTTCATATTTGCTAATCTTAGAAGTGTTAGAAATCCCTATGGTCATATGAATACCTTTAGATATATTTCATTTTGTTTTATAGGAAATGCAAAATTTACTTTAATTGTGTATAGTTTTGTGGGGGATTTTGAGTATTTTTGTTGGCACATGTTAGTAATACATCATGAAGATAGAGACATACAGGCAGATAGTGCTTGGTAAGCATCTCACCAACTCACACCACACTCCCTCACCCTCCCAGTGCCTGAGAGATACTGAGATTGGCATTGATGATTTTTGTGTATCTGCATCATGACCACTGAAGCGTTTCTTTCATTCACTCTTCCTCCTTCCATTCACCTCCCTCCCTTAGGCCCCTTCCATCTCTCCTCTAGGGTTTTTGTTTGAATATATTTAAAAAATTATGACATGTAAGGTTAATACACCAAAATATTTCTCTAAGACGTTTATAAATAAGACATCACTTAATTTACATGTAGGTGCTATAATTATCCCTAATTTGCAAAACTGAGGCACAGAGAGAAAAATAGTGTCCACCTGTGCACACAGGAGTGAAATGGCAACGTCAGGACCTCATCCCAGGTTTTCTGTAGTTGGGATCATTTGAAAGAGTAACACAGCCAAATGACCAAGAGGAGTTCTTGGTCATTCTTTTTGACACTCTATACTCCTTTTTTATGATGCTGGATATTAAATCAAGGGACATTCTACCTCTGAGATCTACCCCCTTAAGACTCCCTCTTTTTTTTTTTTTTTTTTTTTTGGTGGTACTGGGGATCCTGGAAACCATTCTACCTCCAGGCTACACTCCCAGACCTATTTTATATTTTTGTTTGGAAACAGGCTCTCCTAAACCAGCAAGGCTGGCTTCGAACCTGCAATCCTACTGTCTCTGCCTCCCAAGCATGGGGATTACAAGTGTGCACCACCACGCCGGGCCTTTTTTTTTTTTTTTTTTTTTGAAACAGGGTCTCACTAAGTTGCTGTGAGACCCTAAGTTTCTGAGGCTGCTCTTAAAATTGTGATCCTCTTTTCTCAGCCTGAGATTAGAGGTTGAAGCTGCCACACTGAGCCAACACTACATTTATAGTTGGTCTTCGACAGGGGAATGGGTTATACCATAATGCAATTTTGCTGTCTTCTTGATGAGAATTCTTCTAAGTCATGAATTCAACACATTTAAATTCAACACATTTCATGATCATGGAGGCTTACCTCTCTATCTATTCCAGGATACTGGCAAAAAGGAATGAATGAAAGTTAAAGCAAAGTCACTTTACCATGATATTGGGAAGTCAAATATATGTACCTTGTATAGTAGATTGGATAGGAAAAAAGCAAGGAAAAGCATCAGGCGCACCCAAGAACATCAGCAAACGGAATTCAAGAAGACTCATCGGCAGTTAGATATTAATTTGCCAGATCATATTCTAAGTGTTTTTTAAATTTTTATTGGTGCATTATATTCATATATCATATTGGGGCAAAAAACTTGTGTGTACATACATGTACACATCACCTATTTAACCCCTACCCAATTCCCACCCCATTCTTTCCCCATCCCTCCCTCCCTTGCTTGGCTTAGGGTTGACTTTGATATGTTTAAGTACATTGTGTGTTTTAGAGAATTTCCTTCTTCCCCCCTCTTTTCTCCTCCTTTAGGCTGTCTTGTTTGCTCCTATTGGATTTCCTTTTTCATCTAGAGTTCCTCCTATGACCCATTTCTCCTTAGCTTTCACATATTAGGAAAGCATCTGATTTCTTATATTTTGTGACTCACTAATCTCACTTAGCATAATGTCCTCCAGTTCCATCCATTTCCCTGAAAATGATGTAATTGAATTTTTTTGATGGCTGAGTAAAATTCCATTGTGTACATATCCCACAGTTTTGTAATCCATTCATCTGTTGATGGACATCTTGGCTGGTTCCATAGTTTGGCTATGGTGAATTGTGCAGCTATGAACATAGATACACATGCATTAGTTTGGTAGTTTGGTTTCGTTCCTTTTGGGTCGCTACCCAGAAGTGGCATTGCTGGATAAAATGCTAAATTTGTTCCCATTTCTCTGAGAATTCTCCATACTGTTTTCCATAGTGGTTGCACTAATTTGCAATCTCACCAACAATGCGTGATTTTTTTTTTTTTTTTTTTTTTTTTGCAGGTCTGGGATGGAACCCAGAGTCTGGGATGGAACCCAGAGGCATTTGACCTCCAAGCTACATCCCCTTCCCTATTTTTTATTCTTTATTTTGAAACAGGGCCTCACTAAGTTGCAGAGAGCTGCACTAAGTAGCTGAGGCTGTCCACGAACTGAAATCCTCCAGTCTCAGCCTCTTGAATGCTGGGATTACAAGCGTGCACCACCATGCCCGGCTTACCAACAATATTTTAGAGTTCCCACTTCTCCACATCCTCTCCAGCATCTGTAGTTGTTTGTGTTTTGAATGATTGCCATTCTAGTTGGAGTTAGGTAAAATCTCAAGGTAGTTTTGATTTGCATCTCTCTGATTGCCAATGATGTTGAGCATTTTTTCTTGCATTTATTAGCCATTTGAATTTCTTCTTTCATGAAATGTCTATTTAGTTCACTTGCCCATTTTCTTATTGGATGTTTTGTTTTTTTAGTGTTGAGTTTCTTGAGTTCTCTGTATATTCTAGGTATTAGTCCTCTATAAGAGGTGTAGGTGGCAAAAATCTTCTCCCATTCTGTTGGCTCTCGGTTGAGGTTCTTGACAGTTTCCTTTGCTGAACAGAAGCTCTTCATTTTCATGCAATCCCACGTATTGATCTGCCTTTTAATTTGTTGTGCCTTTGGAGTCTTGTTGAGAAAGTGTTTATCTGTGCCTATGTGTTGCAGTGTTGGACCTATGCCCTCTTCAATGAGCTTCAAGGTCTCTGTTTTAATTTCCAAGTCTTTGATCCATCTTGAATTGACTCTTGTACAGAGTGAGAAAGTAGGATTGATTTCCAATTTTCTGCATATGGTTAATCAGTTTTGTCCACACAATTTGTTGAACAAGCTATCTTTTTTCCAGTGTATGTTTTTGGCCCCTTTGTCAAAAATCAATTGGCTGAAAGTGTGTGAGCTTGTTTCTGGGTCTTATATTCTGCTCCATTGTCTATGTATCTGTTTTTGTGCCAGTACCATGCTGTTTTTATTACAATGGCTTTGTAGTTTAGTTTAAAGTCAGGTATTGTGATTCCTCCTACATGGATTTTGTTGCTGAGAACTACTTTGGCTGTTTTGGGCCTTTTATGCCAAATAAATTTAAGGACTGATTTTTCTATGTCTGTGAGGGATGATCTTGATAGTTTAATGGGCTTTGCATTGGGTCTGTAGATCATTTTTGGAAGGATGGCCATTTTAATGATATTTATTCTTCCAATCTATGAACATGGAGGATCTTTCCATCTTCTAAGATCTTCTTTGATTTTTTTTCAATATTTTATAAATTTCTTTGTAGAGATCTTTTACCTCCTTGGTTAAGTTTATTCCTAATCATTTTATTCTTTTGTGGGAGATCCTGAGTGGAAGTCTTTTCTGAATTACCTTTTCATTGGATTTATGGTTGGTGTAAAGAAAAGCGTCTGATTTTTTTAAGATTGATTTTGTATCCAGACACTTTGCTGAATTTGATGATCAGTTCTATAGGCCTTTTGGTTATTTGGTTTCAGCAATACACCACTTCTCATAAGAAAGTAGTACTACTGATCTGCATACTATTAATATTGTGCTTTGTTTATATTAACTTCATTAATGTAATCATAATTACCCAATATATTAAACACAAAGTACATAAATTCTTGATATTTTTATTTAAAGGGCAAACATCAACTTTGAGAAGGACTAGATTATGGGTTTTAATCTTTATTATTATGTAAGGAATGTTCAACATTGGTTTTGTTCATCCCCCACAGTCACAAGAAGAAATTGAGAAGGAATATTAATGTGGTTGTCATATGGCTAAATAATGACTAAATGGTTGGCTAAGAAATAAATCTATTTTGAGAACTCTTGAGCTTAAAAATCAAAGTACATATAAAGAGGTCATGGGGAACTAAGAAAAAGAGAGCCATTTTGTACTACTAACATAAATAATTTGACTTTGTTTCGTGAAATTATTTTCTTACATCAAAATTTCATCATTAACCTAGCTTAAGTTTTCTTTTTTTCTCAAAGTTCAAACATACATTGAATTTAATAATAGATTGAACTTGGGCTTCTTACTGCATATGATAAAAAATGGGAAGAAAAGATAAATGATGGAAAGGTGGTTTTACAACACACAGAGAATAATTAGATATCATTATTCACTTAAAACACATACAGTGGTTGTCTGGACTATTGCCTCCATCAGATGTTTCTTGGCTTTTTTTTTTCTGCAACCAAGTATTTCTAAATAATGAGAAATTTTAAGTGTTTCCAAGAATAGCCATAGCAGTGAGAAAACACTGTAAGTGTGACTCTGCATGTGTGTGTTTTAAAATGGATTAAGCAGAGAATGACACTCAGGTCTTCTGAAATTAGATCCTTATAAAATTATTACAGAAGAATTAATGATGTTGGCAAGATTGAGTAGAGAATTAAATTTCATTGACTATTAAATTGGTATAATCTGTTGTCATTTGTTTTTTTACCTGTTGAGTTTTGATTCTTTTAGCCAATTTAAAATGCAACTTTTCTTTTTTGAGTTAAATACTGTTCTGTTCTTATTTCAAGTAAATTATAGTTTTATTATCATATATATATAATATATACATGATAGCTATTTTTTATTTTTTTTAACTGGAGGAAACAATATACCCTTTTAAAGTTCTGAAAAGAACTCTTTAGTTATAATTATATTTGATATATTTGATATATATGAAATATATTAGTTATGATTATATTTGATATATGAAGTAGACACTAAATGCTTAATATTATGTAAAGTATGTGTAATATGAGAACAAGAAACTACTACTTATAAAAACATGTTACTTCTCAGCATAACTATATACCAACTCTTTAATTATCAACTTACTTTCAACTTTAAAAGTCATAATATCTTTATTATCATCAGAAAAAGGAATGACCTAAATCTAGAATTTTGTTTAGAGGATCTTTATCTCATATTTCAAATTGTTTTTACAAGAAAATAGATGAACAACTATTACAACAAAAATATAAATATTAACATTTTAATGGGGCAGAGACTAAGAGATATGCAATCCTCTGTAGAACTGCTGTGATATTAAGCATATGCACTCATAACTTATATTCTACTGGTTACTTCAAAGTCAGTACATGTGGTACATGCATGTTCAAATGCTGATAAATATATTTGATGAAAATATGGAACACAGTTAAAATGAGTTAAGTTGAATTTGAGACAAGCAATGAAAAGTTGATATGTGGTGTATACTTATTCTAAAAATTATTCATGTGTTTCTGAAAATGAAAATTAAGTAGGTATACTGTGTTTTATCTGAAAGCTATAATAAATTGTGTGTGTGTGTGTGTGTGTGTGTGTGTGTGTGTGCACATGCATGAGTGTGTACGCAAAATTTGGGGGTGGTCTCATAACTGTGGGACTTGTGAGAAGTCGAAAAAGCTGAGTTCATAGTATACACGCGGCAAAACACACCAATTCATTACTAGCTAATCTAAGTTGAAAAGGATTCTTCATAGCCTCTTAAGTCAATGTGAATGTATTGATATACAAATTGCTTCAATGCTAAACCATATCCTTTAGATTCCCTCTGAAATTCAAAAATTGGCAAAATCTCCAGTGTTCTCTTTCTCTTTTCTTTTGAAGGTGGGGGAATATTAGAGCCAGAACTAAGAAATAATCATAATCTAAAAGCATATGATCAAAAGGCTGATAAATCAACAGTTTCAAAGTGGTTCTACTGTCTATATGTTCACCATAGTCATTTATATGGTTCATTTTAAAAAAAATTTATGATGTTCATTCATAGCAAGGAAAAAGTCCTGATACAATGTAAGAAAATTATAAAAATCAATTTTATTTAGTGCAGTAAATTGGATATGACAATATATGATGTCCATTAAAAAATTCTGAGAAACAAACTTTTAGGGATTAGCCATGAATTAATGGCAATAAATCAATTATAACAAATTCTTAATAATTCTACTTTTACATTTGCTAAAACAAGGACTCAAAGTAGTTTTGGTGAGGCATCAATACTAGTTGAACCACAGCTTTTAAAACAGAATTTCTTCTGATTGTTTTACAGTATTATCTGTGTATTTCAGAATAAGTGACCAACATAGCAAATCCCAATTAGGCAACAAGGAAAAGTGATCGCCACTAAGTCAGCAAGCAATCCAGCTGAGTATTTCTGTTGGTAAATCTTTCATTTAAAACATTCATTTAAAACTTTACACAAACACACTCATTTTAGCAGAAAATTAACTTGATGTTTTACTAAATATTTAACATTAACAATATGTAAATACTGAAAGTGATTTTGCAAATATTTGATATGTGACAATTTTTGCCAGGTGCCTTATGAATAGCATTATAATTTCATCTGAAATTACCATGGAGAAAATGACATACATTTACTTTCTCTATGAAGTCAAAGCATATGTCCCCAGTGAATACTGATGCTCAAAAGTAGAAAATTGTGTAACAAATAGTATATTTATGAGCAGACCTAGGTTTTCTTCTAAATTTTGCATCTTTTCCACACAGTGTGGGACAGCCCTTTGGAAAGTGGCTGGAGTGTCAGCAGGTCTCTGAGGTCACTGGCCACTCACTCGCTCATGCTACAATTTTTTTTTTCTTTTTCTGTTGGACTTCTAACTCTCCTTTAGTGTTCTTTCCCAGGCTTCATTTGTTTAAACATTATACTTTTCAAAATTTCATTATTTCTCATTTGGTTCTATACATACTCCTTGAAGAATGTATTCTGTTGTCCATCATCTTCAGTTATCTAAGACAAGTGGATTTATATTTTAAATTCTCCTTCTTTACAAATTTCCATGAGTAATGTCTACTGGCAATGCGCTGCATATCCTATAATCATCTTCAATTAAGTGCTCAAATTGAACTTTTTTTCCCCTAAGCATATTATCCTTCCATAATTCTGATCTCAGTTCGTAGCATTAATACCTCAATTAATTAGCTGATTAAAGGCTCTTGAACTTATTGGGGTCATTCCTCATATTTCCTGAGTACCGAAACTCTATTGATCTCGCCTTTAAAATATTTTCTCAAACCATTCATCCTCAAATAAATCACATTTTCTTCTAAGCATTCAAAAACTTTACTAATATGCTTTGCTATCAGCCCCACTTTCAATTCATCCTCACCATTGCCATTCAAATTATTTGGGGACAACAAAAGCAAAAGAAAAAATAAACGATATGTTACTTTTTCATTTAAAACATTTGAGGATGGTATTATATATAGGAGTAGTTGTACCTCTAAGCTAGATATTTCCAAAGATGTGATTAATATGGACATAGAATGGATGGAAACACTAAATACCGTAAGAATTATCTCCTAAAGAAATCTGGCCATCTATGGCTTAGGGTCCCTGGCTTGCCACTTTTTGCCAAATTAAGACCTAGCATGTACCATTCATGGCACATTGTTCCAATTAGAAGAAAAACTTTTGCCCAACTAAGGGCCACTACAAATGTTGTCAGTGAGAAAATGAATTTAATTCCTAGATAATAAACAGCCATTGATAAATAGCCATCGATAAAAATTCAATGGCTTTGAATATTCTTTTTTCAATACAATTTCCTTGACAGAGTACTAAAATAATCTTTAAGTTGTGTTATTATTCAATTTTTTACCTAAATACAACCCCAAAGAACTTATAAGAATTGATCATCAAAGTAGAACATAACTTTTAAATGCCTATATACATATGAATGACTAAATTCTCAAGATTCATACTTAGGAAAGAACAGTAACCATAAATTTGGTACTTATAATAGAAATAAGATATTTTATTCATAGGTGTGTAAAATAAGTACAAAAACATCTTAGGCTTAATGAAAAGTTTAGCCCAAATAAAATTTTGCTATTTTGAATAATTCTTTATTGAAATGCTATATACTTTTTTGTTCTGTACTAACTTGCTGAAATTGTTTTTGGATAGAACCATTTGGTTTCTAGATGGTCTATAGATAGAAACCTTATCTAAGTCTTATGGAAACAGGCTGTTTTGAAAAGCAATTTTCATCTCTTTTTATAAAGATTTATAATATGACAAACTATAAAAATATTCTGGGATAAAATACAGTATTAGAAAAACAATTCTATTGTGAAAATGGAATAAAAATGAGTTTAAGAGATAACCACAAATCTATAACACTATTTAACATTAAAGAATAATTTTTTCATATATTTTTAAAAGATTTTTGTATTAACTTTAATGATTACCTTATTCAGAATATTTATGTATTTTATTTATTTATTTATTTATTTATTTATTTATTTATTTATTTATTTATGTTTAGTGGCAGTGGGGATTGAACCCGGGACATTCTGGCTCCAAGACATAACCTAACTTTTTAATTTTTAAAATTTTGGTTTAAAAATAAAGTCTTACTAGGTTGCTGAAAGTTTCACTAAGTTTCTGAGCCTGTCCTTGAACTTGTGATAGTTCTGTCTCTGTCTCCCAGGGTTGGGATTACAGGCATATGCCACCATGCCTGGCTTGTTTTATTAGTAATAACAATAAACAATACAGTAATATTTATACATCTGTAGACATTACATCCTTTTCTACTTACAATGAAAAATTGGAGACCCCAATCTCATTTTAGGGTGCTTGCCAAGCCAAAACATAAGAGAAAAAAATAAAAAAAACACAAGTACAAAGACTAATAAACCATAGAATATAGTCAAAGTTCCGTACGTAGCCACAGGGAGTATCTTTTTGCCTTTCCAGCCTACTGTACCACTATTTGCATCTCCTGCTTGAGATCTGTCTGACTGCTCACTACTCTGTCACTTGTCTCCTGGATTCTCTTTCATCTGCTCGAAACCGTTTTCCATCACCTTCTCACCACACAGGTCCTGCACGTCACTCTATGCCAATCATCTAACACAGGAACTTGCACACTGTACACGCTCCTTCATAAGATAAGTGAACATTTATTGACAACACAAGCTGTGCCGAGCACTCTTGTCATCCTTAGTCAATCTGATCATCATAACCACCCTCATGGCTATGAAGGTGAGTCTCTGGGAGGCCTGAAAATGTACTTGATGTCAAGCAGGAAATGATCCTTGTTGATGAAGTAAAACAAAATAACTGCTTGGCTGTGGCTGCCTTTCTTCCATTTCATTTGTTTTTAGGACTCTCCATTTCCTTCAATGTGCAATTGCTAAAAAAAAAAAAAAAAGAAAAAGAAAATAGTTCAGGATCTATGAACTGTTATGAGCTGTTGTTTGTGTGGAATAAGAAAATTCCCTGCACTTTATATTATAATTACTTGTCAACGCCCCTTTCTCCTGACAAGTTACATGCTTCATTGAATCAGGTATCATGAATATTAAAATCGCCATGTGCAAAACTGCACAGGGATACATGTTGAAACAAGACATATCTTATCCTATTTTACAAGGAATTTTTTAATCAACCCTGATAGTTGTAGATCATTAGACACATTATTCTCTAATAAAATGCTTTACCTGCTTTAGGCATCCTTGTGCCACTTTCCTGAACACTCCAATGTTATTCATTCATTCATATTTCTTTCTTTTTTTTTTTTTTGGTGGTACTGGTGTTGGAACCCAGAGGATTTCTACCTCCAGGCTATACTCCCAGACCTATTTTATATTTTATTTAGAAACAGGGTCTCACTAAGTTGCTGAGAGCCTAGCTAAATAGCTGAGGCTGGCTTCAAACCTGTGCGATCCTCCTGTCTCAGCCTCCCAAGCGCGGGGATTACAAGCATGCATCACCATGCCCGGGTTCATATTTCTTTTTTATTATCTATTTTTATATCCATGTCATTTATTTTCAAAGAAGTCTCTTTCTTACTATGATAGATGGAATATTTATATCACTGATCATTAATGCAGTTATGATACATATAGACCAAAAATACAGTGCTATTAAAATATAGCTCAGTGTTATCATCTGACAGGCTTAAGGTTCCTTTACTCTCTGTTAGAAGATTTCCACCAATTAGAAAAACATTAAAGACAAACTAACACCAAAGTATTAACTTTGCCTAGATTTCATAAGTATTTTAAAAAGTACTACAAATAGATCAGTTTTTTTTTCCTGTATTTGATTTCATTTAATGGAAAAATTATCTAATGTTATATTGGGCTCTTATAAAATGTTTAACTCATGCCTTATAAAATGTTTAACTCATGCCTGGCCTATTTCCTGCATTCAAAAATATCATTTATGTTTTATAAGTATCTCAATCTTTGGGGAAAAATCTGTTAATAAAACTATATTGAATCAAATAAGACCCTGGTCCCTAGAGTTCTAGTTTGTTGAGACTGCCAAATGTTTTAAAATATTCTCTGAACACTCCATACATCTTAATATTGATAAAATTTCTGCCCCCTCCCAGAAAAGTGCTGGAAATTTCTGGAAAGTATTAAAACAAATTGAAAAAAATATAAGAAGTGGGAAGCTACATTAAGTTTGATTTACTAAGAAGGCAGAAACTACTGGATCAATGACCACCTTCAACAGAGTCAGAGTTAAGCTTGTCTCAAGATGTCACACTATTAGGCAGAGAGCAGTGGTGTGTGACCATTTCTGGAAACGGAAAAGTGAAAAAGAAATTGGACCATTGGCAACTTGCTCACTGTTATTCAAGAAGTGGACACTCCTAATGCTTAAAAGAGAGTGGCAATGAAGAATTTATTGCTGAACCCAATAGAAGCTGCTGAGAAATTTTAATTAGAGTCATATGTACTTGTAGTAGGAACGTGGTAATTAACAATATACCATTTCAGCTGTATACAGTGGTACCTGCCTGTAATCCCAGGATATGGGGTGTAAGACAAAAAAATCACAGGTTCATGGCCAGTGTGTGGTACCTTAGCAAGGCCCTCAGCAACTTAGCAAAACCCTGTTACAAAATTAAAAAAAAAATAAATAAAAAGGGCTGGGGGTTGTAGGTAAGAGGTAGAATCCCCAGCATCAGAACAAAAATGAAATTGCCACATATTTTATAGTCACAGTTATTACACATTTCACATTCTATCAAATTGTTTTCCTTTCAAAACCAAAGAAGTATTCTTATTTTTATAAATGGAGATTTATGGAAATCCAATGCTCAGACAGGGAAAAAATTAAGTACAAGTATTTTTGAATTTATAAAAAAAAAACTGACTTGTATGTACCTAAAAAGATGATTATGTAGTCTTCGTTTGGTTGTCACCAGAAGACTTGAGAGTTTGCACCTGAAGTTGATATTTACAAAAGAAATTGGGTAATGACATTTGCAGTAATTAAAAAATGGAGTGAAAACAATTGGAAATCTACAACCTGATACCGCTCACTGTATTTATCAACTTCCTGTATCAACTGCACCTCTCAGATAACATACAAAACCCTCCTATCTCAGAGCCTCCTCTCCAAAGCCAAAAAGCTGTCATGACCTTGTTTCGGAGAAATCAGCAGTCTGTGACTTTTGTCTTAAAGAACAAGACTGTCTAGTCTCCAGAGAGCTAATGTATACAGTATCGGAGTTCTTATTCACCTGGAAAGTCTGTCAAAACCTTTGCTAACTAGTGTGTTTTGGAACCCTTGGCTAAACTATTATCAGGTTTAAAAAGAAGGAATCAAGAATTTGCAAAGGTTATGTTTTATCTTTTGAAATGTACAGTTGCAAAAAAACCCAGATAATTCACTATTGAATTTTTTTCATTAGGTTCATTTTTTATTTTTTTGTTTTTATAAATTAAGCATGTGATAAATTTTACTATTGTTACTTTTTTTGTGTTTGTGGTACTGGGGTTCCTGGAAACCCTTCTACCTCCTGTCTACACTCCCAGACCTATTTTTATACTTTTTTTAAAATTTGGAAACAGGGTCTCTTAAAGCTAGTGCAACTGGCTTCGAACCTGTGCAATCACCCTGTCTCCACCTCCCAAGCGGGGGGATTACAAGAGTGTGCCACCACACCGGGCTTATTGTTACTATTTTTAAGTGTGCAGTCCAGTGACATAAAGTATACTTATGTTTTTCTGTGAACATTATCACTAGCCATCTTGCAAGACTAAAATTCTGTGACTAATAACAATAGCCCCCTATTCCTTCCTCTCCCTGAGCCCTGGTAACCATCGCTCTGTTCTTTATTTTTTCTATAAATTTTACTACTTTAGAAAACTTTATAGAAGTAAAATTATATAATATTCATCCTTTTCTGACTGGCGTGTGTCATTTGGCATAAGGTCTTCAAGGTTTATCCAGGTTGTTTCATGTACCAAAATTTGTTTTCTTTCTTAAGGCTCAATAATAGCTAATGTGATCATCTGCTGCATTTTTCACCCATTCATCCAGATAGGTACTTATTTGGTGCTTGCACTTAGTTATTCTTATGCTTCTAATTTTGTTATTATGCTTCTCATTATATTTCTAATTTAGTCATTGTTGTTTGTTTCTGCATGGTTATAAAAATACCTGTTCAGATACCTTTTCTCAATACTTATAGAATTACTGGGTCATTTGAAACTACTATATTTTATGGTATAATAAACTACTATAACCGGGCATGGTGGCGCATGCTTGTAATCTCCACCCTTGGGAGGCAGAGACAGGAGAATTGCGCAGGTTCGAAGCCAGCTGTGCTGGCTTAAGAGACTCTGTTTCCAAATTTAAAAAAAATATATATATAAAAATAGGTCTGGGAGTGTAACCCAGAGATAGAAGGGTTTCCAGGAACCCCAGTACCACCAAAACAAAAACAAAAACAAAAACAAACGCTACTATTCAATCATGGTTTACTTTTATATGAAGTATTTGATAATCTTTGTGTGTGTGTGTATGTGTGTATATGTATGCTCATATTCTCTCTAGATACATACATGCACACACACACACACACACACACACACACACACACACACACTTCCTCTCCTCTCTATTCAGATTGCCTTTAGCAGGGGAGAGTCATTACAGAGCCCATTAATCTTCATTTTTCACAGCACGATTCATTTTATAGAACTGGAAGATGCAGAACTGGAACCACGCAGCCCTTCGTCAGCAGCCTGGATTTCTGAGTGTGATGCCGAGTGAAAATTAAACACAAGAGACCAGACAGCAGCTCTAATAACTCAGTAATTTCTAAATAAATAGACTGAGATTGATGGAACTGAAAACAGTTTTCTCTAACAAGGGAAAGCATGCAGGATAGTAATATTTGCCTTCAAATAGGCTTTGCATAAGGGATTAGGGTTTCTGAAAGCCTCTCATTTCCCCATCAGAGAATTTGTTTCTTCCATCAGTCAACTGGTGGTTAATTATCATATTTCAAGGAGCAGCTCATTAATTCATTAACTAAAAATAACTAGATATTTATGGAGGAAGGAAGATAACACATAATAACGGAGAACTTGAACAGGGCTGCCGGTGTAAATTGTCTTCCAATTTCACAAAAGTTTCAAGAGGTGATTTTGTGCTAAAAGTTTATAAAAGTTTTTAATTTCCACTTCAAGAATAAAGAAATTTTGAGTTTGGGTATGAAACAAATTTAAAACTACATCCTCAGGGGAAATCATGCTCTCTCCATTTGATCAATTTTGTTCGGTTGTTATGTTGACAAAGGAAAGTATAATCCAGGGAATAAGAAACTGGTAAGAAAAGAAATAAAGCATTAAAATGCCAATGAGGCCAAGGTCTTTTAGAAAGAGGATAAATAAAAAGAAACAAAAACAGTATGAGAGTGGGAGCTTTGTATTTCTTTGCCTGAAAGCCTAATTTCAGAAAAGGAGAATGTGACACATAAAAGTGCCATATTTAAGGAATTGCTACTACAGAGTTCTTACCTTTTATACTTAATTTACCAATGATCGAGAAGAATACTCTGCTTCATTTTAATTCTTATCGTAAATGATTTACCAATGAATATTTTGAAATGTCATATTTATAACAAACAGAGAAATAGTGATTAGAAAAAATACCACTATCTAAGGTACAACCAAATTCTATAATATTGATTTAGGTATTTTTAAGATGATACCTATGAAGGATTCAGACATCTAAATTCATTTCCTCAAGATATATTGACCAATTTTGACAGAGCAGTATTTTACTAGGTCATGGTATGGAATGTTGAATAAGCCATTAAGTAACACATCTTTCTCTTTTTGTGGACTTCCATGTAAGTAAAAAAAAAATTACTATATATCATGTTATAGAAGACGTGCAAGCCTGGCATGGTGATGCGTGTTTGTTATCTCAGTACTTGGTTGGCTGAGAGGAGCATCACAGCTTCTCTGTGAGTCTCAGCAACTTAGGTCCTCAACAGCTTAATCAGAACCTTTTTCCAAATAAAGATTAACATGGAGCTGGGGGGTAGCTCAGAGGTAGAAGGCCTCTGATTTCAATCCCCAGTACCACACACACACACAAACACACACACACACACACACACACAGCCATACAAAATAGACATTTTAGAATTAAAATAGGAAACATTTGACCAACTGCCTAGGAGAATGCATAGGAAAAGTGGAAAGAAAAGAACATTGAGCTAAACGTGAAAGGATGAAAAGTGTCCCTTTCTGTGCTCCTTCCCAGCCCCACCAAGAGAAGAAAGCAAATTACAATCAGGAAGAAATACTTGCAGAGAGAGGTATACAAAACCATGTACCATATTTGCACATGGAGCAGTAGTACGACTGTATGTGATTTTACAGGAGTGCGGTGTATGCATTTGGAAGGAGAAGAAACAGGAGTGAGGAGTAAAGACAGGGGCAGATGGGGCAGAAACAGAGGGAAAATATTAAAATGCTTGGTTTTCTGATTTTTATTTTGCTCAGAAAAGGATATTTTCATACTTCAATAAAACTATTTGGGGCAGCTTGTTTCAAGCTTTCTTGGAAAAAAGGAATGCTAATAGTGAGACTAGCTCTCCCCCAAGGAAAAAAAAAGGAAGGAATGATAAGAAAAATGAAATTTGATGCAAAATGTTTTAGACATGAACATTTTGTAACCCATGCAAATTAAATTTTCAGTGAAACTAAAAATGAATGCTTGCTACCTTAACAGACATTGGCCTGAATCAGAGATGCAGTTTAGAAGTCAAATTGCAAAGGGAAACTTTTCCACAATGCTTACATTTCTCTTTTGAATTAAATGGTTCTAGTCATAAAATTAGAATTAAAAATACATAAGTACATGAAATTTTATTTACGACTTTATTTTTTTTTAAGTTTTTATTGGTGCATGGCAAATTTGGAAGATAATAATGATAAGATAAAGTCCTGGTCGGGTTTGGGGTTCTCTTTTTATTTTTGTATTTTTTTCTATAAAATGATAGGATTAGGTAATTGCAGAATAAGGAGAGTAATCATTTAAGTGAATTTTCAAATAATAATAACAGCATAAAAACAAAGGTGTATAAATCCA
Organism: Muscardinus avellanarius; assembly: GCF_963383645.1. Lineage (NCBI taxonomy): Eukaryota > Metazoa > Chordata > Mammalia > Rodentia > Gliridae > Muscardinus > Muscardinus avellanarius. The sequence goes on from NC_137793.1 coordinate 16,712,041, forward strand.
GAGCAGAGATTTTACCACCCATGGTTTTATCCTGTCTTTACTCACTACCAGCCAATATATTCCAACTTATGACATGGAAAAAGGGAAATGAATCTGGCTTTGCCATTGACTTGCAAATATCATCAGGGGCAAGTGGAATTCAATGGAAAACTAGAGCAGGTGGACGTTTTTCATTGACTCTCATTAGATATGCAGCCTGATATATAAGTGAGACTCTGCCTCTGGGTTTGACCTTGACTTTTTGCAGCAGGAAAGGAGGGAGTAGATTCACACCAGGGGAATGCATAGAAATGAAGAGTGATCATTTTCACCTAAATCATTATTTCCAAAACAAGTCAATAAGGGAAGGATACTAACTTCACCATTTTCAAGTCATCTTTCTGAAAACGATTCCCACGTACATATATTTATTCACATGTACATATTTATGCTATGCATATATATTTGTCTGCTATGTATAGAGGTGTTTTTTTTTTCCTATAGAGGAAACATTCTAGGTATTGGCATTTTATGAAGAATGTCCTCTTGGAATACTTTTATCATTTAAAATGTCACGTAAAAACCAATATAACTTGACAACAGAGTTCTATCCATCTGCTATTGGGTCACTTACTACTGCTCCTAGTATCAACCTAATTTGCAATTGGAAATGATGTGGTTCCTAATAGACTTCACCCTATTTTGGGCTTTGTACCTAAAATCAGTTTCACATATATTTTATTTTGTGTGATTTTATTTCTATTTCATGCAATTTTAGATTAAAGTCATCCCAATTCATGTGTACATAACATTTTAAAAAACGCAGCTGGAGATGTTGCTGTTAAATACTTTATTTCCACAGCTTTGCCTAGTTTAATGCCTCAACTGATGTGATTATGTTCTTCTTTATTTGCCGACCTTCTTGAATGTCTCAAAGAAATTAATGAAGTTCTTCTGTAAGATAATAATAGAACACTGACCTTACAATTGTACTTTTTTTAATGCCAATTTTTATAAGTATTACTTGTCCTCTGCCTTAAACCTTTAATACCATTAGATTAATGACTTTTAAATTGTATGTTATTAGCTGTATAGTCACATATGGCTCTTAATTCACATGGTTAATTGCATTAATTTGTGACTTTTGTCTTTGTGACTTTTAATCCTTAAAATCACACTGGTACACAGGAGCACAACACACGCTACAGACCAATTAACATGCTGAATTCTGACTATTAGAAAACTGACAAAAACTGACATAAAGGAATCAGCTATTTAATAATCTCATTTCTATTAAAAACAGTTCTATATTTTCTGCTAAAAATTCAACATTTTTTGTTTATATTTTTATTGGTACATTATAATTATACATTGGTGTGAGTTAAAAGTGACACAAACATGTATGCAAACTGTGGATCCCACCCCACTAGCCCCGCCATACATGTTAGTGATATTGGTAATGGGCTGTTTCATATATGGACATAACATTGTTTGGACTTTTTTTTTCAAACAAATCTTTTCTTTCTCTTCATCCCTTTCCTCAATTCTTTTCCATTATTCTACTGGATGGAAGTAAAGAATATTACGCTAAGTGAAATCAGCTAGTCTCAGAAAGCTAAGGATCACAGGTTTTCTATTATGTGTGGAAACTAGAGAGGAAATAAGAAACAGAGGGAACTTCTAAAAACTTTAGGTGGCTTTATTTTGCCATTGTCAAAGACAATGTCATATAAGTTTACAAAAATGATAGATCTATCATAAGATAAACTACCAAAAATCCTGACAGAAGAAATAATCTGTATCTTTTCAGGGATGATTTTTGTAATGCTCTACGGAATAAGTTAGATTTTGTTGCTTTCTACCCATAATAAGAAAATTCTAGACTTAAGTAGTAGCAGAAAGAAAAGATATGTTTATTATATAAATGAATCACTAATTACATTAGATTTCACTGGAAGGAAATCTTTTTATAGATGGAATGACTTAAAGGTTTCTTTTTGTAAATCCACACTTTTAAAATAAGTCCATAACTAAACTAGTACTTTGCACAATTTCATTGCTAAGAATGATAGTATTATTCTAAATTTATATAATGAGGTCTTTAGAACTGATGACTACAGTCCTCATTTATTTCATCTGAGAAATCTAACCGGCTATTATCAATATTAAATGTAATCATATTATGTCCAAAGAACATTATTTCAATTCATTGATGTGAAGACAGATGATCAGAAAATGTCCTCTTAAGTACATCACAGAAGAAACAAACACCGTAACCATTATTTCTGACAGAGGACAAAATATTAAAATGCGACTAGATGTTAGCCCAGCTTGGGTTTACAAAATTAATGAAGAACAAATGTTCTAGGTGATGTGTAAGCATGACATTCTCTCTGTGGGATGACCTTTATTCTTCTTCAGTTAGCTAATGAGGATTTCTTTGTTATCTTTCTTGCTGAAGGACCTCAGGGCCTTGTATCATTATTGAATGAACACAATGTCACCTCAGCTGGCAGAAATGTTTCGTCTCTTGTCAGGAAGAGAAGTTTCCTTCTGTCATCTGGAGGGAGCACAACAGAGGGACCAGCAATTGAGACCAGACATTTCAATCAGCGTATTCAGCCCAGTGGAGACATTTAACCTGCTGAAGTCGTTCAGATCAGAATATTTAAACTCTGCTGTTTCTCCTTTGGAATTTAGGTTGTTTGCTATGGATAAAGGAAAAACCACATTCATTGTGACTTAGCATGTTTCTTACCTGGTAGTTAATGCTATGCGGTTAGGAGAATATTTAATTTTTTATAAGATTGTGCACATGCATAGAATATGGATAGTTTTAATCCCTAAATTATATTAATACAATCTCTTGAGCCCAAATTTCCATATTGATTCTGCTAATGAGCACAAAGCATGTAAAGAAAGAAACAATAGGGGATCTATACTGACAAAATGACATACAAGAGTGACATTTCCTCTTAATGATCCATTCCCCCTCCCATGGTACTGGGGATTGAATTCAGGGGTGTCCTATCAATGAGCTATACCCTTGACTCTTTTGATTTTTATTCTGAAACAGGGTCAGCCTAAGTTGCTAAGGCTGGTCTCAAACCTGCAATCCTCCAGTCTCAGCCTCCCAAATACTGAGATGACAAGCATGTGCTACTATGCCCGGATAGATTCAGTTTACTCTAACAAGAACAACAAAGTACAGGAGAATACAAATTTATTGGTATGGTGAAAATAAGGCCACTAGAATCCTATGTAAAATGACAAGTATATCTTCTATTAGCTTGAATTGTGGATGGCAAGCTTTCAGCTAGCTTAAATAACAGCTCTCACTCTGCATTGAAAAGTATCAGAGTGTGAACATAACTCTTTAAGTACTGAACATTTACCCTTTAACTACTGAACATTTACCTTTAACTACTGAATGTTTCCTAGACTCCTAAGTGCTATCTAGGGGCTTGCCAATTTGAAGTCGTAACAAAAATAAAGTATACAATCAATGTTTTTGATAATTAATGACGTCAGTGGTTAACTCTGACAGGTAATTTTGCAAATAAGAAATGGTTTCATTTTTGCTCATTTATTTCTTAAAAGGGTGAACTTTTGAGGAATTTTCAGTCAAGGAGTTAAATGATACAGCTCATCAAGATAATATATAGTCCATAAACCTGGGCAAAAATACCTTAGAACAAAAAAGGTGCATAGGTACTAAGAGTTGATCAAATAATACACAATATGAGAGACTGCTTTGAAAATTTAGAGTTTAACATTCTTTATCAGTTTGTTATCATTAGTATATATAAATTTTTCCAGTTACCTGGATGATTCTATGAAATGAAATAAATTGACATTTCTAGCCAACCCTTGAAGAATTTATAACATATGTAATATTGTGCTAATTGGTTAATTAACTAGTTATAATAATTATATTCATAGCTTCCATAAAGTTGATTTTTTAATCTGTCCTCCAGGCATATTTCAAACAAACCTTGTTCTGGACAAGCTGATAACATGTCACATTATCTTGTCCACCTTCCTCCCTTGCACTCCTCACTCCAGGAGTGCTCCTCCTGGGTGTGCTCTTCTAAAATATTAACCAACCAGTCAGCAGTCAGGCATGGTCCTCCGGAACCTCTCAGCCCCTGGAAGGCTGAGACAGAAGGATTGCAGTTCAAGGCCAACCTCAATGACATAATGGGACCCTCTTTCAAAATAAATAAAAAGGACTAAAGGTATAGCTTGGAGATAAAATGTTCTGGGTTCAATCCCCAGTACCAACTAAATATAATACAAACCAACTAATCTGGAGCCTATATTTTCTTTATTTTTTACTTTATTTTTTATATATTTTTTATTTTTTATAAATGGAACATATTGAGAGTGGTGTACATTTACATTGTGTTTCATGACCTTCCCCCTCCATTTCCCTTCCCCCCCAATAGTGTCCAGCTTAATCATGTTGTACTTATGCTATTACACATATTCGTATATAGCTCCTCCATTGAACAACCTCAGTTTTCTTCCTCTCCTATCCTTCCATTCAGGCTTTGCTGAGATTTTCCCTCCATCATCTAGAGTCCCTCTGGTATTACCACTACTCCCTAGCTTGGGCATATTAGAGAAAACATATGTCCCTTCTCTTTCTATGCTTGACTAATCTCACTTAACATAATGTTCTCTAGTTCCTTCCATCTTCTTGAAAATGCTATTATTTTATTTTTCTTTATAGCTGAAAAGAATTCCATTGTGTGTATTTCCCATAATTTTGCAATCCATTCATCTGTTGATGGAGATCTAGGTTGGGTCCATATTTTGGCTATTACAAACCGTGCTGCTATGAACATTTATGGAGCCTACATTTTCAATTCCTCTCATTAGCACTCCTTCTCAAGCCAGTATTCATTTATACTCATCACTGTAGGATTAGATGCCAGAAAACTGGGGATAGCCCTTTATCCCAGAGCTTGCTGAAATTATTCAAACTGGCTGATGCTAATCCTGCTTACCCCCAAGAATCCCCCCTATTCCCATAGAGCTCATAGTTAATGTTCTCATTCACTGCTATCCCCTCTTCCTTTGTATCTCCTCTAAACAGGGTGATTCCTCATTGGTTCCCCACGATGTAGCACACCCTCTCTTCCCAGAAACCATAAATGCGATGCTATTTCCAGTGACAGATATCCCACGATCAGTTGCTGTTAGTACATTACAAAATTTCTATTCATACTGGGCTATTTTTTCTACATAATGATTGAAAGTTAATTTAATATATTAAAATGTACATAAAAATGAATTATCTACATAACCTGCTTTTACTGTGGCTGGTAAAGCAACCACAAAGCACGGAGAGTATGAAAAAAGCATTTCAAGATATTTTTCATCTTATTCATCTTGCTTTAATTACCACCTATGCCTCATTTGAGACGTCCTTTATAATTATTTACAGGTATAAGTAGTGTGAAGTTACTATTGCCCTTTCTTCTGTCAGCAGATGGGGTCTGGGGATGTCTCCAGATGGGAAAAGGGACCATTAACTTCACACTGGAAATTTCTTAGGAAAGTAAACAATAGTGCAGGACACTTAGTCAAAGGGAGATTTCAAGTTCTCAAGAGTGGCATGCCCTGGGGACCCAGGCTTCTTCTTTTAAAAGAAGTTTGGTAAATGATGAACACTGAGAAATATGAGGTGTGGAGTCACCTTAATGAGCTCCATTTTTTGATCCTGTGATGCAGAGCTGGTCACGGAAGGCTGATTTTCCTCAAATCTTCAGGTTGACATTAACTAGTTGGTGGATTGCAGACTGGAGTGTACTCATATCATGGGGCTTTGAATAGTATTTTTAAACTTCTTTTGATCGGTCTTAAGATACACTTTGTAAGCTAACAGAGGATATAGGCACTAAATAACTGGACTTACAGTGCTCTAAGATTTTGTTGACTTTTAAAGAATCCAGGCCTAGAGACAAACATGTCTGGCTAGTGAAGGTGAAAGTCTTCATTGAGTTTTCAGATTTAAAGTTATGGTCTTTCTTTCCTTCTCTATGAGTCTCCCTTCTCCCTCTCCTTATTTCTTCAATACTATTGCATTCACACACCTCCAACCCTCATTCAATAAGCATTTGTGTTCCTCCTTATTTTAGTCATGGCAACTATAATAATGGTCATACTGACAAACACCTCTACCTTCATAGGGTTTGCATTATGGTGTGGAGGCAGACAACAAAACCATACATACCACACTGCACTTTCCATGACATAGAAACAAATTCTCAGAGGAATCCTGTAGCACCGAAGAGTGATGTAGTGTTTTGCCATATAATTGTTGCAGTGAATGAACCAGTGAGTAGATTCTAAATATGTGACCAGGCATGGTGTCACATATGTATATTCCCCAGTCCTTGGGAGCCTGAGGCAGGAGGATTGCAGGTTCAAGACAAGTCTCGACAATTTAGCAAAACTCTCAGCAACTTAATGAGACCTGTTAAAAAAAAAAAAAAAAAAAAAAAAAAAAAAAAAAAAAAACAAGCCAGGAGTGTTAGTGCACTATGTAATCCCTGCGCTTGGAAGGCTGAGACAGGAGGATCGCGAAGATTCAAAGCCAGCCTCAGCTACTTAGTGAGACTCTCGGCAACTTAGGCCCTGTTTCCAAATAAAGTATAAAATAGTTCTGGGAGTATAGCCTGGAGGTAAAAAGTCCCTGGGTTTTACCCCCAGTACCACCAAAAAACAAAAAAATAAAAATAAATAAAAATATAAAAAAATGGAAGGGGATGGGGGTATAGCTTTGAGGTAGAATGCCCCTGGGTTCAATCCCTAATAACACACACACACACGCACACACACACACACCCATGCACACACACAAACGCACACACAGAGTGACTTTTAAATGAGAGATAAGAAATTGAAGGAAGATGAGGAACTGGCTTTAGCTTTGTAAAGGATTTGGGGAAAAATTATGCTGCAAAGACCTGACTTGAATAGGAAAGCTAAGGATCAGAACAAAGCCTCCTGTTCTATTGTTGTGGAATAAAGAACTAGAGAGAAAGGAGACAGATGTGAGTTAGAGGGACTTACTTAGTCAGGCTTTTTGCAACTTAGTGAGTCCTTGTTTCAAAATCAAAGAACAAAAAATAGGGCTGGGGATGTAGCTAAGAGGTAGATTTCCCCTGGGTTCCATCCCCAGTGCCACAAAAAAGAAAAAACAAAAAACTGACTGCATGATGATGTATTTACATTGAAGAATGACTAAATTAGGCTAAAATCTTGCTATGATGATGACATGATCCTTTATCTGAAAGACCCAAAGAATTCAACCAAAAGACTTCTGGAGCTGATTCACAAATTCAGCAAAATCGCAGGTTACAAAATCAACCTAAAGAAATCAGTGGCTTTTCTTTATGCCAACAACAAATCCACAATGAAAGAAACAAAAACAACAATGCCATTCACTATAACCTCAAAACCAATAAAATACCTAGGAATAAACCTAACCCAAGACGTAAAAGACCTCTACAACAAAAACTATAAAACATTAAAGAAATTGAAGAAGACCTTGGAAGATGGAAAGATCTCCCGTGCTCATGGATAGGCAGAATAAATATGATCAAAATGGCCATTCTGCCAAAACTGATCTATAGGTTCAATGCAATTCCCATTAAAATACCAGTGACATTCTTCAGAGACGTAGAAAAATCAATCATGAACTTCATATGGAGAAAGAAAAGACCTAGAATAGCCAAAGCAATTCTCAACAATAAGAAACATGCAGGAGGCATTACAATCCCAGACTTCAAACTATACTATAGAGCAATAGTAGTAAAAACAGCATGGTACTGGCACAAAAACAGATATACTAACCAGTGGATTAGAATAGAAGATACAGAAACAAACCCACACATCTTCAGTCAATTAATCTTTGACAAAGGAGCCAAACACATACGCTGGAGAAAAGACAGCTTTTTAACAAGTGGTGCTGGGAGAACTGGCTAACCATTTTTAAAAAGATGAATCTAAACCCCTATATCTCACCAAACACAGAAATCAACTCAAGATGGACCAAAGACTTAAAATTAGACCTGAGACTGTGAAGTTAGTAGAGGAGAGCATAGGTTCAACACTACAACATATTGGCACAGGCAGTAACTTTCTCAACAAAACCTCCAAAGCTCAGGAAATAAAAGCAAGAATAAACAAGTGGGATAACATCAAACTAAAAAGTTTCTTCTCATCAAAGGAAACTATCAATAACCTAAAGAGGAAGCCTACAGAATGGGAAAGGATCTTTACCAGCCACCACTCTGATAGGGGGCTAATATCCAGAATATACAAAGAGCTCAAAAGACTCTACACTAGCAAAACAAACAACCCAATCAAGAAATGGGCAAATGAACTAAATAGACACTTCACAAAAGAAGAGATACAAAGGGCCAATAGATACATGAAAAGATGTTCTTCATCACTGGCCATCAGGGAGATGCAAATCAAAACTACACTGAGACTCCATCTAAACCCAGTCAGAGTGGCAAGCATAAAGAAATCAAACAACAACAAATGCTGGCGAGGATGTGGGGAAAGAGAAACTCTTTTACACTATTGGTGGGAATGCAAATTAGTTCAACCACTATGGAGATCTGTGTGGAGATTCCTAAGAAAGGTGGGAATAGATCCACCATATGATCCAGCCATACCACTCCTGGGTATCTTTCCAAAGGGGTTGAATTCAGAGAAATACAGCAACATATGCATACCTATGTTCATAGCAGCACAATTTGTAATAGCCAAAATATGGAACCAACCCAGGTCTCCATCAACAGATGAGTGGATAGCAAAACTGTGGGAAATACACACAATGGAATTCTATTCAGCCATAAAGAAGAACAAAATTATATCATTTGCAAGAAGATGGAAAGCCCTGGAGAACATTATGTTAAGTGAGATCAGCCAAGCACAGAAGGAGAAGGTACATATGTTTCCTCTAATATGCCCAAACTAGGAAACACAAAGGATACCAGTGGGACTCCAGATAATGGAGGAGAAATACCAGCAAAGTTTGAATGGAAAGATAGGAGAGAAGGAAGGCTGATCTTGATTAATGAAGGTCTACATCTGAACATGTATAAAATTATGAATAAGACATGGTTAACCTGGACAACCATTGGTGGGAGGGGGGAAGGGAAAACGGGGGCAGGGGGAGAGGGCACCAAATATAGTTTAAATGTATACCATTTATGTTAAATTAAAAAATGTTAAAAGAAAAAAAAAACAAGGAAAAAAATCTTGCTATGCGAATTCTTGGCACTTCTTAATATTGTATTTTGTTGTTATTAATAGTAGTCATCATGCCAGACAATAGGTATCTTAAATTATTTCTGCTCTCTAACTAAAATTTTGTATCCTGTAGTCAAAGTATCTCTACCTCCCTTTCCTTCCAATACCCTTGTCTCTGCTAACCACCATTCTAATCTTTACTTCTTCAAGCAGAACTTTTTAAGATTCCTGACATAAGTAAGATCATGTATTTGTCTCTCTGGGATTGATTAATTTTCTTAAAAAGATCTCCTCCAGTCAGGTTCAGTTGTGTTATAACATATTGCATGATTTTTTTCTTCTTTATGGCCACACAGTATTCCCTCATATATAGAGACCACATTTGATTTTAATTTATTCATCTTGAGAGAATCTTAAGTTGGTTTAATATCTTGGCTATTGTGATTAAATGATGTATATATTTAACATATTGATTTTATTTTATTTACATTGGACTTTTTAAATAGATTTTATGTAAAGGTTATGAGAAAACTAAAGATAACATTCACATTTTAAGCCTGTAAGAATAAAATTTGTATTCCTTAAATGATAGAACAGTAGAAGAGAAAGAGCTATTTAAAAAGTTAGTTTGGATGCTGGGCGTGGTGGCACACACTTGTAATCCCAGCATTTGGGAGGCTGAGACCTGAGGATCGCAGTTTGTGAACAGCCTCAGCTACTTAGTGAGGCCCTCAGCAACTTAGTGAGACCCTGTTTCAAATAAAAGAATAAAAAACCTAGGGCAGGGGCTATAGCTCGGAGGTCAAATGCTTCCGGGTTCCATCCAGACCCACACACACAAAAAAAAAGTTAGTGTTGAGTTTGAGATACTTATTTGAAGCCCAAGAGGAGATATAAAATATATGTATATATACATATATATATATATATATATATACACATATATGTGTGTGTATATATATATATATACACATATATATACATATATATGTGTGTGTGTATATATATAGTTTGATATTTTGTGTGCATTTTGTGAAAATATCCAGGTGAGATGAGATATAATTTTGAAGTTTTTGGCAAAAAAAAAAGCATTAGATAAGATGAAGTCGCCCAAAGGGGTCACAAAAATTCAGTACAGATTAATGCATTATCATTAATTAAACACATATGTAACTATTATCAGAAAAGAGATAATATGAACAGAAGCTCGGCTACAAAACCACCCCTGAACATCTTGCTGTTCCCACTAGAAATTTATTCACCTGCAAAGAAGCAGAAAATGTGCCTAATAATTCCTTAAACAAAGAGGAGTTTGCTGTTCTCACATATCAGAGAGTAGATGCATAGGTGTTCTAGGATTAGGATGAAGTGCTCAAAGAATGCCGGCTTATTATAGTGCTGTGCTATCACCCCGAGCATAGACCCTGGGACATTTTCTTGCTGCCTCTTGATCATAACTTTGCAGCTTACTGCCACACTTTATGTCCTTAAATGTAGGAAAAGGTGAAATGGGAAAGGGGTTTCCCATCAAATCTTTACTGCTATATTTAGGAAGAATCCTTCCTCCCAGCAACTACAATTTGAATCTCACTGCCTATGAACCATGTCCAAAGATTTCCTCTAACTTGTACAAAACAGAATATTTTGAGGTCAAATTTTGGTTATAAAAGACAAGAGATAGGACAGCTAGAAATTAATTTTAAGTGTGCACCAGAGTATACCGACTGATTGGGAAAACTTGATTATATATTTTCACTGCATCTTATTCCATATTTTAGCTTGATATAAAATGATGGAGCAAAGATTTCAACTTTAACAGACACCAGGCAGACACCTGATACCTGCTAATAAACATTCCCCTCTCTGTGAGGGGAATACTGGTACTTCTTCTATAACCTCTCTAGAACACTGTTTATGTGTCTCATGAAATAATTTGCCTTCAGTCAAATTTGAGTAAGTTAGGATTTGGAAGACTTGAAGTCTAGTCTACTGGTATACAGAGATTTTCTTCCTATTCAGTACACTCATTTTAAATGGCTTGAAATTGTTCTCTGCATGTGTGCTGTATTCCATGAATATGCGTATCAAAGAAAATGATGATACAATACAGCAATATCTTGAGTACAATGAAATTAATTACCTATTTATAATGGAATCTATTTAAAAATTTTCATTCAATTATTTTTTAAAACAAACAAAAATGTTCAGGCAGAGGTTAAGCATATAAAGCCTCATATTTTTATCCTTGTCTGTTTCGTATCATTAGGTTATCACAAAGCCATAAGATGATACAGTACATTACGAGTAGTGTAATCCATTGTAAGAGGCAGTGTGTGAGGATATTAGAAAATGAAGAATCTGTTCATTCTCTTATGTTGGCCACCTGCTATCATGTTAAGGTTAATAACCTGAGACTGAAGAATGAAAGGAAAACCAGATTTTGAAAGTAAAGAAATTTTATAATTTGTATTACCTTCTGAATAGAAATGCCCATTAAGGGAAACCATTTGAATTAATGCAGAGTTCTGATTCAGTGTCTGAGGCTATCATAAGTAAGAAAACTTTTAAATAATCAGGTGTAATTAAGTTTGTCTTATTTCATTTTTACTATTAACTATTGATGAGGTCTGTTGTTTTATTCCTGAGTGTACCTTAGGCATTTTTTAAGAAGCAAATATTTTTACTTCAGGAAAGAGTCCTTGAAAGAAAACACTAGTAGTTCCAAAATAAATAAATAAATAAATAAATAAATAAATAAATAAATAAATAAATAAATGTATGTATACTCAAAAGAATAAGTAGAAGCATCTGTAAAACCTAAACATAAACTACCTTGATGCCATCTGGCACATAAATGGCATAATAATAGTCAATTAAGTGACAATCTTCAAAACCGTGTGTTGGGTGTATATTCTTTCTGCTGTCCTCTAAAAGCCAATGTTTTGAAAGTCTAAGACCAACTCTGGGAAGACTCACATAGACAATTTGCTTTTTCTTGTGGTATTTCACGATGGTAAATTCTATCAAGGCAGAAGCTCATTCAAAGGTATCTACAGCACTGGAGAGTTTTGTGTACACTGACTTTGTTTGGTAAGGTGGTATAATCAATGCTTTATTGTTCAAATTATTTTTCCCATTCTAAAAGAATATAAGAATTGTGCATACTAATAAAAGAAGTATTACTACTTATAGTTTATTTTTACAATCCTCATTTTTCAAAACTTGCTAAAATTATTATACTGTATCTTAATTGCTATGATTTTTAAGTTGTACGTGATACTTTAGTAGGTTCTATCTTATGTACTTTAGTATTTATTTTTACCTTATAGCTTATTTTTACTTTAGTATTTTTATCCTTAAAATAAGTCAAGAATAATTCTTATCTACCAGCTATTAGGACACAAAAATTTACTATATATTAATTTTAGAGTCCTTTAGGGGACACATTAATACAATAAGGAACAGATGAGTGAACATATGGTTTGTTAAACCGTGTTTATAATAATTAGATCCAGATCACATTTAAATAAAGGGTCAGTGGCACATAAATTGGAAATTCTAATTTAACACATTTTAGTAGTAAAAGGTTAGAGGCATTATTACCAATGTGAACAGCAAAGCCACGTGCCATGAAACAAACAAATCTAATTACTAAAATATAAAAACACAACACTGCATGAGGAAGAAACTCATTTTGAAAGCATGTTAGTGCTTCCATGAAACCCTTACCAGATGGTCACAATTGCTACAAGTCCATCACAGATAGGAACATATTTCTCAATCTAGAATCCATGGCAAGCATCAAAGTATAAAGATAGCAGCAGCTAACACAGATATTGTTAGACTACTTCCATAGCTTCCTCTATCTTCTCAGATTGGAAGGGCCATATTTTTGACTTCTTATTTAATGAATGAATGAAAATGTTATGTAGGTTTTTGTAATTTAGATCTCTTTAGCATTAGTCCTTTAAAAACCACTCCCCCTATACCATTGGTTCACTGTAAGTATACTAAATTGGCCAAGTATTTTTGCAATTTCTGAGTTTTTTTTTTAAAGGTATTAGAGGGTGTTCTACCTCTGAGCTACACACACACCCAGACCTTTTTTTTTTTTAATTTGGAACAGTATCTCACTAAGTTATGAAGGGCCTAAGTAGCTGAACATGACCTTGAACCTGTAATCTCTTGTCTAAGTCTCCCAAGCACTGGTATTATAAGTATGCACCACCATGTCCAGCAAATTCTGAGATTTTTAAAGTTAGTCAATGTGAGGTAACATTGCTTTCATTGGACATTTTTCATTTCCTCAGATAAATAGATAAAATAAACCGGTAACTCCTGCTGGGCGTGGTGGCTCACGCTTGTAATCCCCACACTTGGGAGGCAGAGACAGGAGGATCACGCAGGTTTGAAGCCAGCCGCGCTGGCTTAAGAGACCCTGTTTCCAAATAAAAATATAAAAATAGGTCTGGGAGTGTAGCCTGGACATAGAAGGGCTTCCAGGAACCCCAATACCACCAAAAAAAAAAAAAAGTAACTCCTATAAAAATAATCTAATATATAACAATTTCTAAAACCAGGATATAAGAAAAGATAATACAAAATTTATTTGTGATTTATTTTCTGTTTAACATTTCTGCCACAAACTTTGCATAATTAATAATAGTAGTGATAATTATATTTACAATAACAATCTCAAATGTTTAGTATATACATGTCCTAGTCAAATGTCATTCTCAAGAGCCAGGGCACAGGCCTGTAGCCACAGTAATTGGGAATCTGAAACAGGAGGATTGAAAATTTGAAGTCAGCCTCATCAACTTAGTGAGACCGAGTTTCACAACAAGAAAATAAAAAGGGTTTTGGGTGTAGTTAAGAAGTATAACATATACTTCTTAATATATGAGAATATATGAGAGATATAAGAAATGGTAATTAACTCTATTAGGGATATTATTTTCTATTTAGGATAGAAGATCCCCCTTGAAAAAGGGAGAAATAAGGTAATACCAATTATATATTATTGTTATTAAAAGAATATATTCTCTCTATATAAATATATACATATATGTATATACATATATACATTTACATAAACTTTTCAGAAGTTCAATTTTTATGTTACCTATCAGAAGTTTTTATTTAACTTCCAATTATATTATTTCAATAATGCAGAGTTCTGGGTCAGTGTCTGAGGCTATTATAAGTAAGAACACTTTCAAATAATCAGGTGAAATTAAGTTTGTTTTATTTCATTTTTACTATTAACTATTGATAAGGTCTGTTATTTTATTCTGGAGTGTACCTTAAATATTTTTTAAGAATCAAGAATTTTATTCTGAGACAATCTTGGGGGCTTTATTTTTTTTTACAGTATGTGTTTGGGTAAAACCTATTTGGAAAATAGTCTGTATTCACTGCTGTTCTTAGAGAGTCATAGTTGAAACTACTATATTAAAGTCTTTAGAGGAAAGATTCTTGCAAAAGAAAAAAATATATTCACAGCAGAGAAGACTTCTTAGAAAATGTTTCTCAAGATCTACTACTTATCTATCCATTTGATCTTATCTATTTGCCTGTTTACCTTAATTATCTTACCTATTTACCCCAGATTTTTTCAATTTTTAAAATTCATTTCCTTCCTTCCTTCCTTCCTTCCTTCCTTCCTTCCTTCCTTCCTTCTTTCTTTCTTTCTTTCTTTCTTTCTTTCTTTCTTTCTTTCTTTCTTTCTTTCTTTCTTCCTTTGGTGGTACTGGGGATGGAACCCTCCTACCTCTGTGCTACCTTCCCAGACCTATTTTTTTATATTTTATTTTGAAACAGTGTCTCTTAAGCCAGCGAGGCTGGCTTCGAACCTGCGCGATCCCCCTGTCTCTGCCTCCCAAGCTTGGGGATTACAAGTGTGCACCACCACGCTGGCTTTTTTGATTATTTTTAATCCTTTCCTTCAGTCTATCCTACTTTATTAGCAAGCCCCATAGACCTGACATCTTTCTAGTTCCAGAAACTTCGACCCTTGAAAGATGGAAAAATAAAGGAATATAGTTTGAAAGCGATTCTGAATAGGACTCACCTCTTATGCACATACTGAATATTCAACCAACTAAAATGGAATGAATCAAATTTTAATAATGCGAGTTGATTGCTGTCATTAGGATACTGACTTACTCATCAAAAGTGCTGGAAATTTCTCTGGGTCTATTTACAAAAAAGAGTCAAAGCTGGAAATGTCAAGGTTAACATGGGAGTCCAGATGGTATTTTGTTTGGTTTGGATATTATTTTTTGATGAAACAATTGCACGTTTTTCTAATTATTCTTTTGCCACTTTTCGGAACAAAAAAAAATAAGAGGAGTGAAAACAAAACAATTTTAAAATCTGCACATTTTTTTGGTTTTTTTTAGTGATGCTAATGTTGCTAGCAAGTACAGAATTTTAATATTACCTGACTTTGTCTTTTGAGAATTGTTTTTAGAATTTAACCAAATTATATCCCCTTTGCACTAAGGAGTAGTAAGAATATTTACTAAAATAAAAAAAAAGATTTATGATATTTTGGAAATGGCATTATATGATAAATATTTATCCTGGATAATATCAAAGTAACATACATATTTTCTTTCTTGTCATTGTCAGGACATGTCTGAATTTACTCTAAAGCTAAAGAACCAAAGAGAATAACCTAATTTCTTCAATTATCTTCAAATTTTAATGACATAGCATTTTGGCGTAAACTGAGCAAACTATATAGCCTTGTTGTAAAGAATTTCTGTGTGAAATTTTAGCCTTATGTAATGTATTTTTTTTTAATCATAGGGAATAAAATAGATAGAAAATGGATTTCCACTATTACTTATAAAACATCAAGGCAGTGTATATGGTCTGATAATGTGTAGCTTTTCAGATAACCTGCTTATTAACTATACTAAGAAATATAATATAAAATTATGAGCTGTAGTAGCATTGAGACCACCCAATCAGTTCTATATATTCTTGTGTGTGTATATGGCAGGACTCCAGATATTAAGCCCATGGGCATTCTACCTCTGAGCTATACCCCCAACTCTATTTATTTGTTTATTTTGAAAGAGAGTCTTTCTAGGTTGATGAGAATCTCACTATTTGCTGAGGCTGTCCTTGATCCTTCTGTCTCAACCTCCAAAGTGCTGGGATTATGGGTGTATACTACCACACTTTGCTCTATATATTCTTCAAAAAACATTTTAGTGGTATCTGGGTCCTCTAATATCTGTATCTGTAAGTAAAATTTCTCTTACTTAAACTGTAGTGCTATTTTTAGAAATAATTTTATAGATATACAATGCACTAAATATGTGTGATATTTTTGAGATGAGTATTAGTTTTATTAGCAAAAAATAAATTTTTTTAGGAGTACTGGTGTTCCTGGAAACCCTTCTACCTGCGGGCTACACTCCTACACCTATTTTATATTTTATTTGGAAACAGGGTCTCTTAAGCCAGTGAGGCTGGCTTTGAACCTGCGTGATCCTCCTGCCTCCACCTCCCAAGCGTGGGAATTAAGCATGCTCCACCACGCCCAGCCCCCCAAATAAAATTTTATTGTTAAAGTTTTGGATATAGAAAACAATGCATAAACGCTATTCTCTAATATTGTTAGAAATTGTGAAATTGTTTTCTAATGCTATTTTTTAAATTTAGTTGATTTTTCTTTTGAATACATGAGTAGCGATTTATTGCTTTTTTCTGACAAATGTTCATCTTTCAATAGAGAAAAATAAGCACAATTACAATTATTGCTAGTGTTGATTGTTATTTTAGCCCACATATGTCAATATTACTTGAGACAAGAAGTCAGATATTTATTGAAAAGTGTTTCAAAAACAAACAATGAAAATATGACTAAATTGAAATAATGATAATTAAGAAATAGAGAAAATTATTACAATAATAAATTAGAGAAATTATATACAAAGCTAAAAATGGCCAAGAACACTTATACATTTTAATATTGGTATTCATAAGCATTTCTTAGTCTATTACTTCTTAAAATGTAATCAAAATTCAAATTATCTGGGTTATCATGTTAAGATAAAGATTCTGATTCAGTTGGTATTGGTCATAGTTTGTATTTCCATTGCCCCCCAAAGACTCAGGTTTTAAAAACTTAGGCCCCAGGGCTCTGGAATTGGGAGATAGTAAAATCTTTAAAAAGTGGGACATAAGAAGAGATATTTATGTCATTCTTGGGATAGGCTGCAAGGGGACTCTTGAGACCTTCTACCCTCTTTCTTGTGTACCAGATAGTCTTTCCATCATGAGCTGCCTCCTTCCAGGCCCACACTGATTGCCAATTGATAATGGACTGAAACCTCTAAAAGCAAACCAAACTAAACTTGGTATCTACCAAAAAGAATGAGAACCAAAATTCCAAACTAATACATGAACAACCATCTTCATAGCTACGCAGTTCACCATTACCAAACTGTGGGACCAGCCAAGATGTCCTTCAATGAATGAGTGGATTTAAAAACTATGGGATATGTACACAATGGAATTTTGCCCAGCCATAGGGAGGAAAAAATTATGGCATTCACAGTGAAATGTCACAAAAAAATAAGAAATCAGATGCTTTTCTTAATGTGCAAAATATTAAGGACAAATGGGTGACAGGAGGAACTCTAGATGAAGAAGGGACCCTATAGAGAAACAATGAAGGTGACATATTTGAGGGGATAAGAGGGAGGATAAGGGAAACTCTTTAAAGCACATGATATACTTAAACATACCAAAGTCAATCAGGAAGCCGAGTATGGGTAGGAGGGATGGGGAGGGAAGGTGTTAAAGATTGGGTAGGGGCTGATTGGGTGATGTGTGCATGTATATTTCCACAAGTTTTTTTTTTATCTCATTGAGATGTATGACTATAATGCACCAATAAAAATTTATTAAAACTGGTTACAACAGTTGTTTTGTTATAGTAACACAATGTGGATTTGGGCTTGAGATTCAAGCAAACTCCTGCCGACTCTGTGTCATGCAAAACACAGAGTAACATAATCTCAGAGCATAACCCAAGTAGAAAAGTTATAGCTAGTTAAAGATATTATGGCCAGGCATGGTGGTGCACGTTTGTAATCCCAGCACTTGGGAGGCTGAGATGGGAGGATCGCATAGGTTCGAAGCCAGATTCAGCTACGCAGTGAGGCTCTCAGCAACTCAGCGAGACCCTGTTTCCAAATAAAATAGAAAATAGGTCTGGGAGTGTAGCCCAGAAGTAGAAAGCCTCTGGGTTCCATCCCCAGCACCACACAAAAAATATATATTATGAAATTTTATTAAAATATATTTACAATAAAAACAATAGAGCATAGTCAATAATGAAGCATTATCCTATAAATTTCACACGACATGGTATGAATGGGAACAGTGTTATTAAGGAATAAAAATAATGGAGGACATGTTTGCTGAGTCTTTGAAAGGTGCGGCATTGAGAATTTAAATTGTTTTTAATTTGATCTCCTATTTTCAATTTTTTATAACCGCCGTAGAAGTATTTGAAGCATTTCATTGTGGCCATGTGTGTAATTTATAGAGAACGGGCCAATGGATGGCAGATGATGTGTTGATAGGAAAAAGCGTCTGAAGAGATTCTAAGCTGTGGTTCCTTGGTTATCAACCTCAGGACAAAAAGCAGTTTCTGTAGCATCAGAATTCTATCTCTACATCTATATCCATATCTGCACACATGTATTGGACATGTATATGTATATGCATCTATGGCTATATACATGCAAAACAATGCTTTTATAATTAATAATTTTAAGATCATTTATCATTTCAGAATTATATCATTAAAGGAAGTCATTTATTCTTTTTTATGCCAAATATTTATTTTCCTCTTAGTCTATTTACTACATATCTTTTCTATAGTGTAATTATATATGAAAAATAAATAACGGTTGAGCTCATATTGAGGAATAAATCATCCATAACTTTATTTCAATGCATGCAAAGCATGCAATTGCTATGGCTTATTATTTATATTCTCTTACCCACATTGAACTTGAATTGTAACTATAGCAAGTATATGTAAAGTTAAAATATTAAATTAAGTTCTACACTTCAATTTGTTTTGTGAAAAATTACACATAGGAAACTTTCAACAAAACAGTTCAAAATGTGCATCGAGTCATAAAAGTGGAAATAAAAAAGAAAAATTGAGCCCTATCAAATTTCATGAATTGAAAAAAGTACGGTATTTCTACTTCGGTATATCTGATATTTCTACAAAATTTTGCGGGAGAAATTCATTTTATTTAGCCACTCTCCAAGCTGGAACAGACAGCTGTCAAATGAACATTGATGTTTGTGAAAAACCATGAAAAACAAAAATCAGAAGCAGACAGTGAAGGATAAGAAGGTTTGAAAGCGTCTTTGTGATGATGAGTTATTTCTCATCAGCTATTTGTTCTGACTCCCTGATAAAGATGAGAGAGGGAGGCAGGGGTAAGCAACAGGATTGATTATGTGAAATAAATTTTGATTCAACTTAAATCTTATTCCAAGGAGAAATGTGAGTTAGTTCAAACATCACCTATCACAAATCACAGTCAGTCCAGCTGATGAGCCTACCTAGTGACAGTGGGCAAAATTTCATATATCTCATTGTGAAAATTTCAAATATATATATGATTTAAATACGTATTAATTTTTAAATCCCTATAGGGGACAGCCTTGTTATTAATACAGTGAGGAGCAGATGCTGTAGCATATGGCATACTAACTCATATTTATGTTAATTTTATGTAAATAGGATTTTAATACAGCAACATTAATCTGTTGTTGCATTGATTTTCCTGATATATCGCTTTACCCTCTTTTTAGATGAGATTAATGTAGGTAGTTTAGGCTGCTCAAAAAGTCATTTTTAGGAGAATAAAGAGCAATGACTTACTTAAATTTTTAATACACATGTTTAAATAGGATGTCAGCTCCATTGAAAAACTGAGAATTTATCTAAATCTTATTGTCTTGCTCAAATTTAAGCAGATTATAAAAATACAAATGAGGAACAATGTAATATCTGTGCAGAAAATAAACTGTAAGCTTTATTTCAGTTATATAGATATCAATTGAATAAATAAAACAGCATGGAAAAAATTTCTCAAATGATCTATTTAACTTGGCAGTGCTGTTACAAATTTATGTACTTTTTTATTTTATTTTAGAAGTTAAAATATGGCCAGGAATTTAGCATACACCTATAATCCCTGTACTTGGGAGACTGAGACGGGAGAGTCACATGTTTACTGCCAGCCTGAACAATTAGTGAGACTTTCATCAACTTAATGAGACCATGTTTCAAAATAAAATAAGGCTGGGCTGTACTTCAAAGATAGAATGTCCCCGGGTTCAATATCCAGTGTCACACACACGTATACAGAAAGTTAAAATATTGAGTACAAAAACAGATAGCAATGTTCTAATTAAATATAATAAAACCGAGTCCTGAACTTCCTATATTTACGGATAAATTCAGATTTCAACAAGTGATCTTTACAATTTTGGGTTCATTAAATGACACATGTGAAATCTCTTTTGTGAAATCAATTTACATAGGAATAGAATTAAAATCCATGCTTATAATTTAAACCTTTAATATTTAATAATATTAGAAATTATGATAATATAGGAAATATTTCCAGATTAATTTTGGAGAAAATATCAGTTCACTACTTATTAAATTCATGGTAAACTTTAATTGATGTCTCAGGTTATCAGTTGCTCTTGACTGTGTAGAATGCATTGTTTTAACAAAATATGTGGTGCTTGGTATACTTTTAAACGAAAATTTGTATTTTTCCATATAACCTCACACGATATCATAGCGCATTGGTTTTCCTGCCTTCAATTAACCACCAAAAGTGTTTTCTTAGATATCATATAAAAATGAAGGTGAATGTTTGCCATCAGACCACAAAACACATTTCAACTGTTGAAATAGAACTAGTTTTTGAACAAACAAAAAAGTATATAAAGCAGCCTATCTGGAACCTTAGATTTGGATTTTCCAGAGTCAAGTTCTTCTTTATAGTTGTGGTATAAGGTCAATTTATTTCTTTTAAAGGAAATGTGATGTCCTGAATTTAAGTGTAAAGTTATCAGACTCTAACTCATTCTGTCTTTTGACATGTAGAATAATCCATGAAGTGGATAAATAACAAACCTCATAGAAAAAGCATAATGTAATTTATTTTGAGTATTTGAAAGTTTGGCACTGAGAATCATTCTTCAAAATAGATTGTCATTGCATTGGAGCCTCTCTCTCTCTCTCTCTCTCTCTCTCTCTCTCTCTCTCTCGGACGTGTGTGTGTGCACGTGCACGTGCGTGCGTACGTTATAAGTGTATATATGTACTATATATATATATATATATATATATATATATATATATATATATATATATGTGTGTGTGTGTGTGTGTGTGTGTGTGTGTGTGTGTGTGTTACTGCTGTAACAAAAATAATAAGCTCCTTAATGAGTCCAAAAGCTCTATACTTACAATATTCTGGATACTTAAAAATAAATTCTTGAGAGATACAAATTCATGACATTTAATTTGGGAAATGATGCGAAAGTGCAGAGAGGCAGAAAATAAGGTAAATAAAAAATCCTAAGTTACTTAGTAAATGTGTTGACAACTGACATACCGTAAGAACACAGAAGTAAGAGTTTTATTGTTCCCATGATGCAATATTTTATTCAAATGAGGGTCATCCTTGTGAAAGGTCAATGTATTCTCTTTAGAAGCTCAAAGTCTGTGGTTATTGGGATGTACCAGGTATATACAGTGCAGCCAGAGTGGAAGGATAGCACAAGTCATGATCGGGAGAGTATTATCAGATCATCCATTTTTCCTTGACTAGAGCTAGCAATGGGGTCTGACAAGCTTCTCTCCAACGTGGACGGCTTTAAGACCTCAACTGCTGTGGCAAAGTCTCCACATGTCATTGAAGGATGTTGCGCAGATGCCCAACAATGAACGGGAACTTGCTAATGTAGTTTAGGATTGCTGTAAAAATTTATTAGAAACCAGAGAGTGTAAAATTACTATACTTCTTTAGAACTGTTTTTCTTCCCTTTGCTGAATATTTATGCGATGCTTAATGCACGGCACATGTTTTAA
Organism: Muscardinus avellanarius; assembly: GCF_963383645.1. Classification (NCBI taxonomy): domain Eukaryota; kingdom Metazoa; phylum Chordata; class Mammalia; order Rodentia; family Gliridae; genus Muscardinus; species Muscardinus avellanarius. The sequence continues at coordinate 16,734,464 of NC_137793.1, forward strand.
AACTTGTTTCCTGATGGTGTAAAAGAAGTCTATTATAATGCACATGAAATTGCAGGGAATTCAATTAAATGCATGAGAGAGTAAGGAGAATGTCCACCTGTAAGCCCATTTTGACAAGATTTTTTTTTTCTTTGATGGCCTTGGTGTCTATAAACTTAAGGAGTTTCAGTAATGGCACTTGCTTGGGTCCAGAAACAAAAGATATTTGCATTCAATTGGGGGCTAATTTAACCAGAACTTAAAAGCATATATGCTTTGGTATATCTGCAGTCTATGTGTTTCATTCAGAAAGGATGAAAGAAAAATAAAAAATCTATAGTAGCTGTGAATTGGTAATGCAGTCGGTGATTCTACACAGTCCCTATGAAGTTGTCAAGAACAACTGAGAGAGTCAGGGTAGACATTACGATTCTGAGTCTCTCTTTCCAATATAACAACTCTTTAGATGGCATTGCCAAATAGGCATGAGGGGTAACTGATTCCTCGCTGCAAACCATTAAAGTAATCATACCTTACCACAGCGGCAAATGGATCTAAGCTCCAACCTCACTGGAAATACTAATAAGCTAACAGCCAATAATACTCCAGTTGCTCACTTGCACATATATTATAGTGAAGGCATTAGACTGTCTGGGGGCACGGATGGGACAATAAGAGAACTAGTCAAAATTACACAGCACAACAAGTACTTAGGAGTTTAGAATTTGGCCTCTTGGGACATGTAACTTCAAGGTGCTTAACCAACAGGAATAGTATAACTAAAGGAAGAAGTGTATTTTTTTTTTTGTGTGTGTGTGTGTGTGTGTGTGTATGGTACTAGAGATTGGATTCACAGGCATTCTACCTCTGAGCTACACCCCAGCCCTTTTTTGTTATTTTGTTTTGTTCTGAAACAGAGTCTCACTAGGTGGCTGAGAGTTTTCCTACTTGCAGAGGTTGTCCTTGAACCTGCATTCCTTCTGTCTCAGCCTCCAAAGACGTGCACCACCATACCCAGCTCACATAACATTGTGTGTGTGTGTGTGTGCGTGTGTGTGTGTGTGTGTGGTGTGTGTGAAATGCATCGATTTAAACTTTTGCAAGCCTGCTTTTCAATTGGACTTCAAATTTACTCTCATCGGATAAATCCACTGCATACGTTAATTCACATAGCTCTAACCATTTTATTCTCTCCTTTATCTTCCATTTATCCCCTGTCCTTTCCAGTAAAAGATAAACCCTCTTCTGGTTGTCCACAACAGGAGTCCATACTCTGCTACTTCTCCCTGCCCTGCATTCCTGGGGAAGGCTCATGACTCTGTTTGGAAGGAGAGTGTCCCATTGGGAGCACTGTGAGACGGTTGAAAGGATGATAGGTATCAGGCGTGCCTGCACAGAGGATCTGGTGTGGCAGCAGATCTTTCATTTCTTTTTTCCCTTTTAAGAAGGGAGCAGTTTTTGCCTTGAGCATCGTGACTGCTCACTGAGTTGCTTTTCAGGCCTCCCTGCATTTCCTCTGCATGCGTTTTTTGCAGACTTGGCACTCTTATTCCACTTCACACTAATTGTGATTGCTGACTCGTGCCTGGATGGGAGGCTGCCAGAAGGGCAGGTATCCCAGAGAGACATCATTACCCAGGTTGGCAAATACCTGAGAGCCCGATTTAATGATACAATCTTATTTTTACAGCATGGGGCAGGCTTCCAGTCTCTCAGCATCTGACTGTAATATTGCTTGGCAAAAGCCTTTCAGATTCTTTTGCAGAATGAAAGAAATAAACCATGGAGATATAGATCAAACGTAGAGGATCAGATACCTGGGAAGAGGTAGGAAATTGTGAATAGCTCTAGGGTAAACATATTTATCTAATTGTTGAAAACCAAAATAAAAAAAAAAATCAGAGTTGATGACTTGCCTAGAATAACTTGGAATATTATATACAAAAATATAGTAATTGTCTAGAGAGAACCAGTATCGCCCCCTTTTTAACCAGACTTTCTTTGATCTAATATTCATTCTAGAATTAAAGTCACTGAAAGTCATTGATAACTACATGCAAGTGGTATGATATGGGAAAGAAGATCTTTGTAGCACTCAGATGATTTCTTAGGACAGTTTTATTAGGGCTAAAAAAAACCCTTAAAAGTGTTTTTGTTTCATTTTGATTTCATAATAATTTAAAAATGTATGTAGATGCATATGCATATATGTATATATGATATAACATTTACAAATCTAACTTTTTAACAACATAAATCTAAAGTTTTTTGGTGTTGTGGTAGTGAGGATTAAACCAGAGGCATTCTAACTTCAAGCTACACCTCCAGCCTGATTTTATTTCTTATTTGGAAACAGGGTTGCCATAGGTTAATAAGAGTCTCAGTACTTGCTGAAGCTGTCCTCAAACTTGTGATCCTCCTGTCTCAACCTCCTAAGTACTGAGATTACAGGTGTACACCTTCATTCACACCTACAGCTTTTCAATATATACAGAATAAAGCAGAATGTGCTCCTTGATTGATTAATTAATTGATTGATTTGGATATCATATATATCAACACATATTAATGTCTAGCTTGGCTTTTTCTGTTTGTTTGTTTGTTTTTTAAGTGACTGAAAAAGTAAGATTTGCTAACATTTCAAAGTACTCTTAAAGACATTTATTCTTCACACAGCCAATACCTCTCATACATACCTCTGAATTCTTAAAGAAGATATGCTGGATTAATTTCTAGAAATAAAACCCTAATCAATGATTTGATTATTTAAATTTTTCGAATGCATCCTTTAATAGTTTTTTTTTATATAACAATTTTTTTAATGAACATAAATAGTATACATTTACACTATATTTGGTGCCCTCCCCTCCGCCCACATTTCCCCCCCCCACACACACCAATGGTTGTCCAGGTTAACCATGTCTTATTCATAATTTTACACATGTTCAAGTGTAGACCCTTATTAATCGAGACCGGCCTTCCTCCTCTCCTATCTTACCATCCAAACTTAGCTAGTATTTCCCCTTCAATATCTGGAGTCCCTCTGGTATTCTTTGTGTTTCCTAGTTTGGGCATATTAGAGGAAACATATGTATCTTCTTCTTCTGTGCTGGGCTGATCTCACTTAACATAATGTTCTCCAGGGCTTTCCATCTTCTTTCAAATGATATAATTTTGTTCTTCTTTATGGCTGAATAGAATTCCATTGTGTGTATTTCCCATAGTTTTGCTATCCATTCATCTGTTGATGGTGATCTGGGTTGGTTCCATATTTTGGCTATTACAAATTGTGCTGCTATGAACATAGGTATGCATATGTTGCTGTAGTTCTCTGAATTCAACTCCTTTGGAAAGATACCCAGGAGTGGTATAGCTGGATCATATGGTGGATCTATTCCCACCTTTCTTAGGAATCTCCACACAGATCTCCATAGTGGTTGAACTAGTTTGCATTCCCACCAACAGTGTAAAAGAGTTCCTCTTTCCCCACATCCTCGCCAGCATTTGTTGTTATTTGATTTCTTTATGCTTGCTACTCTGACTGGGGTTAGATGGAATCTCAGTGTAGTTTTGATTTGCATCTCCCTGATGGCCAGTGATGAAGAACATCTTTTCATGTATCTATTAGCCCTTTGTATCTCTTCTTTTGTGAAGTGTCTATTTAGTTCATTTGCCCATTTCTTGATTGGGTTGTTTGTTTTGCTAGTGTAGAGTCTTTTGAGCTCTTTGTATACTCTGGATATTAGCCCCCTATCAGAATGGTGGCTGGTAAAGATCCTTTCCCATTCTGTAGGCTTCCTCTTTAGGTTATTGATAGTTTCCTTTGATGAGAAGAAACTTTTTAGTTTGATGTTATCCCACTTGTTTATTCTTGCTTTAATTTCCTGAGCTTTGGAGGTTTTGTTGAGAAAGTTACTGCCTGTGCCAATATGTTGTAGTGTTGAACCTATGCTTTCCTCTACTAGCTTCACAGTCTCAGGTCTAATTTCTAAGTCTTTGATCCATCTTGAGTTGATTCCTGTGTTTGGTGAGATATAGGGGTTTAGATTCATCTTTTTACAAATGGTTAGCCAGTTCTCCCAGCACCACTTGTTGAAAAGGCTGTCTTTTCTCCAGCGTATGTGTTTGGCCCCTTTGTCAAAGATTAATTGACTAAAGATGTGTGGGTTTGTTTCTGTATCTTCTATTCTAATCCACTGGTCAGTATATCTGTTTTTGTGCCAGTACCATGCTGTTTTTACTACTATTGCTCTATAGTATAGTTTGAAGTCTGGGATTGTAATGCCTCCTGCGTGTTTCTTGTTATTGAGAATTGCTTTGGCTATTCTAGGTCTTTTCTTTCTCCATATGAAATTCATGATTGATTTTTCTAGGTCTCTGAAGAATGTCACTGGTATTTTAATGGGAATTGCATTGAACCTATAGATCAGTTTTGGCAGAATGGCCATTTTGATGATATTTATTCTGCCTATCCATGAGCACGGGAGATCTTTCCATCTTTCAAGGTCTTCTTCAATTTCTTTCTTTAATGTTTTATAGTTTTTGTTGTAGAGGTCTTTTACATCTTGGGTTAGGTTTATTCCTAGGTATTTTATTGGTTTTGAGGTTATAGTGAATGGAATTGTTGTTTTTATTTCTTTCATTGTGGATTCGTTGTTGGCATAAAGAAAAGCCACTGATTTCTTTAGGTTGATTTTGTAACCTGCGACTTTGCTGAATTTGTCAATCAGGTCCAGAAGTCTTTTGGTTGAGTTCTTTGGGTCTTCCAGATAAAGGATCATGTCATCTGCGAATAAGGATAATTTTAATTCCTCTCTTCCTATGTGAATTCCTTTGATTTCCTTCTCTTGTCTGATTGCTGCAGCAAGAGTCTCAAGGACTATATTGAAAAGGAGTGGTGATAGTGGGCATCCTTGTCTTGTTCCTGACTGTAGCGGAAATTCTTGCAGTTTTTCCCCATTCAATATAATGTTGGCTTTGGGTTTGCAGTATATTGCCTTAATGATGTTGAAGTACTTTCCTTCTATCCCAATTTTTTGCAGTGTTTTTAACATAAATGGGTGTTGGATTTTGTCGAATGCTTTTTCAGCATCTATTGCTATGATGATGTGGTTTTTGTTCTTGGTTCTATTTATGTGGTGAATAACATGTATTGATTTGCGTATGTTGAACCAGCCTTGTTTTTCTGGGATGAAACCGACTTGGTCATGATGTATTATTTTCTTGATATAGTTTTGAATGCGTATAGCTAGTATTTTGTTTAGAATTTTTGCATCTATGTTCATTAAGGATATTGGTCTGTAGTTTTCCTTTCTTGAGGTATCTTTATTTGGTTTGGGGATTAATGTGATACTGGCCTTATAGAAGGAATTTGGAAGAGTTCCATCTCTTTCAATTTCCCGGAACATGTTATGCAGTATTGGTATTAGTTGTTCACTGAAGGTTTTGTAGAATTCAGCTGGGAACCCATCTGGGCCTGGGCTTTTCTTTGGTGGAAGAATTTTTATTGCCATTTCTATTTCTTTGGTTGTTATTGGTTGGTTTAGGCTTGCTATGTCCTCTTGGCTAAGTGTAGGAAGGTTAACTGTGCTTAGAAATCTATCAATTTCTTCCAGGTTTTCAAGTCTATTGGAGTATAAATTTTTAAAGTAGTTTCTGATAATATTTTGAATTTCTTCACTATCTGTGGTGATATCTCCTTTTTCATTTCTAATTTTGATAATTTGAGTTGATTCTCTTTTTCTTTTGGTTAGGTTGGCCAGGGGTTTATCAATTCTATTAATCTTTTCAAAGAACCAACTTTTTGTTTTATTGATTCTCTGAATTGTTTTTTTGTTCTCTATTTCATTTATTTCTGCTCTAATTTTGATGATTTCTTGCCTTCTGCTGGCTTTGGGAATAGACTGTTGCAGAATTTCTAGATCCTTGAGCTGTGTCATTAGGTTCTTTACTTGGTGGTTCTCCGTCCTTTTTATGTGGGCACTCAATGCAATAAACTTTCCTCTTAGTACTGCCTTCATGGTGTCCCATAGGTTTTGGTAGGTTGTGTCTCTGTTTTCGTTTGTTTCCATAAATTTCTTTATTTCTTCCCTAATTTCTGCTCTTACCCATTCATCATTCAATAGTGTATCATTCATTCTCCATGAATTTGAATACTTTCTTTCGAGTTTCCTGTTGTTGATTTCTACTTTTATTCCGTTGTGGTCTGAAAAGATGCAAGGAATTATATTACATTTTTTGAATTTGCTGGTATTTTCTTTGTGTCCCAGGATGTGATCAATTTTGGAGAAGGTTCCATGGGCTGCTGAGAAGAAAGTGTATTCTGTAGTTCCTGGTTGAAATACTCTGAAAATGTCTATTAGGTCCATTTGGTTTATGGTTTCCCTTAGTTCTAAAACGTCTTTACTCATCTTTTGCCTTGAAGATCGATCCAGTGGTGTGAGAGGCGTATTAAAGTCTCCCAGAATTATTGTATTTGGGTCTACTTGGGATCTTATGTCCAGAAGGGTTTGTTTTACAAATGTGGTTGCACCCATATTTGGGGCATAAATATTTACTATCATTATATCTTCTTGGTATAGTGTTCCTTTTAGTAAAAGGAGGTGCCCTGATTTGTCTCTTTTGATGTGTTTTAGTTTAAAGTCTGTTTTGTTGGATATTAGGGTTGCTACCCCTGCTCTTTTTTGGTCACTGGTGGCATGGTATATCTTTTTCCATCCTTTCACCTTCAGCCTGTGAATGTCTTTGGCTGTGAGGTGTGTTTCTTGCAGACAGCATATATTTGGATTATGTTTCCTAATCCACATTGCCAATCTATGTCTTTTGATTGGTGAGTTAAGTCCTTTGACATTAAGAGATATTATTGATATATGATTTTTGTTTTCTGCCATTTTGTGTTCTGTCTACTCTTGGGTGGTGTGATCTTTCTTCTTTACTTAAGTGGCCCACTTATTAACTTCCTCTCTTCTCTGATTCTGAAGTCTGCTTCTTTTTTCTTCCTTATGGTTTATTTCTTTAAGAATTTTCTCTAGTGTTGGCTTTGAATTCATGAATTTTTTGAGATTCTGTTTATCGTGAAAGACTTTGGATTCACCATTGATCTTGAATAGTAGTTTTGCTGGGTAGATGAGCCTTGGTTGGAAGTTATTTTCTTCCAGGGTCTGAATCACGTCATACCAGTCTCTCCTAGCATTCAAGACCTGGGTTGTATAGTCTGGGGTGATTCTTATTGTTTTGCCTCTATATGTCACCCGTCCTTTTGTTCTCGCTGCTTTTAAGATTCCTTCCTTGGCCTCTATATTGGTCATTTTGGTTATTATGTGGCGTGGAGTGGTCTTTCTTTGGTCCTGTCTCAGTGGAGTTCTGTATGCCTCCTGTACTTGAAGATCGAAGTCTCTTTCCAAATTTGGAAAATTCTCTGAGATTATTTCCTTGAAGATATTACAGATGCCCTTGGTCTGTACCTCTATCCCTTCCTCAATGCCTATTATCCGTAGATTAGGGCGCTTCATATTATCCCATAATTGCTGGATGTTTAGATTTTGTTGCTGTAAAGATTTCTGTATATCGCTGACTGTGTTTTCGGTTTGGGATGTACTGTCTTCTAATATTGATATTCTGTTTTCCATTTCATCTAATCTTCCAGAGTTTCTTTCAATTGCTGTCTTCATTTCACTTATTGCCTCTTTCATTTCATTCCAGACCTCTTTCTGATTCTTTTTTAGTGTTTCTAATTCACCTTTAACCTCCTCTATATTTGTTTTGAATCCTTTCATCATATTGAACAACAAGATTCTGAACTCCCCTTCTTGCATTTCTAGTAGGTCAGTATTCGTGATTTCTGCTGTCTCTTCGTAATTCCTGGTTCTCATATTTGTAGCGTTCTCTGTCCTGTTTTTCTGGTTTCTACCCATCGTTCTTGAGTATTATGCTTAGTCAAATCTTAATATTAGGAGTTGGGGTATCGGCTAGTCAGCAGAGCCTTTCCAGTGTTGAGGGTGGGTGATGTGGGAGGAGCTGGGGTGATTAGTAAAGGAGTCAGATTAGGTAGAGGATATGTTTAGGTTGAGAAAGACTTTGAGTATCGTAAGGTGAAATCTTGCTAGGAATGAGAGAGAGTTAACTACTAGGACTCTTGTCGTTCGTGGAGTAATTATGAATGTAAGAGATACTTAGAGTATTAGACCAGGAGGTATATTATGTGGAAAAGTTTTGGGGGGGGGAAAGTATGTAGGGTTAGTGTGGGAAGGTTTGTAAATAGGGGTGATGGAAGGAGCAGACAGACACAAAAAAAGAATAGAAAAAAAAAATCCACACAAGATACCAAGACTATTATGTAATCCTAGAAAAAGGGAGGAAGACCAATCAAAGGAGGAGAATGAAAATAAAGGAAGGAAAGAGGAAGAAAGAGGACAAAAGAACAAGAATAAAATAAAAGGAGCTAGCAGCTGTGTGAAATAAAAAAATAAGGCAAACTATCCAATATATATATATAAAAAACAACATGTGAAAGTAAGAGAAGTATGGGTTGAAAGAAAAAAAAATAACACAGCAATAACCATACCAAAACAAAAGCACTGTAAAAGCAATATAAAACAAAACATCCACATTAAAAGTAAAATAAACAGTCCTCCTTATTTACGCATATGGGGTCAGGCCTATATAATATGTGCGTAAGTGATTGCTTTAGTAACTTTCAGAATACCATCCAATGTCTCTTAGTTTTCTTTGTACTCTATTTTTTTATCTTCTTAGGTCACTCTGGGTGTTTGGACACCTTCTCTCCTTTAGCTGCTTTAGGTTTATGTGTCCGGATGTCTGGTTTCACTTTTATTTGATTCTATACAATTCACAGGTTCTGCGAAATTCTAACCTGTGGTCAGTACCTCTGCACTCACCACCCTAGACTCCAGCCTGTGCTTCCCTACGACACGGGTGGAGCATGACCAAGGTATAATTAGAACCTCCCCCTGAGGTCCTGTGCAGATATTGTGGCCCGATGGATTTTCCTGTGTCTCTGGAAATTCCAGCTGGGTTAGCCGGTGTGGTCCCAAGATGTACCCTGGGCAAATGGGTGCTGGTTCCTGGGTGCCCACGCTTGCTGCCAGAGCTCTGCCTATTCCAAGGGTGCAGGCTGGGTGTGTTGCTTTTACTGGACCCAGGAGTGAGTGGATGCAGCTGTCTGTTGCTGCTGGTATGCTCTTCCAAGGTGTATTGAGCTGAGTTCTCGTTCTCGCTTAGAATTAAGCCTCTGGCTAGCAGGAGGGTGGGAACACCCAGCGGTGGGCCAGGAGTGCAGGATAGGTGCTCAAGGATCCAGTGCGTGGTGCCCAGTAAAGGCCTCTGCCTCCCGCGGGACGTAGAAACTGGGGGTGCCCCAAGGAGATTTCCGGTTTACACAGGGCTTTCGCAGCCTTGAAGGCAGTCTCTGGCAAGGTGGCGGCGGGGGGGGGCTAGCCACCCAGGTAGGCTCCAATTTAGTGGAGAGAGTGGGACAGGCAATGACTGCTAGCAGGGAACCGGGGAGCCGACAAGGTGCGCAGAGGGGAGTGCTCGGGTCTGAGGCTTGGGCGTGCTGGGGGGTTGGAGTGCAGCGCACACTAGGGTCCACACTTCCCGTTGCCCGCAGGTACCTGTCTTCCTTGGTTCAGGATTCGTGGGAGTCTCTATGCTGTTGTGATCCAGTCGCTGGTGGGTACACAGAATTCTGACGTGGGAGCTGCTCGCTGTTTTCAGTCCCGGATTATCTTGCTGCGGGACTATCGGGGCTATCGGGCAGGCAGCTCCGCGGGCCCGCGAAAGCAGCCCGCGGCCGCCGATCAGCGTTTGCAGCTGGTCCGGTGTCCGGGTCTATGTTCTTCTTCTTCTTCAAGTTCAGAGTTCCCCCGAGGTACCAGGATTTGTTTTGGTTCCTGGTATGTATTTTTTTGTTGATTAAGACACAGCTTTCTAAGTATCTGAAGTTTTATTTGCTTCAGCTACTGAGGAGTACTGTGTCCCTCAGTCGCCATTTTGAAAAAAAAAAAAAAAAAAAAACCTTTAATAGTTTTTAAAAGTCAACTTATCACTTGTGACCTCACATAAAAGAGCGCCTGATTTTTTTTTTTTTTTTTTTTTTTGGTGGTACTGGGGTTCCTGGAAACCCTTCTACCTCTGGGCTACACTCCCAGACCTTTTTATATTTTTATTTGGAAACAGGGTTTCTTAAGCCAGCAAGGCTGGCTCGAACCAGCGCAATCCTCCTGTCTCTGCCTCCCGAGCCATGGGGATTACAAGCGTGTGCCACCAAGCCCGGCGAGTGCCTGATTTTTTTACACACCTACTTCCACTATATTCCCAAACTTCATCTTTTTTCATTCTGATAAATGAAACAGAATCCCACTTTGATATTTTTGGTACCTCATACCTAGGAGAACTTTGCTAACTTTTTAGCATGCGTAATTCAAGTACATCTTACAGCTGTAAAAGTGAATAAATCCCATTTGAAATTCACAAAATTACTCTCTATATCACTGACTATGCATATGATTCTCTTTTAATCAGATTAAATTAACCAGCATAAAGATTTTATTTTAATAGACACTAATTCAAGACCACCAACTAAACTTATGGTGGGTAATTATGGTTTTGAAAATTAATGGTTAAATAAGGATAACATTTTTAGGTTCTAGGCATATAATTATATTCAATTTAAATCAATCTTAAGTGGGATAACTTAAGTATCTAGCTGCAGGCAAGTACTATGGCAATGGGGTTTTCTCAGTACAAACCCTAAAGTATAGAACAGTTTCAAGTCAGTGAAAATAGATGAAAACAAGACAAAATTTCCTTTTTTGTGAAATTAGTTTTATCACAAAAGTGAAAATTCGAAATGACAGTATCATAAGCATTCCTGAGACTATAAGGATTCAATCTCGAAAGCATAAATACAAGGTAGATAACTAAATTGTACCACTGTGGTTTCTAAGATAGCCACTTAAACTATGTCATTCATCTTTAATTTTTTAAATCAATGGCACAGCTCAAAGTTGACTCTATTTTTGTAGACCTTTAGCTCATAGCATGTAACTTCCAGTTCCCTAGTTAAATTTTATCTAATATTTCCAAATATTCTCAAAGAGAAAAAGAAAGATAAAAGAAAGATAAAAGAAATGTTAACCTCTATCCAGGGAGAAAACCTTATATAATACTATTACATAATCTTTTCTATGTGATATATCATAATCTTCCACTGCTTAATATTTTTTAATTTTTTTGCATTTGTTTTCTATTTTGGGAGATTTTGAAATTCAGCTTTATGTTTTTAGATGGTAAACTCTTGATGGTCAAGAGATTTCTTGATACATTGTGTAAAAATATCAGACTTTCAGTCCCTCCATCTTCTGTCTTATACACCTTACAATCCTGTTTCTCAATGAGAAATTCAATTTGAGGCCACTTAGTGGACAGGTCCTACCAAAACTTCAGGATAAAAAGAAAGAATAATTGATTTAAGTCTTTAGAAGTAAACAACAGAGAAAGAAAGAAATATTTTATACTCACTTATATGTCAGCACCAGTTTAGAGACAGGAGAAAAATGTTTTTATATCTAAATAGTAATTTAAATTCCTAATACAAGTATGACACAAAAACAATTTCAAGCCCCTCTAAATCACAAATATTTTATTTATGCAAAAATTGTATTGATTTTACATTCACCTTTTTTATCCCATAGGGAGATATGGGCCATATAGTCACTCACAGATCCAGGTAGTCAAGGCCTCCACCACATTGTCCTTTTGAAACAGGTTAATTGGACCTCAGGAAAAGAGAGAGTGGACAATGGGTATTTTGTTACCTCTGGAAGTGACACTGATACTGTCAAATAAAAATTTATTAGCTAAAATTCATCACATCTATCTGTCCAAATGTTAGAAGACTGTGAAATTATATATTCTTTTAGCCCAGAGAGGGTAAAGAGAAATATCAGAGAAGATAAGTAGTTTCTAAAAGAAGAAATTTCCTTTTTGATGTTATGAAGCGATATTAGACAGCTATATCGATAAAATATATTATACAGAACTCCACCGTAAAAAAAAAAAAAAAAAAAAAAAAAACAGGTAAAAATGTTCTCTTTTTTTTCTTTTTTAATGGTACTTTAAATTGAACCCAAGGGCACTCTTCCTCTAAACTATACTTCCAGCTCTTTTTATTTTCTTATTTTAAAAGAGGGTCTTGCTAAGTTGCTGAGTGTCTTGCTACGTAGTTAAATTTTACCTCAGACCTATAATCCTCTAGTTTCGGTCTCTTTAGTACTGAGTTACAGGTATGTACCACCATGCCTGGCTTCTGCAACATTGAACTTTGATGTCTCACAAAGATAACTCTCACATAAGGTGAAAAATAAACACCCTTTAATGGAGGTATAAAAATAGTTTACAAGTCAAAAAAGATGAAACCACATCTTATTTTATATAAAAATAATGTTGCTACTTATAAAGAGTATTTAAGATTTTAGAAAATCAAGTTCTTTGTAGAAAATTTATATTAACATCATTTAGAGCTTGGGTAGAAAAATATCATTAAAAAAAGAAAAAATATAATTATATAAAGATGGAGATCTTTTGTTCTTCATATATCCTGAAAAAATTCTTGTTTTAGTTTTATGAAATAGTATGATATTGGCACAAAAACAGACGCATAGACCAAAAGAACAGAAGATACAGAAACAAATTCACATACTTATAGCCAACTGATTTTCAATAAAGGTGTCAGAAACATACAAGACAGCCTTTTCAACAATGGCATTGGGAACTAGTGATTCTTCTGTAGAAAAATGGAATTAAATCCCTATCTCTCACTCTACCAAGACTCAACTCAAGATGGATCAAAGACCTGGAAATTGGGCCAGAGACTTTGAAATTACTAGAGGAGGGTATAAGACCAACATTCCAACATATAAGCAAATGTAGAAACTTCCTCAATAAGATCCCCATAGCTCAGGAAATTAAAATAAAAATTAATAAAAGAGACAGCATTAAACTTAAAATTTTCTGCACATCAAACAAAAAAAACATCAAGAAACTAAAGAGAGAGCCTATAGAGCAGGAGATCTTTGCTAGCTCTTCCTCTGATAAAGGATTAATATCTAGAATATACAAAGTACTTCAAAGATTTAACACTCAAACTACTAATAACTCAATAAAGAAATGGACAATTGAACTGAGTAGATGCCTTACAATAGAAGAAATGCAGATGGCCAATACCTACATGAAAAAAAAAAAACCTCAATATTACTAGCAATCAGGGAGATATAAATTGAAACTACACCTAATTAGACGGCAGTCATCAGGAAGTTAAACAACAATAAGTGCTGGTGAGGATGCGGGGAAATAGAAACTCGGCTACACAGTTGGTGGGATTGCAAATTAGTACAGCTCTTAAGAACACCCGTGTGAAGATTCCTCAGGGAACTGGAAATGGATCCAACATATGATCCAGCTGTAGTATTTCTAGATATTTTTCCAAAGGGATTGAAATCAGAATAAAACTATATTAAATGCCAGACAAAAAAATTGCAAACAAGTGCCTGTGTATAATATGCTGTATTTGTAATACATATTACATTATTAAAAGTAGGTACTAATTAACTAATAATGAGAAAATGTTCTGGTTAAACTAATTTGTGAACCTGAGCACTTAAAAATTAATAGAATCCAAGGTTATATTATGCATGGTTTGGGGAGAGCATTCCCATGAACACAGAATAGGGTCCTTGATTTAGCAAGTATATCTATTTAAAAAAGAAAGAAAAGAGCTTTGACTGTCTGATCCACATGATATAGTCATCAACCCTAGACTTATAAAAACGGTTGAAGTGAAATCTGTGAAATAAGAATTTTCAATTTTGCTCTTATCTAAGGGCCTCCCTTACCCAATCACTCTAGTATGATCTCAGTTAGGTTTTTAACTATAGAAACATGTGAATTCTAACCTCGATTCCCACTATTTACTAAGTATAATGGGTAAATTTTCTTTAACCGAGTTTCTCTGTTGATCTGGTAGAAACTGCAACATGGGGAATACAACCATTATAAAGGCTCTAACATGAAGTGAATATGCAAGAAATGTTAATTATCTTTAGTTTAAAATTTTTCTTTCTGCCGGGCGTGGTGGCGCACGCTTGTAATCCCCGCGCTTGGGAGGCGAAGACAGGAGGATCGCGCAGGTTCGAAGCCAGCCGCGCTGGCGTAAGAGACCCTGTTTCAAAAATATAAAATATGTCTGGGAGTGTAGCCCGGAGGAAGAAGGGCTTCCAGGAACCCCGGTACCACCAAAAAAAAAAAAAAAAAAAAATTCTTTCTTTTTTCTGCATTTCAGAAAGTGAGATTTACAGAAATCACTTTCATGAAAAATAATAAAAAAGATGTATATATTATGCTTAGAGAATTTTCCAGGCTAGAGAAGTTTCTCAAGCATAGAGAAGAATGTGGATTTGAACATGAATATTTTTTCAAATTTGTTTAAAAATTATTTAATAATAGGAATACCATAATGCATAAAGCTATCTCTGGTTTCTTGAGAGAGCACAGCTAAGGCTATGTTATACATTTACCTGAGGAAAAAATTGAGATCAGAATTATAGAAAATGTTTAAGTAGTGGTCCCAACTTATAATGGTTTATTCTCAAAAAGAATGTCTTGGCCAGGCATGGTGGCATATACTTATAATCCCAGTACTTGGGAGCCTGAGACATGAGGATCTGGATTCAAATCTAGTCTCAGCTGCTTAGTGAGACCCTTTGCAACTTATTGAGACCCTGGTGCAAAATAAAGAATAAAAAATCATGCTGGGGGTATAGTTCAGAGGTAGAATGCCCCGGGTTCAATTCTCAGCAACACACACACACACACACACACACACACACACACACATATATATACACATATAAAATAAAGAATGTCTTGTGGAAAAAATGTCCAAATGAATTTGGGAACTTGAATCTAGATTCCAACCCTTCATAATAAAATCACTCCAATTCTCATTTCTGATAAATGAGTAATTTCAAAAAGCAATGAAACAATATGAAAAATAACATATTTCCATTTTTTTCCAAATAAGGTTATTAGTGCATATGGACACCGTGTTCATTTCTTGTGACTTAGATAATATGAAACCACATACTCGGGGGT
Source organism: Muscardinus avellanarius (assembly GCF_963383645.1). Lineage (NCBI taxonomy): Eukaryota > Metazoa > Chordata > Mammalia > Rodentia > Gliridae > Muscardinus > Muscardinus avellanarius. The sequence continues at coordinate 16,749,614 of NC_137793.1, forward strand.
CTAGAAGAACAAATATTTATTTTCTCAGTTTTGGATGCCAGTTCTCAGAAATAATTTCTCAGGGCTGAAATCAAGGTGTTGGAAGGGCTCCTTCCAGAAATGCTAGGGAACAATTCCGTCTTTTTTTCTGGCTTCAAGCGGCTGCTGATGTCCCTTGACTAATGGCCACTTGGCTCTGCATTCTGTCCCCTTGGTCAATATCGTCTCCTTCAGTGATTCAAATGTCTCTCTTCCTCTCTCATATGAAAACATCTACTATGGTACTTGTAGTACCGGGTGCCATATTGTTATCATAATACAAGATACCATCATCATCTCATGGTCCCAAATGAATCCCATCTTCTAGTTCTTGTCATAGAAAGTAACACCCACAGATCCTGTGTGTCACGGTGGGGTGAGAGATCAGAGGGGGGAATAATTCATGGAGCACAGGTGCCTTCAATTTGAGAAAGTTGATTTGATCCTATTTGCGGTAACTGCTCCAGCCAAGTGCTTAGAAAGCAAATCTATTCATAGATGTGTTCACACGTCAGTATAATTGGGGCATATTCTTCAGGAAAGTCTTACGAGAAGTTAATGCTTCACATTTTAGTCAATATACTTGGTGATTAAGCATAATCAAGATTACCTGTATCTGGCATTAAATATAGTATAATGCTTTACTTAATTAACATATGCTTAAAAAGTTCTGGGTCTTTCCCCCATGTGGGCCCTGGCTAAGCTCAAGTGAGCAAAAAAGGAAACTCTATCCATTTTCTTATAATTGTACTCATTTGTATATGTCCATGTTTTCTATTCTGGTAGACAAGTGTGTCCTTATTAGGTCACTGATGACTTATAGTTTATAAGTAAATCTGGAGCCAAGTGTGGTGGCACACACCTGCAATTGGCACACACCTGCAATTTGCAGATTTGAGGCTAGCCTCAGAAACATAGCCAGACTCTCAGCAATATAGTGAGACCAATTCCAAAATAAAAAGAATCAGGGGTGTAGCTAGGAAGCAAACACACTCTTGGGCTCAATCCCCAGTACACACACACAGACATTCTGAAAAGTGAATTCTGCAAAGCAACTCTTTTCAGAATTCCCTATCATCCTTTCTACAAATGAGCTATTTATATTTTGCATCAAGCTGGAGATCGGTGGATTAACTTCTGAGTCTTGTGCTTTACCTCTGCAACCACCATGCCGGTGAAATTGATTCTCCTGGCTGTCTGCATCACAGGTTGGTACACTGGTGAGCTCCAGCCCAAGGGTCTGTACACTCTGTGTGTCTTGCATTCACTGTGGACTTCTTGTGCCTCTCTTCCTGCCTTCAACCATTTCCATGCACGTTTTTGGTGGTATAAGTGGCTTTTCCAGCAGTTAAATTATGGGGTTTCATTTGAGGACTGGGGTTTTCATTGTGTATCTGCAGCAGCCTAAAGTTTAATTTCATCTTCTCTCATGGCCTAATCAATTTTATTGAGAATTTCTATAATTGCTTTTCCCCTGATTCTAATCTCCTCCCACCTTGGAGTTTGACCACAGGGGAAGGATATAGACTATAATAATTCAGAATTTCTTCTTTGTTTGGGGAGAAGAATTAGGTTCTTCTTCTTCGTGATTTACTCTTCTTCGTGATTTACATCCCAAGAAAAGTAGAAATAATTTTAAGCTTCAGTGTCCATAACTAGCATTTTACAAGGACACAGGCACATTGGTCCATTTGCATGTTACTCGTAGCTATTTTCAAGACACAAGAGTTGAGTAGCTGTGGCAACGTGTAACCTGCAAAGCTTAAAATATTTACTATTTAATCCTTTACAGAAATAATTTTCTGACTCCAGATGTAAGTGGTTTCTATAAATCCTCTACCCTTTTCCTTTTTTGGCGGGGAAGGGAGGTACCAGAAACTGAACTCAGGGGCAGTATGCATCCATATGCATCCATATGCATTCTGTCTCTTTTTATGTTTTATTCTGAAGATGACTCACTAAATGGCTGAGGATCTCAATATGTTACTGTAGCTAGCTTGGAGCCCGCAACCCTCCTATCTCAGCTTTCCATGTACTGGGATTACAGGTGTGCGCCACCACTCCTGGCCCCCTTTTCTCTTTGTATGTGAAGATGAATTGTTGAAATTGATAAAACAAAGCAAACTTTTGTCTTCTTAGTGCCTGCCTCTTACAATTGAAAGCCTTGGTTTTTATGCATATTATCTCTTTAATACATTAACAAAAAAATACAGAAGGTTTTAAAAATATAAAAATGTGTCCTCATTCTTCTTGTTCACACCCTGAGTGTAGTAGATAGAAAAAAAAAATCCTGCTGTTTCTTCAATAGTAGAGAGAGTTTAAGAAAAAAAGAAATTGAGAATTCATGGTGTAATATCAAAAATTACTTCGCCTATACTTCAGAAGCAACTTGCATAGAGTTAAGAATAAATAATTAAAACTAATTAAAAGATTTGTTTCTCTAAACCTCCATAACCATCAAGTTATTTTCAAATTCTTTAGAAGAAAGTTTTATCTGCATTTGGTTATATTGAAGTGATAAATTAATAAATAAGATGAATATAATATTGCATTCAGTATGAGGATGAGTAGGTAATTCACATTGAAGCAATTTATTTGAATTTTGTTCAAAAAGTGAACCTTTGTGAATACATTTGACACAAACTTAGTTGGAGCTTTGCAGAATCATACCTGCATGAAATGATAAAAAAATTATGTTTAGGTTGGAACTACACATGATAAAACTATTGTTCATTTTTCAATGAATTGGCAGACTTTCCATTAACAATTATAAAGCTCTTGCCAAGCTGACTAAAACCATCATCAAATTAAATTCTCAAGCTCAGACTATAAAGCTCACAATCCTTTTAGTTTCTCCCTCCAGATTTCAAATTTAATTCAAATTGGCAGTCCTCTAACGTGTGTGTGTGTGTGTGTGTGTGTGTGTGTGTGTGCGCGTGAATTCATGTGTGTGCTTCTGTGAGCTCCATGCAACACTTTAATAGTGAAATGCATTTAAGAAATGCATTGTTAGGGTATTTCACCATGGCATGAACATCATATAATGTGTTTATACAAACGAAGGTAAAATAGGCTACTATACACCTGGGGTGTATTTTATGGCCAATTGATGCTAGAATAAAACCTGTACAGCAGCTGTCTTTACTGAATTTATAGGCAATTGTAACACAATGGCATTTATTTGTATGTCTAATCACATTTAAACATAGAAAAATACAGTAAAAATAGTAAGAAATAGCAATTCTTCAATTATTGAAAACTTGTGGAACCATCGTTATTACCTGTGTGGTCAGTCGTTGAATAAAACATGTGGATCATGACTGTGTGTGTGTGTGTGTGTGTGTGTATGTGTGTACATCATATATGCACTGAAACATGTACTTTTATACTGAACTGAGATAATATATATATGTGTGTTGTGAATGTGTATGTATACATATTATATGGTATCTATATTAATATTAATATGCACACCTTATATTTCTATCTATAGGTAGATAGTAGACAATTTATGTATCACCATCTATAAAGGCAAAGAAACTCAACATTTAGGCTGTTTTTTTTTAACAAAATAGTGACTTTAAGTTCTAAATGCCTAGCTATTGAGTTTTACATCCATTTGGATTTTGTGGAAATTATTAAATATTTCACTGTAAATACAGAGATGGTTTTACTTTCTTCATACTCTGCATCCAAATTTTATGAATCATCTAGCCTTAATTAGACATCTTTAAAAATGCTGAACTTAATATGCATTATAAGTGTACATGTTTTAAAATGACTTAAGAGACAGATTTTTCAAGAGTAAATTGTGTAGAACTTTTTAGCTCCTACTTGACAAAATACTATATGGAAGTTGTTCTTTTAACCTTAGTTGTCAGTCGCAAACCTATTTTAATAAATTTCTTTATTGAAGCTATATATCTCACGTTTTACTCATTCTACAAATTCATTAGAGAGATTTTCTTTAAAAAAAAAAAAAGTTTGTTTTGGCCAGGCATGGTGGCGCACGCTGGTAATCCTCGCGCTTGGGAGGTGGAGACAAGAGGATCGCGGAGGTTCAAAGCCAGCTGCGCTGGCTTAAGGGACCCTGTTTCCAAAAATAAAAAAGCATAAAATAGGTCTGGGAGTGTAGCCCAGAGGTAGAAGGGCTTCCAGGAACCCCAGTACCACCAAAAAAAAAAGTTTGTTTTGGTCAGAAAAATTTTAAAAATGATAGAAAATAAGATTTAATATATGCATTTGTGTATTTTATATAAAGTATTAATATGTTTATAGTTAAAGAGATATTATTTTGAGACTATCCCTGCCAATTCATACCCCCAAATGTGGGAACCTTCCATTATATTTAATAATTTGTATGCAATATTTCTATTATACCTAGATATAAAAATATTTAATATTTTATAATATTAATTATAATATTTCTATTATACCTAGATATAAAATTTCTATTTCTATTATACCTAGATATAAATTTCTATTATACATAGATATAAAATATTTCTATTATGCCTAGATATAAATATAATATTTCTATTATACCTAGATATAATATTTCTATTATATTTCTATAATACCTAGATATAAAAATATTTCTATTATAATAGAAATTTTCTATTATACCTAGATTTCTATAATATTTCTATTATCCCTAGATATAAAAATAAGCCAAATTTTAAAAATTAAATGTTTTCGAATAAGCAAGAGCAAAATACTTTTTTACTAGTTAAAAAATCAGTGTTTAGCTGGGCATGGTGGTGCATGCCTGTAATCCCCGTGCTTGGGAGCCGGAGACAGGAGGATCGCACATGTTCAAAGCCAACCATGCTGGCTTAAGAGACCCTGTCTCCAAATTTTAAAAAGTATAAAAATAGGTCTGGGATGATAGACTGGAGGTAGAAGGGTTTCCAGGAACCCCAGTACCACCAAAAAAAAAAAAAAAAAAAAAAAAAAAAAAAAAATCAATGTTTAGATGGTTCAATAATATAGTAGTTTTTCTTCTATGTATTATAGTTTATCATGTTAATCTTTAAGGGGAGAGGATTTTAAAAGACTGAGCAAATTATACTTCAAGTTTCATCTTAATATACATGTTTTTAATTACTATGCTGATAGTGAGTATATATGAAGATAGCAACTTCTACTCCTTAAAAACCATTATTTCATTATCATGTTTAACAAAATTACTGATGTGTGTGTGATATGTGTTTGTTGAGGTACCTGAGTGTCTAATAGCACTAATAAGCCTGATATTTAGAAAAGATTTGTGTCTGTTTTATAACTGTTGTTATCCTTAAACAACAACTGTCTTTTCTGAAATTCAATTTCACCACTTAAAATGACAATCTCGTAGGATTTTCATGATTCAAAGTTTTATCAAATACATCAAATATTTGAGGCTTAAAATTTAGTGTTCACTCCATCTTCTGAACCCTCTATAGAATGGTTTTAATTATTATACTTAATAAAATGTACATATATATTTCATATAATATAATAAGTAGGTTGTTAATTGGTAGGTTGTGACTCAATTTCTGTCTTCCTGAAATCCTTCTTTCTTTTCTTTGTTCCTGAGAAGATTCATTGCAGTTAAATAACCTGAGTATTATCTTATAGCAAAATAAACACAAATGAAAGTAACAAAGACCAGAGATAGCCTTGAGTTGAACCTCTCATGCAACACAGAGACTTTTCACGATCTTTCTGATGATTATTCATTCAGCTTTTACTTATAACTCATCAACAGGCTTCTCTTCATTCAGAGGAAAACCATCTAATTTCAGATAGCTATAATTTAAGTATTTTTACCCAAGAAGAGAAAATGCATATCTCTACATAACTTCATTCAACCCATTATTCCATATAAGTGATATAGATACTAAACCTCTCCTCTTCTGTAGGTTCTACATAAGCTTCTTTGTCCTTTGTATGAAAGCAATTGCCATCTTCTCCACTGAGGTTGTTATGGCTCACTGAGCCAGTGACTATACAAGGAACTCATTCTGTGTGTGTGGTGTGTGTGTGTGTGTGTGTGTGTGTGTGTGTGTGTGTGTGCTTTTACTGGTGCATTATAGTCTCATATCATAATGTAAATTATGTTGAAAATGACATAAATGCATATGCTCTTGGTCCCCCTCCCCACTTTTCTCCCTCCCAGTACAGAGTACCCAGATCGAAGCTGGTATATATTCACAGGTATACACATATTCTATGGTAGTATTTCTATTCTAAGTCTTCCTCCACTGGCCCTACCCCTATATTGCCTCATTCTTTCAAATATAACATCAATCCTTTTAAGCTGGTACCACTACCGCCTCCCCCACATGTTACTTTAGATAAAAAGTGAGGAAATTATATAAAAATGTTAAGTAACTAGGCATGAAATACATAGCCAATATGAGACCAAAAATAGGCAATTTGACTCCAGCTACTGAAATGTTAGGCATTATATTAATGTGGATGAGCTCAATTTTATAACTATTCTTTGTAGAATGAAATTACATAAAATATATATGTCTGATGTGATTTCACCAAGGCAAAGGATTTTCTTTATCTTTAAAGCTTTAATAGAGATTAAATAATAATATAAATTTATTTTTTCACTGTAAAATCGATCAAGAATACAAACTTGGGGTGATAAGGAGCTATAGTTCTCCTTCAAAGGTTCCCAAAGTTACTTTACTTAACTCTACACCCCTCTTCTTTTCATAAAATAGTTATTGAGTACCCTTCTGAAAATCTACCTTTTAAAAGGGCATAAATACAAAGATGCTATGAGAAAATTTCCTTCTTTTATGTATCTATGTGTTATGCTAGCACACTCCTCCCTGGGGCGGGGGGGGGCAAATTGTTTTGCCTAGTTTAGAAAGCTAAAAAGCATAAAATATCCCCCTTTTAAGACCAGAGGGATTTTTAAGAGCCACCTTGAAATCAGGCAGGTTCCATATTTCTGAGAAAAGTAAGTAAAAATAAAAAAACAAAACCATTTGTGTGTATGTATGTCAAGAAGAATACTGAAGATTTTTTTGTACAAAAAAACAGAAAACTTATGAAAAATATGATGACAGTGATTTAAAAATAATTTATTTACTGTGCTATTTTTTGACTGCTTGGAAATGACTACCTGGACAGGTGTATTGAGAAGTCCTCCAGAGCAGAATATGGTGTTAGCAGGACAAAGCATCAGAATCATCCAGTCACACCTACCGTGGGCTCAACAGTGGGAAGCAGCAGACCATATACCCTATATTCATAGCCTACTGGCCTTGTTCATTATACTATAGTCTAATCTAGCGACATTCAACTTTCTATGAGGTCTTGGAATGCATTCACTGTCACAGTGTTAACAGGTTATCTATGAAGAATATGCCTCACATACCTTCATTCTTGACTCCATGGAGGGACTCACTGGTTATCCATCTCCTCCAAGAGTATTATCTCCACACTTCCCCTCTCTTTTCCATTATCCCTCACCGATGCTAAGTATCTGAATTCTCCTCACACGCAGATGCACTCTAAACAAACATCCTTTCTACTGTCAATTGGGAATGTTTTTCCACTGGAAATAAATTCTATCTAGAGACTATATTCCTTACCTTACATTACGTTAATTCTGGTTTCTTTTCCTTTTAGCCAGTTCTTCCATCACTTTTTTTTTCAATACTGAGAATTGAACCCAGGGGCATTCTACTTCCAAACTACACCCCAGCCCTATTTTTTATTCTTTATTTCAAAACAGGTTCTCACTACGTTGCAGAGGATCTAAGTAGCTGAGGTTGGTTACAAACCTGTGATTCTCCTGTCTCAACCTCCCAAGTTCTGAAATTACAAGTGTGTGCCACCATGCCTGGCTCCCTATCACTTTTCTAAGAGAAACCTGACTTCCTGAGGGGTCCACATGACTGAGGAGAGGATCTAGTATCTTAAGTTTGGCTACTTCTTCACTCCTGTATCATCACTGAATTTCCTATGCCTTTCAGAGCTTTTATACCTAGAAGTCTACTAGGTAGAGATACCTGCTCCTCTGGCCACTGGTCAATATTTTTCTTACAGGAGATCCTGGAAGTTTTGTAGATAATTTGAGATTTTTTCAGTGTTTATTACAGTTTAATTTACATTCAGTAAAACTGATCTTTTCATGTATTGTTCTGAGAATTTTGATAAGTGCATGCAATTATAAACTAATAAAATTGAGATAGAGAAGATTTCCTTCCTTCCCCCAATTTTTTTTTATTCATTTAGCAGCTCTTACATAGCCACTGAAGCCTCAGATGATCATTGATCTGTCATGTGAGACTATGATTTTGCCTGTTACAGAATGCCATATGGGTAGAGTCATGTTGTATTTGTGATTTCTCAGCCCTTTGTTTATTTAACATAATACACTTGATATACACTCCAGCATAATGTGATGTGTGTTAGTAATTCACTCTTTTCCACTGTATAGGTATTCCTGTTTGTTTTATCTTTTTCTAATTTGAAGATATTTATATGATTTGGCTTCTAATTCTTATGAGTAATAATAAATTTTATATAATCTTTGGAGTACAAATATTTGTGTAAGATTTCATATTTGGGATGTAAATGATGTAAATGATTAGTTGTAAGATAGAGAAGTCATACACTAACGGTATGTTCAAGTTCACAAGAAAATGCCAAACTTATTGCAACATGGTGATAAATTTGTATTCTAACTACCATATTAAGAGTTTCACACAGATAGCCTCAGCTACTTAGTGAAGCCCTGTTTCAAAAAATAAAAAGACTAAAATATAGGGCTGTGGTGTGGCTCGGAGGTAAAATGCCCCCTAGTTTTATCCTTAGTACCACCAAAAAAGAATTTCACATTTTATTATATGGTTTAGAATTTTTTTTTCTTTTTTGACTTTTTGCATACTGTTTTAGTTGGCATTCTGATTGCTATAAACCAAAACACCTGACCACCATAACTTAGCAGAAAGGTTTATTTGCTCACAGCTCTGGAAATTTCAGGTTTTCAGTTCATGTTGGGCCAGTCTCCAAAGCTCAAAACATGGTGGTAAAAGGAAGAAAAAGAAGAGTGCAAGGGCTCTGCTTTCACATCAAGAAGGCTAGAAGCAAGAGAGAGATACCAAGAGAAACAGAGACCATATGCAATCACCAGGGCCATACCATTAGGAATCCCTCCTTAGCAAACATGCCCCACCTCCAATATGGCTGCCTTGTCTCCATGAAGTATTGAGGGGAGGACTACAGGCACATTTTTCATGGTACTTAAGGTCCTTAGTTTTGATGCATATATTTATAGATAGATTTACATATAAATATATGAAAGCTATATAGAGTGTATAATCAGAATGACTTTTTAAATTATTCTTTTTTTTTCTTGGCTTGTATGGTTTGGATTTAAAATGTCCCAGAAACTTCATTTGTGTGCAACTTAGCCAAATTTGGAGGCAGAATATAGTTGGAGAGGACAGATTTCTGAGGGCATTTCCCATAACTGTATCTGTCCCTGGAGGTTTCCTCTCTTCCTCTTTGCTTCCTGCCGCCATGATTTAAAGGTGGCTTTTCCTCCTCTGCCATGTTCTAAAGTCTTGTTGCCAAAACATTCCTGCCTACAGTTGGCTGATCATACACTGACCTCTGAAATAATGAGCTTTATTATTAATCTTTCTTTTATTGCATTTAGCTTGTCAGGTATTTTGGTCACAGCCACAAATGAGCTAACTAAAATTGTCTAATTTGTATGTAATTGTCTAATAAATATGATATCACATTGTGGCTTTAAATTAGTATTACGCTAAAAAGTGTGTTAGGAACATATTTTCTTGTGTTTATTTGCTCTTTTAATGTCCTCTTAATGAAGTATCTGTTCAAATATTTTGTCAGATTTTAAGATTGTGTTGTTTTCTCAGAGTTTTGAAAGTTTTTTTATAGTAAAGATATTATTAAATATTAAATATGCAAATATTCTCTCCTATTTTTTATCTTAAAAGTATTTTCAAGGATATATGTTTCTGGTGTGTGTGTGTGTGTGTGTGTGTGTGTGTGTGTGTGTGTGTGCGCGCACACACAACTGGATATTAAACCTTGAGCCTTGTGCATGCCAGTCAAGAGCTCTACCATTTAGCTACATCCCCAGCCCCTACTTATTTACTTTTTGTAGCTATTGTAAATTAAATTGCTTTCCAGATTTTCTTTTCACTGGATTTATGGTTAATGTTTAGAAAAGCTGTTGATTTTTGTAAACTGATTTTGCATCTAATATGCTGAATTTGTTTATAATTTCTAGAAAGATTCTGAGTTTTTTGGATCTTCTAAGTAAAAATTATTTCATCTGCAAACTGAGATAATTTCACTTCTTTTTCCCTATTTGAATCTCTTTTAATTTTCTTCTCTTGACTTATTTCTCTGGTTAGAATAGCAAGTACTTCATTGAATAGGAGTGGTGATAGTGGGAATTCTTATCTCGTTCCTAATCTTAGAAAACATATTTTCAGTTTTTTCCTTGTTTAATGTGATGTTGGCTTTATGTTCATCATGTACTGCCTTATGATGTTGAGGTAAGTTCCTGCTTAATTTCCTTTTTTTTTTTTTTCAGTACACCGCCAGCCCTATTTTTTAGTCATTTTATTTTTGAAACAGGGTCTTACTGAGTTATGAAGGGCCTCACTAAGTAGCTGAGGCCGTAAGCGAACCAGGATCTCCTGGTCTCAGCCACCCTAAGGCTGAGATTGCAAGCGTGTGCCACCATGCCAAGCGTCTTTATTATTTTTTTTAATGTTAATTGTTTTAGATTTTGTCAGTAGATAGGTTTTCTGCTTCTATTGAGATTATCAGGTGACTTTTTTCTTTGGTTCTATTTGTTTGATGAATTACCCTTAATGATTTATATATTTTGAGCCAGCCTTAGACCTCTTGAATAAAACCAACTTATGTGGTGCACATTTTTAATGCAGTTTGAATGTAAATTGCTATTATTTTCTTAAGAACTTTTGCATCTATGTTCATTAAGAATATTTCATCCGTGATTTTTTTTTTCTTGAGGTATCTTTATTTTTTCTGAAATCAAAGCAGTACTGTTTTTGTAGAACAAGTTTGGGAGTATTTCATATATTTCTATCCCATAAAATAATTTGAGGAGTGTTAGTCTTAGATTTTCTTTAAAGACCTTGGGTAATTCAGCTATAAGTCTGTCAAGCTTCTGGGATTGTTGGAAGGCTTTTTATTATTTTTTTCAATCTCTTTGGTTGTTAATTGTTTAGGTTTTCTGTATCACTTTGATTCTATTTAGATATGTTATTACAAATTTGTCAATTTCTTCTAGGTGTACACAATTACACAATAGTTTCTAATGATCCTTTGGATTTTAATGCTGTCTGCTATGCTCTTTCCGTTTTCATCACTTATTTTACTACCTTGGGTCAGTTCTCTTTTTCTTTTGGTTAGGTTGAATAATGGTTTACCAATTTGTTTATCTTTTCAAAACAAACCAGGCTTTTGCTGTATTGATCCTCTTTAAATTTTTCTATTTTATTCATTTCTGCCTTGCTTTTAGTTATGTTGTGATTTCTACTGTGTTAGGAATTCTTTTCCCTAATTTGCTAGGGCCTTGAGATACATCACTAGATTGTTTATTTGGAGTCACTCTGTTATTTTTTTAATGTGGTCATTCAATCAAGTGTAAGAAAGTACAGTAAGATCCACCTTTCATGTATGGGTTAGGGTTGGCGGATCACATTGAACATCACTATGATGTATAATTGCAGTGGACTAATAATGGTATTTTTAAAAATTTCCTCATGAAATTAGTTTCATAGTGACCCAGGGATTTGGGTAAATTGTGTCTTAATTTGCATTAAGGAAATTCTTAAATTTCTCCCTTCCTAATTCAAAAGTCCATTGTTCAAAATATTTGCTTTTAAGTGAGTAAACATGAATAAATTATTGACAATTTAGATATTTAAGATATTTCAATATAAAAATCTCTAGCATCTTTCCTTTAAGCACCTTACCCTCATAGGCACATTTTTAAAATGAAAATTCCTAAAGTATCACTAATAACTTGAATTTAATTTTATGTTTTGTCTCCTTCTCAATATACCATAGATTTATAGACCATTCTCTTCCAAAGTCTCAAATTATATAATTGCTTTAAAGTGTGATCACCTGACCAGATGCCTGAAAATTACCTGATCTATTTAATATAACTTGTTTAGCTGAATCAATTTAATTTCCAGGCCATATGTTCACACAATTATTTCACTTAATCCATTTCAAGGTGGCTTCCTCTTTTGTGCCTTACTGATTCACCTCTCTTTGATTGATCCAGCTCTAGAATGAGTAATGACCTACATGAGCATTTTAGAATAACACTGCTGGAAAATCAAAAGGCACAGTCTATTCATCTGCTCAGGCCAAGCATTCCAGGAATAATAAGTCTTCTTTCAATTCTATGTCTTGCCTTTTTCTTTCAAAGAAAATGAAAGGCTTTAAAAATGTGCGTCCTGACCATACCTACAAATTAAAATATTAATATTGGATTATAATCAAAGACACAATACATTCCTGTTAAATAAAGTATGATCCATTATATTTTTATAGTAACTTATTGAAAATCCCTTTTACTTTTATGTGCATCGTGCCAAACTGAACATTTAACAAACATGACAAGAGACTGACATAATTAACAATTTTCCATGTAGAAATTAAGGTAGGTCTGTTTACCTATCTTTTCACAATTGTTTCAACTGAAAGTGATTTTTTTTCTTTTTATTGTATTTGACTTTCAATAGTTCACACTAGATTAGCAAATTTTAATTAATTTTCCTAGAAAAATAATGAAAATTTGAAATGATATTATTGTATCTTGTGGGAATTAATTTCAAGTTTTCTCCTATTTGTTTCATTTTAAGGTGGGCATTATAATGAAAAGGATGTCGAAGGAAATGGAGGGACACTCTCTTTTATATAAGCTTTCCTCCTCTTCTCTCTCCTTATTCTAGGAATCATGATTCAATTACCTTAGAGTTATTTTATGAGACTTTCATAGCATCAGAATATTCATTCTGCCTGTCTCTTATTATTATGGATAGATAGATGGTTGATAAATATGAGAGAATAATAATTTCTGTACTTTCTCTACTCCCATATTAGATTTTGGGCTACCTTTGATATAAGCTTTTCTTTACTAACATACTAAAATAGACAAATATTAAATTTAGATTATTATTTTGGAAAAATTTAAATGTTATCATTAGCCTATCACATAAGGACATTAATTAGAAATATTTGTTTCTGAAATGTTATTTATATTTAATTTCATATCACTGATGATTTATACTTTCACAAAAATGAAGGTGACACACAGACTGAGTTTAGTGGGAAATACAGGCCCTAGCTCTGGAATACTATAAACTTCCTATGTCCTTAACCCACTCGATCTAACAATAAGCTAAATTTTACTTATTTTTATCTTGGAGTATTATATCGTTTGGGCCCTATACAGACATACATATATGATACCTGGAAACTTGTATTGCTTTACCTATTTCTTTCTGAATATTTTCAATGCTTCTTGTTAATGGTAAACACATTTCTCAACTTTATTTTCTGTGGTATCATGCAATGAAAAATTATGTGTCCAGTTACCATAGCAACAGATATGGATAGAATTTACAGTGTGCAGCCATGCATCGCATGATGACATTGCAATCGATGACAGGCAGCATACACAATGGTGGTCCCATAAGATTAGAGTGGAGCTAAAAAATTTCTATCACCTACTGACATGGTGGCCATCATCACATCTTAGTGCAACATATTGCTCATGTGTTGTTGGTGATTTTTATATAAAAAACTACTACACTGTCAGCCACATAAAAGTATAGCATATAAATCTGTACAGTACATAAGATTTGATAATAATAAGTAGTTATATTACTTGTTTCTGTCTGTACTATACTATACTTTTAATCGGAACTTTATGATACTACTTATAAAAAATTCTTACAGTCAAACATTATGCCAGTTTGCAGGCAGCAACCTCAGACTTCTCAAGCTGATTGCATCTCTTGGCTGCTCGATAGGCCACATCAAAAGATTGGCCTAGGTGATCTCAGTTTGTGTAAGGACACTGTATGTTATTCACACAATGATAAAATTGCCTAAGGATGCAAGTCCCACTACATATCTCTATTAGTAAGTGATGCATGACTGTATTTGAAAAAAAAAAGACATCATCTAAAAATACAGATATGGCAAACAACATTAAAACTAAAACACAGATATGTCAATGTCAACCTACATTAAAAAAATCACTATTAATTACATGATAAAATAAATCTACCACTCAGCTTAAATAATATATTGGCCAAGTCAATAAGAACTTGTTAAATTCCCAATGTATTCAGGATAATTTGGTATATTTTCATCAGATGCTATTTGGGTTCCTGCAGAATCCTCTCACCTTAGCTATTTCACTGAATATTTTCTAACTATCAGCTGTCAATACCTGTGCAGCTTGTCTGTGAGATTTCTCTTATCTCTTGGCTACTTTATCATCTGTCCCTCAAGTCAAACTACTATATTTCTAGAAGAAGATTATAACCACAGACTGATGGGAGAATGATAAATATATAGATACTCTTCTTCAGTTAGGACAATTCTAAGGCATATATTTTATACAGGTTCCAGATTTTTCTGGCAGGATTCAGTTCCATTTATCCATAGCAGTACCTTGCTTAAAAATAATTTTTTCTGTCTGTCTTCCTTGTATTGTTTCCCAGTTTCTCTATGTTATTTGCTAAAAGCATATTCCACAATAATTATTTTTCACTTGAATTTTTTCTCAGGGATTGCCTCTCTAAAAACAAAACAAAGAGATTTAAATATGGTTATAGATATGTTATCTTTTTTTTTTTTTGGTACTGGGGGTGGAACCCAGAGGCTTTCTACCTCAGGGCTATACTCCCAGACCTTTTTATATTTATATTTTATTTGGAAACAGGGTCTCACTAAGTTCCTGGAAGCCTCACTGAGTAGCTGAGGCTGGCTTTGAACCTGTGCGATCCTCCTGTCTCAGCCTCCCAAGCGCGGGGATTAGAAGCATGCGCCACCACGTCCGACTATATGTTGTCATTTTTAACTTGGTCATAATAATGATCACCATCATCACCTTTAGCAATATCACTTACCATCAACACCACCAACCCCACAACATCAAAAATTAATGTATTGCCATGAAGTTGGACCAGAGCTTCATGTAGATTAAGTCGACTGAAATTCTTACGATAATTTTGAAATAGGCACTGTTCTCTCTTTATATTTTATAGCTAAGAAAACTAATAAATGGGTAAAAATAATTTTTTCATTGGCACAAAAATTTAAGTGATATAAAAGTTATATGGTCATAGTTTGAATATTAAAATCATATCATGGAATTTTATCTGACTTTCTATATGCTATCTTAAGAAATATTATTAGGAAAATAAAGTTAAAATAGGATATGAAATAGATAATGGGGAATAGGAAGAAAGTGGTAAGATTTGATTTTTGAAATAGGATTACTCTAACCTGGTAAAAGGTAAATGTGTCAATATCATCATCTTATATTCTTGTGGAAGAGAATTTGCCCATGAGTCTCAAGAGAAATATGTAGTGTGTTCTTTTCACAGTTATGTGCAGTAGCAGCAATCTTGGTGACCATGAATAGGGTTTAAAGATGTAAAACCAGCTGATGATAGATCCTGGTTACCTTTGTTGTAGGCTGAGCCAAACAGAAACACAGAAGTAGGCCCTTTAGAGTCTAAGCTCTTAGTGGTAAGTTTCTCCCCACTCCTTGTGCTGTTCAATTGGAATAGTTTATAAAGTATTCTAGTACCATTTAAAAATAATATTCAGAAGAAGCTAACTACTTCAGTGTGCATATATTAAATTCAGATTTTAACATTTTAATTCTAAGATAAAGTGCAACATAAAATCCGCAGAAGATTACTAGAAATGGTCCAAATAGTGATTTTAAAAGCAGAAAATAAAGAAGTTATACATATTTATTTTATTTTAGCTAATTTTGATCCAATGTTACTTATTCTTTAAAAAGGGATCCTAGGACATCTTGAAAGACTATTCGGGGGATGTTTTAAAGGATGAAGTGCTGTGTAAGTTTTGAATAACAAATGAAAAATACTTCATTGTACACATCTAGACCATGTTTTATAGTCAACACCTTTTCATGTTTAAAGACCACCAGTAAAGTTCACTAAATAAAATTATTTCTATGCTATGGGAAAAATATTATTTGAGGCAGTGCAGAGAACCTAGGAACAGGAAAATTTAAGACACCTTGAAGAACAAAAATGGGGAGGGTTAGTAGATACAGGAATAACAATGCAAGTTAATGCAAAACTTCACCCTCAAAACTTTATCAAAGTGAAAAGGCTAAGAAGATGGATGTTGCTAGGAGATTATAAGAGCCAACTGTTACCTATGGGATGGAGATTTGAGCAAAGGACATTGAGTCCTCAAGATTCAGTTCTGACCAATCACAAGAGTAGATGGGAAACCACCAGGAGAGATAAAAGCTCACTTCTTAAGAACTTCAAGGGTTACTTACTTTAAGGTACCCCTCCTCCCTGTGTGAGGAAAGCAACTGTTATCTTCTTTCTTTGTTTTAGAATGGATATTTATACCCCACACTCATTCTGCTACAGTCTATTTTCTTTTAATTTCTCAGACAAGAACCCAATAACAGGAAAATCTGTATCCTTTCGGGCCTTCAAAAAGAGTTAAGAGGGGTGGGGACTGGGTGGGGGCTGGCTGGGTGATGTGTGCCTTTAAGTCTACACAAGCTTTTCTTGCTTCATTATGATGTATAAATACAATGCACCAATAAAATTTAAAAAAATGTTTGGTTACAACATCAGGGAAAAAGAAGCCTAAAGTTACTAATTTGCTTTGGAAAAAAACATTCTTTGGTAGAGAAATATATAAATATATATATATATATATATATATATATATATATATATATATATACCTTTTGGTGATAAATTTTATCAACAAGTCCATGAAATGTTTCAAAGAAAAAATTATCTTTGCTTTTGTAATAATATCTTATGCCTATAGCTTTGTTTCAAATTATTTTTCCACCATTAAGAACTGACAGTCGGGTGTGGTGGCGCATACTTGTAATCCCAGCCTTCGGGAGGCTAAGACCGGAGGATCGCAGTTTGCGAACAGCCTCAGCTACTTAGTGAGGCCCTCTGCAACTCAGTGAGACTCTGTTTCAAAATAAAGAATATAAAATAGGGCAGGGGGTATAGCTCAGAGGTTGAATGCCTCTGGGTTCCACCCCCAGACCTGAAAAAGAAAAAACTAACAATGTGTTACAAAAACATAAGAGATTATCACTGAAAGAAGCTGAATGGGGTAGGTGTCCCTGAATATACATGGTGATGCTCTGTAATATTTTTGTGAACTATATTAAGTTTTAAGTTATTTTAAAACATCCTATTGTGTGACCTTATTCAGATTGCACTCATTTTACATGCACTGACTCTGTGTGTGTGTGTGTGTGTGTGTGTGTGTGTGTGTGTGTGTACATGCACACACTTGTGAACTTTTCTGCATTGTATCTCATGGGCAGATTTTAGTACCTACCTTCCCAATCAGTGAACATAAATATTCCTTTGCCATAAATAAACTGCTCAATATTATCCCTTAATTTAAGTATTGGCAAACACTGACCTGATAGCTACCACTATAACTATCACATTGGGAGTGTTATACAAAATATATATATATATTTTTTTATTTCTTCATTGGTGCATTGTAATCATACACCTTAATGGAGTACTAGATGGTAGAGGCACACATGCACACATCACTCAGCCCTTCCCCAATTCCCACCCCATTCCCTCCCCATTTCCTCCTTCTGGTGTTTGGCTTAGTGATTGACTTTGTTATGTTTGTGAATATACATCATGTATGTTAGAGAATTTTCCTTTTTCCCCCCTTCATCTCCCTTGGTTAGGTTGCCTTATTTTTTCCTCTACGGTTTGTCCTTTGTAAAATATTTGGAATCTAGAGAGAAAAGGGGTCATAGGAGGAACTCTAGATGAATTAAATAATATTTTATGAAAATTTTTTTTTGGTGGTACTGAGGTTGCTGGAAGCCCTTCTACCTCCTGGGCTACACTCCCAGACCTTTTTTTTTTTTTTTTTTTTTTTTGGAAACAGGGTCTCTTAAGCCAGCGCGGCTGGCTTTGAACCTGCGCGATCCTCCTGTCTCCGCCTCCCAAGCGCGGAGATGACAAGCGATGCCCGGCTTATGAAAACTTTTGATGTTGCCTTTTAAAATTCAGAATTATGTATTCAAGATCCATCCAAATTATTTTAAGCATCAATATTTTTTGTCTCATAGTACTTCATTTTATGGATGTGTCACATTCACTATACAGTCAAGGTCATCTGCTATGTGCATTTGTATACAAACACTTTTTTGATGTTATTTAGAACCTAAGTATTCATTTCTCTATGATGAATACGATGAATACTTAGGAGTATGTCTTCATGGTGTTTGTAAACAAATGTTAATTTTTAAAGACATTGCTAAACTCTTTCCAGAGGTACTGTACCATTTTACACTCCACCAGCAATGTATGTTGGATTTAATTTCTTTTCTTTCTCAGCTTCTTTTTAACTACCATATAAACCACATGATCATTCTAGAGCAGAGATCTTTAAGAAGCCTTAGTATGCATAAAGTCACTTAGGGAGTTTAAGATGCAGATGTCCTGATTATTATTAATGATAATAGCTATACTTTATTGTGTCTGTAATGGGCCAGGTTGCCCCTAGGCTATTTAGTTCCCACAGTAACTCTTTGAAGTGGGTTATTATTACCAACTTAATGATGAAACAATATTTAAACCACAGAGTGATTTAATAACTTATTGATGACCACATTCATAGTTAAGGACAGCATCAGGGTTTCGACTTCAGTCTGAATTGAAAACCAAAGCTATTTCATTAAGGCACAGAAAAGATAAGAGAGACTAAATGTTTCTATGCCATAATTATAAGTTTAAAATTGCATAAGTTCTTGAAAAAGAACTGGGCATGGAAGAATGACAGCAATTAATTGGTTGAGATGGATTTTCTGTGTTGAGATTCGTTTTTAAACTGCTGATGGCTAATTTGTAAGGTTAAAAAAAGTCCAAGCCCTGTCAAATACCTTTGAAATAGAAAGATCAAGGTGCAATTTATAAAGACTTTTGTTACTTCTAGAAAGAAGACTGAATATTTTAATTAAATATAGGTCTCAGCATACATAAGCTATGATATATCCAATATCAGAAATTTATTAAATGATACTAATAAAGAAATATACTTTTTAAAAGTAATTGAGACATGATTCTCTCTACATTAAATTTAGAGCATTGTTTCTTGCAGCCCACTTATATTTTGTAGAAACTCAACTTTCTAGGCAAGTGCTTCTTTGGCTATCAGATAATCCAAAAACTATAATATCATTCAGTATAAAATGTTTCAATAGAAAATAACAGAGCTTTCATTGCTTCCCATGGACTGAGAAATGATGCCAGCCGTTCACTCAATATACCAAGCAGCAATTAAATATCTATGTAAACATTTGATGTACAGAATGATGTTGGATTTGTACTCAGCTTTCCCTGACATATTAGCGTCTGTCTTCAATTTGTTTAGAAGAATGAGGTCCCGGGTTGTTTATTTATTGCAATGTTTTTCAATAGCATAGAAATTAGAAATTTATGAAAAAATTAGGCTTTTTCCAACCCTAAAGAATTATAGCTTAAAATGCCACTTTTTATTGCTGCATTATAGTTACACACCTTAATGGGGTACAAGGTGGTAGAGGCATACATGCGCACATCAATTGTTTAGCCCTTCCCCAATTCCTATCCCTTTCTTTCTTCCCTCCCTCCTTCTCATATTTGGCTTAGTGATTGACTTTGATATGTTTATAAATGTAAGTCATATACATTAGGGGCTTTAAAAATCTTATTTATTTATTTATTTATTTAAATATTTATTTAGGTACTAAACTCCAAGCAACAACCCTAGCCCTTTAAATTTTTTTTTTATTAGTGCATACATTTTAGTGCATACATTATTAGTCATACATTTTAATGGAGTACAAGATAGTGGAGGCATACATGCACAATTTGTTTTTGAAAAAATTGTCTCAGTAGTTTGCTGAGAGTCATCTTGAATTTCTGAGGCTGGCCTTAAACCTGCAATCTTCCTGTCTCAGCCTCCCAAGTACTGGGATCACAGGCACTACCACCACTACTGGTTAAAATATCATTTTCTAGGCTCAACTTTTAGTAAAGATGTGTATCTGAGTTACCCAATCTGGAGCGGAATGGTAATGGTTATGTGTTACCACACTAATACAATGAATTCTTCTACAAAAATACTGACTTAGAAACAATCTGCCTAAAGCAAAATTCCTTCCCACGTTCCCTATCCCTAGTTCAAAATATGTTCACCAACTCTCTATAAACTGCTAATGACCCAAAGGACTTGGGGACTCTATTTCTTTTCCTTTTGCATGTATGTCTTAGATTTCCATGTGAGAGTCAGAAAAGCTGGTGAAACTTGCTGCAGCTAATTGAATTGAATAGGGTGGAAGTGGAGAACACCAACCCAGCCTCCATGAGTCTGTGCTCAGAGCCCACTGATGTCCCACACTGCAAGTGAGAACTAGGCCCTTGTCACACCAGGCACTTTTGCTCCCATCCGGGAGTCTCATGTCTCGTCTCTAGCCCATGACTCTGTTCACTGACCCCGCTGTTCTCTTGGGCTTTGAAAGCGATGGCTCTTTGTTGCCCCATGGAATTCACATATGACATTTCCTCTCCCTAGCATGCTCTTGTACAAACTTCAAGTGTCCTGGTCAGGTATGCATCTGGTTTCAACTCTAATGTACTTCTGCAAATTTCAAATCCACCTGAGTATTGCTGTTAAACTTTTTTTTATAGATCCTACAGTTCTGTTGGTAAATATGATTACAAAATCACTTGAATGCTTATTTGTGTAAAGCCTGATATCAACATCAGAGTGGAAACTCCATAAGGGAAGAAGAATCTTTCTTATAGTATATTTAGTTGTTTTTCTGGTACCCATCATAGAGAAAAGGCTTAATGCATTTTTATTGTGTGAATCATCTGCCTCATTAATACCTGCTCTGCTGGCTTACAGAAAGTCTCTGAAAAGGTCACTGTTAAGCAAACCTTTTGGTTTAAGATGGAATTAAGGTCAGAGTCAGTCAAGGATCAACAAGTTGCCAAATTAATTAACTAAATAAAACTGTAATACACCCCTCTGTAGTTTAGAAATATGTGCTTCTAAATCTAACTCATAGGCAGTGTCTTAATTATGAGAATAATTATACAACTTGGTCAATAGTTCATATTAAGTGCTCAACAGAGAGAATCTCTTTGACCAATATGTGAACCAGCCAAGACCCTATACAAATCATTCTCTTAAAGTGGTCTAAGTTTTACTGGGATTTCACTTCTATTTTTTATTAGTAATATTGCTTGCATTCTTCAAAATATAAAATGTTTTTAGGAAACAATATCAGAAAAAATTGTGCAAATTATCACTATAGAAAAGGGAACTGCCCAATTTTTATCTGATAGGGATAAGAAAGACAATAACTTCAAGATCTTGCTATGGGAGACACCATTGATGAGCCTGGAGGAGATGATGTTTCCTGAAACAGGCATGATACACAGTGGCAAATAGGAATCACAAGAGCTCACATATATGTAGCATTTAAAATAATCAAACTGGTTGAAATATAGGAGAAAGATGGTTGCCAGGGATTGGAAAGATGGAAAAATGTAGACTAAGGAGTTCAAAATTTCAGTTATGTCAGGTAAATATGTTCTAGTAGTTCATTATTCAAGATTACAAAATAATTGACAATTCTAGGTAGTTGAAATATGATTAGAGAGTAAGATCTTAAAATTGTTCTCAACATACAAATACACACACACATACATACACACATGCTAGTGATAGGAGGTAAAAACATAACAATAGATACAAGCAGTGACTATTTCACAATGTATACATGTATTTGTATCTCATCAAATTCTTACTGTACATGTATGCCATTTCTGATTGCCAAGAATAACTCAATAAGATGTTAGGAAGATATGAAACAAAGACAGAAAAAGGCATTGATAATTCTATTTAAGTAATAAAATGTCTTGTCAGTAACATTCAAAGTTCAGTATGACTTACTATAAGTGACAATATTTATTAATATAATATTTAACTAGTTTTCTAAAATGTATAGAATTATTAAAGCTTTGACTTGTCATTATTTACATTTTCCTTGAATTAAGAATTTGATATGGATATTAAACATTCTATGTTACGTTTAAACTGTAACATCTCTGTTATATTTAAAAAGATACCTTGAGACATTTCTTTCTTTGGGCCATATCAGAACACATTACTTTCTCAGATCACTATCATTAAAATCAGCCACCCTAGACCAGTAAGTTTTTCTTTCTCTCTCTCTTGGACTCCTGTATCCTCCTCCTCTTGCTTCTCCTCCTCCTCCTCCTCCTCCTCCTCCTCCTCCTCCTCCTCCCCTCCTCCTCCCCCTCCTCCTCCTCCTCCTCCTCCTCCTCCTCCTCCTCCTCCTCCTCCTCCTCCTTCTTCTTCTTCTTCTTCTTCTTCTTCTTCTTCTTCTTCTTTTTTTTTTTTTTTGGTTGTTGTACTGAAAGTTGAACCCAGGGACAATCTATCACTAAGCTATACCTCCAGGTCTTTCCATTTTTATTTTTAAACAGGTTTCTCACTAAGTTGTCGAGGGTGTCCATAAATTGCAGAGGCTGTCCTGGATTATGCAATCCCCCTGTCTCAGCCTCCCAAATACCTTGATTACAGGCACACAACCACCACAGCAGGCTGAGACCAGGAAGTTTTCATCAACATAGTTAGAAATTCTAGGTTTCAACTTGAAAATATTGTGCCTTAAAAGCATATTTTAAAATGTGGCTATAGTCAATATGACAAACACAAACCAACTTCTAAATGACTCCAAATAAATTATAAATACTTGGTGTTGCGTCTTCAGAATAAAGATTTTATATGACTCTACACTACTCTATGTGGTCCAAATTATTATGAACATTCCCATCAGGACATGTAATGTAGATTCTCATCAAGATGCTGTTCTGTATGTAAACACATTTGCCTTTTATAGTTTTTCATCCTGAAATGATACTCTGGAGTAAAGTCTGAGGTCATTCGTAACTATATTATGATAAAAGTGTGATTACTAACAGTAATACAAAGATGACTCAAACATCTATTTATGTCAGTACTCATTAAACTACTCCTCTCAACATAGAAAATTATATCTTTTTATTAAAATAAGAGATGATCTAACATGATCGTATTGCTGTATCCTACAAGAGGTAAACAAATTAAAGGTAGCCTTGAGTTTAGCTTCCTTATGTTATCAAGCTACACAGTTTCCTACAAAACAATATACAACTAGATAACAAAATTTAATGGATATTTGATTTTCCTACATATTGTCTTTTCTGATATAGTGTATGCTAAAGAGAGCTAGGTAATCAATGTAAATAAAATTAGTTTTCCTTTCTGTTACTGCATCGAATGAAAGTAGCACTAAATTAGAAGTTAGTTGCGATGTTGGAATTAGATTGTGGTCAATGTGCATCACATGGAAAATTGCACTGTGAGACCTCAAGGAAAACCTCCAAAAGACAGGAATCCTGCACAATGACTGCAGGTGTTAACTAGAATCCCAGCTCCATCTCAAGTGGCCAATTGTCCAGAGTGTGTCAGGGTCAGGGGTGGTAAGGACTACTATTTGTAATATTCACTAGTGACTTTTTTCAAATATAGTTGTCCCTCAAATAGTACCACCATCCTAAGAGAAATCCAACAGTACAGGCACTCCATAACTAAGAACAGTTTAATAATGTTCACAAAAGAGAAGAAAGGTCAACGCTTCACTCAGATCTCACCACCAGTTTCTACCTAAGGAACATGTCTCCCACTCGAGGTGGCGGAGTGGTTAAGTAATTAAATAACTAACCTTCTTGTCTTGTTTCTTGTAGCCTTTGACTCAACACACTTCTATGAATCAGAGTCTATTGGAAGCTACCTGCAAATGACTGCATATTTTTTTCTGCTATTTCAGACAAGTAAACTTGGGGAACATGCAGCTTTTAAATTAAATTCAAGGGAAGGTGGGTTTTTTTTGCATAAAAAAGACCCTAACAGGTATAAGAAAGTGGGATTCAGACTAAGAAGAAAGTGGATGTTTTATACAATTTGAATTGACTCACGACAATCAGAGTACAACTACCAGTAGCTTAGGGATTAGTCTTTAAAGATGATGATGGCTGTGCCATGCTGATATGAAGACGCATCTCCCAAGAATTGACTGGCTTCTGTTTGTTTAGTAAAGATTTCCTACACGTATCCCAGCTAAGCTTGATAGCTTGTTAACAAAGAGTTCCTGCCCAAGGGCAACTCATAGACATTTCACATCCTACTAAATAGCAACATAACATCTATGCTCCTAGACAGGAAACATTCCCTTTATCAAGTCTTCCTGGGCTTCCCACCTTAAGTGCATATTTGCAAACCAAATTTACAACACAGTTTGTGTTGTTTCATGACTTAGCTATCAGGACAATGCGGAACGTGAAAATCAGACAACAGCAAAAAAGCTAGATTTACCTTCAGGTATAATTTTGCTGTAATTAGTATGAACTCTGGAACATTGCTGTCACTTTTTTGATAGGCTGATAATTCTCAATTAGCATACAACACAATATATGAATTGCTACTGGAGGTTTGTATGGTAATGGTTTTTGCAAAGGAAAAATAGTTATCACCCAAACATAAGAAAAAAATGTCATTTCCAAATATACAAAGTTTCGTTTACACTTTAAACACATTAATTTAGAACATGTTTAGCTTACATGAATTTATTTTGTTGTTGTTATTTTTTATTTTTTATTTTTTATTTTTTTGCAATACTGGGAATTGAACCCAGAGGCATTCCTACCTCCAAGCTCCACCCTCAGCCCTTTTTATTCTTTATTTTGAAACAGGGTCTCACTAAATTGCAGAGGGCATTACTAAGTAGCTAAGGCTGGCTGAGAACCCATGATCCTCCTGTCTCAGCCTCCAAAGTACTAGGATACAAGTGTGTGCCACCACCCCTTGCTCCAGTTTATCATTTTGACTGGACTTTTTTAATCTCTAGGAGAAATTGTACCATTTGCGGAGGATTGGCAATGCATGTTTATAGATATTCGCCCATAAGAATTCCTTATACAAACATGAACTTTTTAAGTATGAGAGGTAAATGACCTGCTAGTGCTAGCTTAAAATGTTATTTTCTTGAAATGATTGGTATTTTAAAGGTGCCTCTGAAAAGCTACATGATATTTCAAAGAAATTTAGGAAAAGAACTTAGTGGAGAACAGCACCAAATAACTGAGGTAAAGCTGAATTAATAAGTAAGCAGAGGAGCAATTATTTTTGTGCAGTACCTTAAAATAAAACAAAACAAGAAAACACAAATACTATAACAATCACAAGATACATATAATTTAGGGAAAAATCATTTGAAGTGAAGATCACTTTGAAGTGAATTTCAAAGTGAAGGGTATCTTGCATATAAAAGTTTTATTTTAAATGTATTCACCTTTTTGTCAAACACTAGAAAAGCTTTGGTTAGTAAAACCATATAAACCATATATGTGTCACAATTCCCAAAGTTTATTCTCATCACCACCACCAGTATCACTGCCACCATAGTATTTCTTTCTCATTCTAACCTGCCCCTCAAATATTTGAAGTCTGTTACCTACCAAACACTTAGCTAAGACAACACCACTAAAGAAGTTTACACTGTCAAGTTGTTGGGGTGAGCTCTCAGCTAAGGAACTGCAGGGTCCTTGGCTAATGTGACAGAAAAGAATTTCAGCACTTGTCAGTTGGAGACATAAAAAGAGGTTTATTTGGGGAAAAGGAAGGAAAGACACATTCAAGAGAGAATGCGGGCCACCTCAAGATGAGGAAGGCATTTTGGGAAGTTCAGGGTTCTCTTCTTATGGGGGATTTGGTGAGGAGTGGGCTAGAGAAAATATGAGAGGATGAGCTCAGTTTGATAGTCCCGAGGCAGTTTATGGTGGGCAGGTGGTCTGGTCAGCCTTAGGGTGGGTGAGGTCAGTCCAGTAGTCCCAAGGCACTTCCTGATGATCTGGAGGTCTGGTCAGCCTTAGGGTCTTCAGGCTGATTAGGGTCCTCATTAGCTGATTGACAGATCAGCTGGAATAACCTAAATTATAGGTCTCTCATAAATATTGTAGGTAACTCTAGGATCTACAGGTTTCCTCGAAATTTTAGGGAGAGTCAGGCCTAGGAAGAACAACTGGTTTGTGGACTAGAGGCTGAAGCACTTCAGCTCCAGGTTCTTATATTAAAGTTATATTTTATTTTTGCTTCTTGTTTTTCTCCTTTCTACCTACTTATTTCTTCTATCTTACATCAAAGTGTGCTTCTCCTGAGTTGATAATGTATTATCTTGCTAAAAATCATGGCTATACAATTTTATTTTATTTTATTTTTTTATTTTTATTTTTGCAGGTCTGGGGAAGGAACCCAGAGGCATTTAACCTCTGAACTACACACCCTGCCCATTTTTTTTATTCTTTATTTTGAAACAGGGTCTGACTGAGTTGCAGAGGGCCTCACTAAGTAGCTGAGGCTGTCCACGAACTGCGATCCTACGGCCTCAGCCTCCCAAATGCTGGGATTACAAGTGTGCACCACCACACCCGGCTATGGCTATACAATTTTAAATGTGTTAAAATTATTTTAATACATATAAAACAATAAATAGAATAAAATATATTTCAACTCAATTCAAATTGTTTAGTTTTATACTTTAACAAAAAGAACATTTGAGTTGAAAATGCATTTTAATTAAATTTTATTTATATATTTGTAGATTTATATGAAATCTAAGTATAATGTGGAAAGAGAGCCTCTTGTAATCTTTCATTCATTTTCTTCATGGACAAATTACACCAAAGTGTCACAATCAAAATATTTACATTGATGTTGTGAATATATATAACAGTTACAGCACCACCAGGAAGTCCCTACAATTGTCCTGTTAAAATTACCTATTCTCCTTCCCATCCACCCCCACTTCATTCTATCCCCCTTACAATCACTCATATATCTTCTATTTCTATCAATTTGTCACTTAAGTAATGATGTTTTTTAACCAAATATGGTGGCACATACCTAAAAGCCCAGAACTTGAGGGTCTGAAACAGAAGAATTGTAGGTCTGAAGTTAGCCTCATCAATTTAGTGAGGTTGTCAGCAACTTAGTAAGATCCTGTTTCAAAATAAAAGATCAAATAAGATTGGTGGCATAGTTCAGAGGTAGAACATGGATGGAATCATGAAGTACATAGCCGAAGGGAATTGACTTTTTAAACTTTTTTTTTTTTATTGGTGCACTGTATTCATACATCTTAGTGGGATACAAACTTTTGTAGACATACATGCACACATTGCCAGTCAGCCCCCACCCGATCCCCACCCCATTCTCTCCCCATCCCTCCTTCCCATACTTGGCTTAGTGGTTGACATCTAGTATTATAGCAATTTATCCAAAATTAAAAATAATAATTTCACATAACAGTTTCATTTGTCTGATACCAAGCTTTTGATGACTTAAAGATAACATTTCAATATTTCTTTTTGCTTTCTTTCTTACCAGAGAATAATTTTTTTCGATTTTTTTAGGTGAAACTATCATATATTTATATATTTCATTTTCAGAAAAAAATCTATCCCAATATGGAATATGGACTCTAGATACCCAAAACGATCTTGAAAAAGAACAAAGCTAGAAGATATGTATTTTCTGATTTCAAACCATATAAAGCTACAATAATTGAAACAATGTAGTACTGTTCTAAAGGCAGATATATAAACCATTGGAGTTAAATAAAAGCCTAGAGCTAAATTACTTTTTAAACTTTTAACTCACCATAATTTCCTAGAGAATCAAAGCTATTTTGTGTATCAATAGTTGATCCTTTCTTATTGTTGAGAAATATTTTATAATATGGATACACCAAAGTTCACTTAACTATTTACCATTCCAAAGATGGTAACTTATTTCCAGTTTAGGCTATTCTGAACTTAGCAGCCAATCATACTCATGTATAGGCTCTTGTGTCAAAACAAATATTCAGTTCTCTGAAATTAATTCTTAAGACAGTAAATGCTGGGTCACATGATAGCTACAGGTTAATGTTTAAAACAAATTGTCAAATTAAATTATAACTTTCAGTAATTGCCAAATATGCTATACCATTATACATCCTGACCAGCAACATTGGAATTATGGTTTCTCTTCAATGTCACCAGCATTTGGTATCTGTACTCTTTATTTTAGGCTTTCTTATATGTAATGCATTATCTTAGCTTTAATTTGCACTGCCCTAAGTACTAAAGATGGTAAATCTCTTTTTATCTGCTTGTTTGCCATTATCATGATATATCAGTCCATTATTTTACATATTTTTAAAATTTTCTTAGTTGTAAGGTTTTGAGAATTCTTTATATATTCTTGATACTAGTCCTTTGTTAGATAAAGTATGTGCAAATATTTCCTCTCATTTTGTTTTTTATCTCCTGTATATGGTAAGATTGGGGAGATGTTTACATTTTTTACCATTTTAACAGAGTATGTTGCAGAGCAAACACTTTCCTTTGAAGCCGTCCAGCTCTGTCTTCTCTGGATCATGGTTTGATGTCAAATCTAAGAATTCTTTGAATATTCTTAGATCTCAAAGATTTTCTCCTATGGTTTCTGAAAATTTTAAACTGTATTTTTACATGTTGAATCTGTGATAAATTTTGAATTTATTTTATTTAAGATTTGAGATTTAAATTAAGGTTTAATTACTTTTTTATGTTCTATAGCTGTCCAGTTTGTCTATATTTTAGATAAAAAAGACTCTCCATTTTTGTTGAGTTATATTTGCCCCTTTGTCCAAAATTATGAGTCTATTTGTTTGGGTTTATTTTTGTTCTTTTTTCTCTTCCATTGACCCATATCTATCCCTCCACAATTCTGCATATTCTTGATCCATGTAGCAATAAAGGAGAACTAAATATTAGATATAGTTATTCTCCACAAATTATTCTTCCTTTTGCAACTTGTTTTACCTATCATAGATTTCATGCATTTTTGGTTAAATTCTAGAATACATCTGTTTCCATCTATAAATTTTTTCTGGAATTTTGAAAAAATTGGACTTACTATGTAGATTAATTTGCATAGAATTGTTATCATTACTCTGTGGTCTTCCGATAAATGAACATATTTTTCACTTTTTATTTAGATATACTGTGATTTATTTCATCAGTCTTTTGTAAACTTACATTTAAATCCTATAGCACAAATATATTTTTGCAGATAAAGCATAGTTATGTGTAGATAAACCATTCTTTATATGTGAACTTTTCATGTGAGTGCATTTTCTCTTGGAAATTTCCATTACAACAAAGAACTTAATGTTAAAGATGAAAAGCAAGCTACTCTTCCAAAAATAGTATGTAGAAGCTTCATTTTTATAAGGCATTAAATTATAGTGCTCTTCATCCAAGGTACTAATTGACTATTGTGTGCCTGTTGCCAATTAAGTATTTAAACTTTTGATAGAAACTTTCTGAAGATCGCGTATGTCAAATTATGTTAACAGTAGGAATGTCAAACGGATCAGATTTCTGGCTCCACACAGGTGTTTTGTTTTGTTTGCTTTAATTTATCCTAACTTTTCTAGACTTTGTAAAGCATGGAAGTACAAAGTTTATTGACTCTGGGGATAGAAATTATTTTGAACCCTCCTTCTACTGCTAAGTAGATGACTGACTTTAGTCTGTTTGCTCCCTTTGATCAGTTTCCCCATCTTTGACTTGGGAATAATAGCATCTCCTTCCTAGAAGGGGAGGGTCCTAATTGTGTCAATTAAGTGTCATCTTTAGCGTATAAGCATTTGATCACCAGCACCACTCTTGTAAACTTGTATGAAGTGAGATGTTCACATGATGAAAGTCTTTCAAACACCAGTGTAATAATGCAGACTGGAGCTATCATGATGGTGGGTAGAAATTTAATTTCTTACTTTTCTCTTAGTACAAAGCAAATAGTCCCAGACAAAATGCCAATAATGCTAATAATCTATAAATTGCTTTATCAAGGCGTTGTCTAGATACAACACATTACAATATGAGAAAAGATGTATTAGTTGTTTTGGAAAATTTCTCAAGAGAAGTTTTGCCGGGCGTGGTGGCACACGCTTGTAATCCCCGAGCTTGGGAGGCGGAGACAGGAGGATCATCATGCAGGTTCAAAGCCAGCCTCACTGGCTTAAGAGACCCTGTTTCCAAAAATAAAATAGGTCTGGGAGTGTAGCCCAGAGGTAGAAGGGCTTCCAGGAACCCCAGTACCGCCAAAAAAAAAAAAAAAAAAAAGAGTTTTGATTGGAGAACTTTGATCTTGAAAAACTAGCTAAATGCAAAGAAGAAGACAGGGAGCATACAATTTGTTTATTCTCTGATAAATTTGATCAAAATGTGACCCACTGGTTCCCTACCCAGCTGAATATTTAATATATTTTATAACTTTTTCAACTAATACATAATTATACTCATTAATGGACTGTGATTATTCTATATGAGCATATATTGAATAATCATTTTAGAATCACCTTGAGAATTGAATGCATACACACACACACACACACACACACACACACACACACGCACACACACGATACATACATTCATATATACCTGTGCCAGCCTTTTCCCCAGAAATTTAACTGTGGTTTAATTGTTCTGTAGTAAAGTCTATATAATAGTGCTTTTATCATATTTTTTAAACTTTCCATACTGGCTTGTGTTTTTGTATATAAATTACAGAGACTGAATGCAAGAGAGTATAGATATTGGAATGTTCTCTGGATTAAGATTCAAAAATCTTCATTAGAACTATGAGAAATCAACTGGACTTTTTCTAGTTTCCTCCTCCTCATTTGCAAATGTAAAATAAACCTATTAGAATTAACTCTAAATATCTTTATACTTCTAAAATAGCGCGTTTCCCAATACCAAAGCCATTTTGAATTTCTCATTTTTCAAGCTGTTTGAATCAACATTTGTACATAGACTGAATATGACAGATTCCTCCCAGAAGGAGTATTAGATTAATAGATGGTTGGAGATAGTATTTATGCCCCATCCCCCAAATAAAGCTTTATCAGACATCCTGAAAGGAATCTGGATACATGAGGGAGAACAACATTTCCATCCTAGATTCAATACTGATCCATCAAATCTGTTTGCCTGCTGTCAGCAGAAGTCAACGCCAGATGCTTGAGAGGCAGGCTGGAACATTCCTGAATGCCACCAGTTTACCACACAAAGCTCAGCTGGGGGAAACAATTCTCCCATGTTCCTCCAGACGCTGCCCAGACATTAGGAGCTATTAGCTTTAATTACATTTTTAGTAGTGTGGCTATAAGACTGAGGATCAGCTACTCCCCGAATCTTCCCAAATAGGTTGGAGGTTTGTCTATTTCAGCAACAGATTAATGGTCCAGTTTGTTCTCTGTTACCTTAAGAAATGACTCTGGTATCTATGCCAGTTTATTTTCTGCTTCTAGAACTGAAGTTTTTGTGAATTCAATGAAGGAGAAACAGAGAGACAGACAGACAGGCAGACAGATACACACACATGCACAGAAAGAGGGGGGGGAGAGAGAGAGAGAGAGAGAGAGAGAGAGAGAGAGAGAGAGAGAGAGAGAGAGAGAGAGAGAAAGAATTGTTTTAGTGAGGGAAAGAATCCAAGTAACATTGTATTAAGAGAAATAAGTATACATACATGTACTCTTAAGAAATGCTTAAAAATGTAATTTTCATTTTATTAATGGAATGAGCAGTGTTTTGACTAAAAGAAAGGCAGTAGACCCTCTCCTCCCTGCCAAGGGTGCTCATTTGGGCTTCTCTGAGGTTGAAACTAGCTCAGAGCATGAACAGGCGACTTCCTGGGAGATGGAGTGCGGAGCGCTCTAAGGCCTAAATCAAATAAAGATCTAGTTAAGCGCCTAATGAACCTCTCACACAGATGTGGACAGTTTCAATCTGCTAACTATTATATAAGATTATTAGGTAAATAGTACAAAATAAAATCATATTAGGGCATAAAACAAGAAATGGAAAATAGAATAAAACAAAAGAAGAAGGCTTTTCTGGATGATTTTGAGATCTTCAGTTCCAATATTCAGCATATATATGTCTATTGTCTAAATGGCTTACTTCAAAACATAATTTCAAAGGCAAACTAAATTTACAACTATAAACTAAATTTATAGTTGTTTTAGAGCTTCTTCCAGGTCTTCTTTTTAATTCAGAGGAAATTAAATTTTTAAAAATTGTCCAGTGTCCGTATGTTGAGATAATTCTGGTACTGCAGAAAAAGAAAGAGCTATATCATCTTTGAAAGGTTTCCACCTAGTGGCAAAGTGATTCTCAACAAGAACTTCAACCTCAATGATTAAAGTGGATACGGATATGAACACTGGGCAAATATTTTAACTTTAGTTTTTCATGTGTTGGAATACTAAGCATTAGATAGATTCAAGATGCTGAGAGTTGTGACCCACCAAACTATATCTTAGAATAAGATTATCTTCTTCCTTTAGGTTTACGTAGGTTGCTGCCACTCTTACAGGTGAATTAACTCTTAAAATTATAAAAAGTGGTTTGTATGCTTTTTATGAACTCCAGAGAAAGATGTAAAATATAAAGTAGCAATTTTTGTGTGCAATACTAAAGATTGAACACAGTGGCATTCTATCTCTGAGCTATACCCACAAACCCTTTATAGTTTTTATTTTGAAACAGGGTCTCACTAAGTTGCAAAGGATAGCCTTGAGCCTCTGATCTTTCTGTCTCAGTCTCCCAAATACTAGGATTACAGGTGTATACTACAGTGACCTGCTTAATGTAATACTTTTCTTTAGGGTTAGACATGAAAACTTTTTATGTAAAGCTATCAAATTATTCATAGTGAAAACTGTTATAACCCTTTAAGTGACTGAGGGGATTTAAACTCTTGCCACTAACTAACCATAAGAATTTAGGCAAAAACTTCCCTTTTTAGGTCTTTTTTCTACATTCTGTATGAGGTTAAGATTAAACCTGGCCTACACACTAGTTGCTGTGGACCACGCTGGCCTTTTAGTGTGCTCTGTTCAATTTGTACATATAAGAAAAAGATGGAAGGCTAAAGGGCGAGGAGGAGAGAAGGGGCAGAAACAGGAAAAGGAAGAAAATAGGAGTGTTTTTAAAATTTTAACTAGAAGAGACACTCTACTCAAGGCCCCAGATACCATGAGTCTCTTTTCTCTCTTTTCACATTAACTATTTTATTATTCATACTGTCAGTCTTTGAAGATTTTTAAAAAATTTTCTCTCCTGTTGTGAATGTTTTCTAAGGTGACATGCTTTAATACACTTCAGAGTGATATAGATGTCTTGAAGCATCAGCTTTAAAGACTGGTGTTTATCAAATTTTTACAATGGCTCTAACAGAGAACATTCTCACAATCATCTAAGGAGGTAGACATCGACCATTGTTTTTTTTTTTTTTCTTTTTTTTTTTTTAAGAAATCAAGATTTACAGAAGTTAAATTATCTGTCCGAAGTCCCATAGCCAGCATGGAGAGCGGCTGGTCTACTAGAATCCAAAACTCAAGTCCTTAATTTGCTCAAAAGTCTGATCCACATTTCAAACTAGAGAGAACATCCATATTCTACAGTTGACTCATTTCTTTCAACTTTGTTTCTCAATATATCTGAATTTTAGGGATGCATGTGTGGAAGCAAAGAGGTTATTTTTATTTATTTGTTTGTTTATTTATTTTTGCTTTGTAGTGTTAGTTTCACTCTGTGCCTAGTGTGACATGGACATCTGAAATGTATTTGTATAAGAAAAAGAGCAAAGAAGAAGGTAAAGAATTAACCTAAGTTTCCGTGTGATTTTGTCACAACTTCAGAGTTGACTTGTGCAACAAAATGTCCCAAAGTGCTAGGAATCAATTTGAAATTTTTCTAAAGCAAATAGCATTTGGTTATGAATCTGGTCCTGCGCTTGCAAAGATGGTATCTCAGTTTACTACTGGAACCAGAGTTACAAGTCATATAATCATATGATGAGATACAGGAAATGTGGGTCAAATGATTGCACTGTTTAAGACAAAACCCCTCTTTTAAAGATACATTTTAGCCCGGCATGGTGGCGCAAGCTTGTAATCCCCATGCTTGGGAGGTGGAGACAGGAGGATCACGCAGGTTTGAGGCCAGCAACACTGGCTTAAGAGACCCTGTTTCCAAATAAAAGAAAGTATAAAAATAGGTCTGGGAGTGTAGCCTGGAGGTAGAAGGATTTCCAGAAATCCCAGTACCACCAAAAAAATAAATAGATAAATAAATAAATAAATAAACATTTTAACAAAAATTTGGAATCATTTTGGGGAGAAATGGAAGAGATTAGCTAATAGGGATACTTCCTTGGGGCAGTCACAGTGAGAATCACAAATCCTAATGGCTAAAACGGAAGGGAGACCATAGAAACGGCATGTCTCATGGTATGATATGTGGTGTGTTGTCATTTTCAATGTGTATGATTCATGTCAACCTGTTTTAAGAGAAAGGAAAACATAATTGCAAAAAAAGTGTTGTTTTTCTAATAACATCTACTGATGAGAAAATTGATAAAACCTGACTCAAAATGCCAGCGGAATTCTAAGCACATTCAGGCACAAGAACTTGTTACGCTTTTGAAACCTCTCCACCCTCTGTTCTGAATAAAGTGGCCACTGGGGTTCCCAGTCATCAAACCAGGACTTTCTGACCTATTGAAAATTTAGATCTTAGCCTACTTTTACCCCGCTTCCTCCTGCATTGGTCCTCCAAGGACACACCACAAGCTGTAGAAATCAATTACAAGCTTGGGAAGACATGAAGTCACTGGAGCAAGATGAGCTACTAGGACTTTCCTTTTTCTCTTTTTTAACACTAGTATTTCCCTCCACAATACATTAAAAGAAGAAAGTAGAGCAAATTCTCCCCTGCTTTGGAAAGTTGAATCTCTTTCTTTCCTTGTGTCGGCAATAGCCTTGGCTCTTCACGCAGAGGGCTAATTTACATTTAATGTCTTGGAAATTAATTACAGAGAATAAAGGTAATTGTAAAAGTGCCCTCCCCCATATGCAACTTCCAAAAATAAACAAACAAACCACATCGTGATTAGTAAGCAGCCATCTAATGCTTAATTTTATGCACAGTGGGAAGGGCACCAGTAGTCTGGAAAGGATGGAGGGAAGAGAAGAAAGGATACTAATTTGAAATACATAACAGCAGAGGCAGCTTTATGTGGTCATGATCTTCAGCTTTCACGGCAGGAAGGGAGGTCCTCAAAGCCCTCCACCCTCCACGTGGAGTCCAAAGAGTGTATTTACTAGAATTTGGGTCTAGTTAGTCAACCAAAGACTCAAATGGTGGTTTACCCAAGTGTGAGAATTTTCTTATGTTAATGGGTGTGTATACCAGGCCTTAGCATGTTGCTTTGTCATTGTGATGGACTGAGTATGTCTCATCCAGAAAAATTTCCTTGACTAATTTTAACCTCTTCCATATATATACACACCCACATACACAACAAAATGTGCTTACCTTGGGAGGAGTCATAATCAGACCAAGCTTATATTTGATATTATTCTAGAAAAAATGATAGATGTCTCTATTTATTTTGGTGTGGCCAGTTAAAATCTTGGTAAGCCATTTTACAAATAGTCCAGATGTACTCCATCAAAACACCTATTGGAGTTATACATAGTTACTCTCACAAGGGTGTATATAACTTCTGTCCAAATGCCAACTTACCACAAGGGCTTCATTTCTTGATTTCTATTTAAAATACAAAACAAAAAAAAATTTGCCTATGTCACAATTATTCCTTTTACTTGATATTTATTATCAATTCCTTCGTTATCATCAGATGTTATTATTTGTTTATTTTTTATTTTTGTTTACTTATTGATGAACTGCCACTATGAAAGTCAGCTTGAGGAGAGCAAGAAATTCTGAGGGTTGCATTTGCTGTTAACTCTGTAATTCCCTAAAGACTATAATCACTCAAAAATTACTCAAAAGCATAAGCAGATTTAACTAAACTGCACTTTTTTATAGGGTTACCATATAGAATACAGTCATATAGTCACTTTCTTAATCTACAGGCAGCGGTTAATAGAAGTTGGAGTTACTTCATCTGAAAAAAATGAAGGATTTCCAGAAAGTGTTACAAAACATGAAAAAATGTGCTGACGTGTTATGCCAATCAAAAGTGACTATTTTATCAAAATGAGAATTTTAACAAAATTATTTTTACAAAAGAAAGTTACCTTGATGTGGTTTCAAAACTTATAAAACACCAGTTGATAGTTCATGATAGATGATAGTGAGGCAGGAACTTCTCAGGATATCTTCCTTTACACATGACAAAATACGTGCCCTCTCTTTCTGTCCAATTATCTTTCTTCAGACATGATAGAATATGTAGCCTTTGTTTCAGTCAACATTCTCACTTCTGTGACCCAATAAGCTTGAACACACAAAACTTAGAGTAAGAGAGATTTATTTTACTCAAGATTTTTGAAGATTTCAGGGTTCAGTCCATGTTAGGCTATGTCTGTGAAGTTCAGAGTTTGGCAGTGGGACACAGAGAGA
This sequence comes from Muscardinus avellanarius, assembly GCF_963383645.1. Lineage (NCBI taxonomy): Eukaryota > Metazoa > Chordata > Mammalia > Rodentia > Gliridae > Muscardinus > Muscardinus avellanarius. The sequence continues at coordinate 16,786,555 of NC_137793.1, forward strand.
GGGAGAGAGCAAGGGCTCTGTTCTCAGGTCAGGAAAGTAAGATAGCAAGAAAACAAGAGGATTTATAGAAATAAGCACAGTCCCCAAATCTATATCCCCAGGAACTCATACCTTGAACCACACTGCACTTGCCTAGGTTGCCACCAAATATATCCATTGCAACCCTCATGACTGAATTGTATCAACTCTGAACATTAATGTATGAGGTCTTCAGGGACCATTCTGTATCTAATTATAACAAATTCAGTTGCCAGCAACATCACCTGTCCAAACTTAAATTTTGTGGTTGACCTGACGCACTGACCAGATATCCATTTTATCTCTAACTCTCTTCTTCTATTCCTCATAATAAGGCTGGAATGACACTGTGGCTCTCATAAATATTCACGTGCCACCAACATCCCTCAGAAAACAAATTACAAGTCTAACTGCTAGACATCTGTAGAAGTTGCATACTGTCATGCAACTATAGTCAAGTGGCTGTGGTACCCTAGATTGTTAGATTCCAAATATCCATGGCCAACAGCCCTGTCAAAGTCTCAGGCCAAGTCAAGTAAAATTCAAGTTGGGTTAAGTGTTTGAGTTCACTGTAAAGTTAATTTTGGACTTTGTTTATTTTACTGTACATTGTTTTCCTGTGTTTTTTAAAACACATTACCATAACCTGAGTAGTTGGAGCAACCAAAGTATATTCTCTTACAGTTCTGGATATCATAAATTCAAAATAGGTGTCACTGGGCTAAAGTGAAGATACTGGCAGAGCCTTTTCTCTAGAAGTTCCAGAGAGAGAGGCTGGTTTTCATCTTCTGCCTTCCAGTGACCATCATTGTTCCTTGGTGTGTTGCTATATTCCTTTAGCCTAGACTCCACATTTCTATCACCTTCCCCCTTCTGTCTTGCACTTCTTCCTGCCTTTATTTCACAAGAACACTTATGATGTCATTTAGGTCCTGCTGGATAACCCACAATAGCATCATTGCCTCAAAATCCTGTATGGACTCATATCTGCAAAGCCCAGTCCATTTTTTCCATAAAGGTTATAGTTCATAGACATTGGATTAGGAAGTAGACATCTTTTGGATAGAGCATTATTCAACCTACCACAGTCCACCATAAGACCCACAAAGATTCACATCTGTCTCACACACAAAATATATTCATTCAACTCCAGTAGACTCAAAAGTCTCAACTTATTATAATGTCAATGCAAGTCTAAAATTTTATGTACATGATATAAATTCTCTAAATCTCATCTTCTGTACAATCTAACCTAAATAAGAGTGAAAATCTGGCTATGATCCACCCTGTGCCAAAGTTCCTCTCCATTTCTCTATCTGTGAAACTAAGACACAGGTTATCTGTTTTCAAAATTGAATGTAGAGAGAAACATAGTATAAGAGTTGAACTAAAATTTGAAAAGAAATGGAAAATGGTGTTTTTAACCCCAAAGCAATATTAAAATCTAACAACATGATAGTCTGCATTAGATCTCAAAGCCTAGAAATAACCCCCTACGGCTTTAGTGTCTTCCATGCAGACCTCTGATTCTGGCCTATGTATCTACTGCAGAACCTTCATGGCTCTGGTTTCTGGACCCAACACTATCCACTTTGAGTTAGGATTCCTTCATTTCATCCTGTCTCTGTCCCTTTTAAGACAAGCAGGCAGTGTCTCTGTTGATATAACACTTCTTTTAATCCTAGTGGGTCTCCTGTGTGCACGTCACAGAAATTCACATTATTAAATAAGAGGGCTCTTGTGTGTTTTTTCTGAATCAACCCATTTTTCTTTCTGTTTTCTGCAGAGATGGTCAGATAGACCTACATGGCATATACCCAAAGTCTTCAAAGAGCCTTCTCTGAGAGGGGATATTCTGAACATTCAGTCATTTTGAGTCACTAGCTATACTCTTGCTTTTAGATTCAGAGCTCACTAAGTCAATCTCACTATTCTAGTACATTCTATAATCTCGATAAGCAAAGCATTTCTCAAACCATCAGCTCTCTCCTCATGTTGATGTCACAGTACTTTCCTCAGTATCTCTCTTTTCTTCTTGCATTTAACTATGAGCAATAAAAACGAGCCAAGCCCCTGCTTGAGCACTCACCTTGGAAGGAGCAGATAAGTATCCAATTTCATCCCTTACAAGCCTTGCTTTTCACAGAATCATAGGGTGCAGTTTTGCTTGGCTTTTGCCACCATATAGGAAGGCTCACTTTCCTTCTGACAGTAGCCCTTGTTTCCTCGTAAGTCCTTCTAAAGCTCCTTGAATACCCATATTTTACTAACACTGAAATTCAGAGTATAAGAAAAATAGAAATTCAAAACCTTTTATGAATCTGCAGGCCGGAAGTCTGCAATCAGTACGTCTGAAATCACTAGGCCCAAATCCTGTTGTCAGCAGAGCACACCCTCCCTGGCTCCCTGGAGACTCCAGGAGAGGATCCCCTTCTTCCGGCTTCTGATGACTGCTGGTCTTCCTGGACTGTGGCCGCAGGACCCCCTTCTTCAAGGAAGGATGTTTGAGTCTTTCTCTGCCCCATCTTCACAATGCCTGCTCTCTGTGTGTCTATCATCTCCCTGTGCCCCATCCCCTCTTATAATGATGCACGTACTCACATTTAGCGCCTGACTGAATGATCTAGAGTATTCTCCCCATCTCAAGATTCTTATTCACCTCTGCCAAGACCCTGGTTCCATAAGGGGTAACATTTTATGTCATTTGGATTAGGACCCAATATATTATTGGGGTGGGAACAGTGTTGGAGTTTTTCAATCATAATAACTCATTAGCCTTTTATTTTCCTCCTTTTCCAACTTTGGAAAGAACATTTCATTCATTTCTACTCCTCCACATTTATTCCAGCCCCAACCTTTTTTTCATTATAATAAGTAACATCATCAAATATGTAAACCCAAAATTGGAAATTCCTCTTAGGTTTTATTTATTTATTTATTTATTTATTTATTTATTTATTTATTGCAGTTATGGGGATGGAACCCAGGGGCATTCTACCTTCGAGCTATACCCCCAGCTGTACTTTTTATTCTTTATTTTGAAACAGGGTCTCGCTGAGTTTTGTGTGGAAGGCCTCACTAGGTAGCCGAGGCTGTCCGTGATCCTCCTGTCTCATCCTCCCAAATGCTGGGATTACAGCCCTGTGTTACCACTCCTGGCTTGGGAAGTTCCTCTTAATTACTATTTTCAATCCATCCTATCAGACAGATTGTTTTATTGGCACCAGCACATGTACTTCTCTTCCAGTGTTTCATCCTGCTTCAAGCAGTGTCTCTGCCTTCCTAAACATTAGCAAGAAGCTCTTCTTAACCATCTCTCAACTTTCTCTATCTTTCCTTCTTTCCTTTCTTTCTTCCTTCCTTCCTCTCTCTCCTCCCTTTTTCCCTTCATCCTTCCTTCTTTATTCTTTTATTTGGGTACTGAGATCAAACCCAGGGACATTCTAACCTCTAATCTACACCCCAGCCCTATTTTTTAATTTTTTTAAAATTTTTATTGGTGCATTATATTCATACATCATATTGGGGTAAAAAACTTGTGTGTACAGACATGCACACATAACTAATTTAACCCCTACCCAATTCCCACCCTACTCTCTCCCTGTCCCTCCCTCCCTTGCTCTGCTTAGTGGTTGACTTTGATATGTTTAAGTACATTGTGTTATTTAGAGATTTTCCTCTTATCCTCTTACCCCCTCCTTTCTCCTCCTTTAGGTTGTCTTGTTTGGTCCTCCATAGGATTTCCTTTTTCATCTCGAGTTCCTCCTATGACCCATTTCTCCGTAACTCTCACATATTAGGGAAAGCATTGATTTCTTATTTTTTGTGACTGACCAATCTCACTTAGCATAATGTCCTCCAGTTCCATCCATTTCCCTGAAAATGATGTAATTGAGGGTTTTTTATGGTTGAGTAAAATTCCATTGTGTACATATCCCACAGTTTTGTAATCCATTCATCTGTTGATGGCCATCTTGGCTGGTTCCATAGTTTGGCTATGGTGAATTGTGCAGCTATGAACATAGATACACATGCATTAGTTTGGTAGTTTGATTTCTTTTCTTTTGGGTAGATACCCGGAAGTGGTATTGCTGGATCAATTGGTAGATTTGTTTCCGTTCTTCTGATGATTCTCCATACTGTTTTCCAAAGTGGTTGCACTAATTTGCAGTCTCACCAACAATTAGAGTTCCCACTTCTCCACATCCTCACCAGCATTTGTTGTTCTTTGTGTTTTGAATGATTGCCATTCTAGTTGGAGTTAGTTGAAATCTCAGGGTAGTTTTGATTTGTATCTCTCTGAATGTCAGTGATGTTGAGCATTTTTTCATGCATTTATTGGCCATTTTTAATTTTTATTTTGAAACAAGCCTTTACCGCATTGCAGAGGGCCACACTATAAGTTTCTGAGGCTGGCCTTGAACCTAGGATCCTATGTCTCTGAATTACAGCCTTGTGCCAGGTTGCCTGGCCCCTCCCTCAGCTTTCACTCTGGTATACCAAAAGTTTCCTGGTCTTCACAGTAGAGTTCAATCTTTTCAAATACTGTCTTTGACTTCTTGTCTCTGCTTAACATCAAGCACTGGCTCCTGTCATACTTGGAATAAAACCTAATGTGCTTCTTTTCCTAAAATGTCTCATATTATCTGTCATCCAGTAGAATCACTTATACCTTCAAGTTTGCGTTCCTTTCTTTTTACCTGGCATGCACAAATGCTATTCACAAAGGAAATAAAAATTTTAAATGAAAATGTGTTAACACTTTTAATATGATAACTCTTCTCTGTGTTTAGTTTGATTATAACGCCTCCAATACCTTGTACAAGATACTTAGAAATGAATACTTTCAGTTGCATTTAGATTAATTTTACTGTGATTGCTTTCTCTCTGATGGGTATTGTACTAGTAATAGATTTGGGTCTTCTGCTTACTTATCAATTATCATTAGATAAATGTGTTATAAAATTTTCATATTAGGTAAAAAATAAGTAATGCTTTATGGAATACTTAGAAAGTGTTCAAATTTATACACATAGCAATTTTGAAGAAAATATATTTATTTTTGTTTATTATCTCTTTTTTGTTCATCGTGTTATATAGTACCTCAAGATTAAATATAGATCATAGAGAAAAATATGAATATTCCTAAGTAAAAATGCCAGTTTATAAAAGAATAGCTAACAACCAGGAAGTTATAAGCATCTTTACTAGAAGCTAAATATTTGCATTTTTAAAATTACACATTTAGCTTGTCATATTGATAATTATAAGTTTAATACCTACTAGCAAAAGGAATGGAAAGAATAATATTTCTGATACAGTATACTGATATTAAGGCTAGCATGGCCCCACCTACTGAGTTATTTGTCAAGAATCATAAGTGCTGTGTACTCCCATAATCTCAGTACCTAGGAGGCTGAAATAGAAGGAACAGAGACCAGCCTCAGCAACAGGATAGACTCTCAGGAACTTAGTGAAACTCTATTTTAAAACAAAACAAAACAAAACAAAACAAAACAAAACAAAGGGCTAGAGGAGAAGCTTAGAGGTAGACTGCCCCTGGGTTCAATTTCCAATACCAAAAGAAGCATACCAAAAGAAATTAGTGCAATCAACAATCAAAATATCTAAACCTTTAGTCATAGATAATTTTTTAAATAAAATTATCGGATACATGCCAAAAAAAAGTTTATTCCTAAAAACCTTTGTTATTTTGTTATATACCAGAAAAATTATTTAAAAATCCGACCTTTGAGGATTGAATGGATAAATTTTTATACTCACATGCTGAAATACTGCATGGCTACTTAAAATCTTGATTTAGAAACAGATTTTATGACATTAGCAAATCTTCGTGATAGGCACTCAGAGCAATTTAACCAGTGGCTATGTGCCTCATGATGCTAGTTTTGCGAGAAACACATAAAAGTACGATTCTGGAAGTGCGTCTATATACTCAAAGCGTAAATATGGAAGGCACTTGCAATCACTTTCATTTTCTCCCTAATGATTTTTTTCTCTTTTCAGAATTCTGTGATGACTAGGCACTGTTTATAGAAGATATTTTAAAAAGAGAAAACTAAATAAAATCATGGGTGCATTATAAAAACTAATTAGTGGAAAATGCAAAAGAAGACCTCATAGTCTCCAAACTGTAGAAATATTCATGTAAAAAAATACTTTTATCTGCTCTAGGAAGGGGGGTGGAAATAGACAACTAGAGGCCACACAAAGAGGCAGTGTAAGGGAGTTGGTGCTCTCTCACCTGTTACCCCAATCAATGAGGCTGAATCAGTCTTCTTAAAATTGCATAAAATCATAAAATCATACACAAAGCAATTGTCCATTACTTTACTATGTGTGTTAACAGAATACAACAGCAACAAAATTCAGATAGAACAAAATATTATCCACTAAAATTTCATCCCTTACTAAGAGTTACTTTGGGGTATATGTTTAGGGAGATAGTAAAGACAAAGATACTCCACTTTTCGATTTAGAGAGGGCTGATAGTGTTCATTCTATGGGAAGGGAGAAGTTGGAGAAAGCCAGTTAAATTCAAGTGTTTAGGAAAGTATTCACGTTGTATTCTTGAGGGACCAATTTGCATCATGAAAACTTTATGACCATTAATATTTATTTATTTATTTATTTATTTATTTATTTATTTGCAATACTAGGTATTGAACTCAGGGGCTTTCTACCTATGGGCTGCACTCCCAGTCCTATTTTATTTTTTGTCTTACAACAGGATTTTACTAAGTTGCTGAGGCTGCCATTGAACCTGTGACCTTCCTGGTTCAGCTTTCCAAGTACTGAAAATTAACTTTTTAAAAAAAATTACTGAGAATTGAATCCAGGAATGTTCTGCCTCTGAGCTACACCCCCAATGCTATTTTTTTTTTTTTTGAAATAAGGTCTCACTAAGTTGCAGGGGGCCTAAGTTGCTGAAGCTCTCCTTGAACCTGTTATCTTCCTGCCTCAGCCACCCAAATACATATTTTAATAATTCAATATATATTAAAAGACTCATACAAATAAACTGTTTCAAATAACCCACTCTCATTATAGTAAACATAAGTAATTCAAAATATTTTCATTTCTTTCTGTTCTTTCTGAAAGCAATCACATACATGCCTTCCCTTCACTGTCTTCTTTTCTCAGAGCCAAAGAGCAGTTTCCATCAGCTACCTAGAATGACCAAATAATAAAACCTAAGTCAGATGCTTTCTGGCTTTCTTCAGGGATTTCATCTGTGAAAAGTTCACTTTAGATCTAAGAGAACTGAAGTTCCGCTGACTGTGCATATAAGCAGAGGTGTATTTATGCATATGCAGTGAATCCAGGCTTCCGCTGTCCTGGTTAGTGTGTTAATAACACAGTGTTCTATTTGTCATCACAACTGAAAAAAACACAAACATGATCCAAATAATAATAAATTTATACACATGTTTGCAGCTGTGTTTGAGCTTGCTTTAATACAAATAAGAGTCTCTCCATCAACATTCTGCTTAGATCTACCATGCATGGTTGTGCAGGACTCTGTGCAGGACAGTGTGTGTGTGAACAGCTTCCGCAGCTTTTCTAATGGGCAGCTGTTCTACAATGTGTGTGTGTGTGTGTGTGTGTGTGTGTGTATGTGCGCATGCACGCACTCAAAAATTCCCAATCAGTTTTAGAGTGCAGGTCTTCTGCATCCCTATTCCCTTTCAAATCTGTTATACTTTCATATGGAAAATGATATTTAAGTTAGTCTCCTTTGCTTCATGAGAATTATAATTCCATTAAAAGTGGGAAAACTTTCTTCCTCTTTTTATGACTGAAATCATGCCCACTGGTACCTACCTCAAGCAGTTCTTCACAATGAATACTGAAATAAAGAACCATTGAGGACATTGATGTTATTGGATATTGCACAAATAAATACATATATAATGTTGTATGCATGTATAAATAAAATTATATCATTTCAATGATAGTGTCACAAACAACTCTGGCACCTGATTTTGAGGATTATTCAGGCTTAATACAAGAGCTTTTATTTTTTCACTTACATAGTCAAATTTAAAAAAGAATTAGGCTATTTGTGAAGTATTCCCTGAAAGCAGTATTCACTGAAATTAAACAAAGTGATTAAATTCTACCACAGTTTACACTATACCAAAAGACAGCAAAGTGAAAAATAATCAATTTTCATGTAAGTTAAGAATATAGTGATTATAGAAAGAATTAGTGTCTTAACCTATACAGAATTAAGTATTTAAAATGATGCAAATGCATGGATCTATAGTTATCTTTAGTTTGGGAATATAAGAGATGTGGTTAGCAAGAAACAATGTGTGGGCATGTGGTTAGGTGAGTTCAGGTTTAGTTTTCTGTTGTGTGCACATGAAGTGGTGGATGGTGTGTGTGTGTGTATGTGTACATGTCTGTACATATGTGTGTTTTCTGTCTCAGAATGGAGCAAGAAAACATTGTGAACTTAATTTTAAGATTAAAATACATAATTAAAGCCAGGTGTGGTGGCGTATGCTTGTAATTCCAGTACTTGGGAGGCTGAGACAGGAGGATTGCAGGTTCACAGCCAGTCTCAGCTATTTAGTGAGGCTTTCTGCAGTATAGTGAGACTGTTTTTAAATAAAAAAGTAAAATAGGTCTGGGGCGTAGCTTGGAGGTAGAATGTCCCTGGGTTCAATCTCCAGTACTGCAAAAAAAATAATAATTAGATGAATAAAACTACAAGTGTAATTACTATCCCTACCCACATCTCTGCCTCATAAATACTTGTGGGAGAAGGGGGAAATGTCTGCACATACTTAGGCTTGAACAATCCCACCCTTCCTGTTTGACAGTAATGTGGCGATGTGCTTTATTTGTGAGCAAGTAGCTTTTTCTCTTAGAATCCAACCCAAGTAAAAATTCTTAAGCAAACTGTTGCAGGCTTTTTAACATAAATATAAGATCTTTTTTAAAAAACAAAAAGGCTAGCCTACCAACATTGGTAAATTTTGTAGTTAGTTTATTCTTTTACTATTAAATTCCCTTTCACTGGGACATGACATCACTCTCTGTGGTGACCTCAAATCCACATAGATGTGACAGTTTCTCAAAACATTAACTGCAAATTATAAGCCTCAATGTCTGGTGTCAAATCCAGAGATAATGTCAGGTTTTATATTTCAGCTCGTTCTTAGCATAATGCTATAATTCTCCATATTAGGGGTTCTTACTATATCAGAAAATAAATCATGAAAATGAGTGATTAGTTCTCTGGTCAATTCTATAAGCTTCAAGTTAATTTGATTTGTTGGAAAAGTAGTTTACTATTTAATTAAAGATTATAATTTTAGTCAAAACACAAAATTATGAATCTAGGCAACATGCATTACATTGTGCTATCTTATATCCTTTGTTAATACAAATTCCTATCAGTATATGTGTGTATACATATATGTATATTAAATTGTGTGAAAACTGTAAATGTCATCAGTATATTTCAAGTTAAATTATATATTTGTTAATTAACTTTTCCACATACTTTGTCTTTCTAGCAAAAGGTAATGAAATATATGTCATTTTAAAATAAGGGAAAAAACATTTCTATAAACAAATTTTGTTTGGACTCCAAGAAAAGATAAAGGAAAAGATTTAAATGTCCACTGCTTACAAATGTTTACAATGGCCTACGGGTCATTAAATGATAACAATTACCTGTCTTACTTTTTGTAATTGGTTTGCTCCATGTTTAACCAATAGAAATTCCATCTTCCTACACATTAGAGAACTTTCTCTTATCTTACAAGGTGTATTTTTAAGGCAGTAAGTTGTACATAGCATTGTACAACGAATTTCCTTTCTAATTAATTTGTCTATTCTAATCGGTCTGATAGGGAAACTGACTCATTTAACACTAAAGGCAGAAGCTTAGAATGTCTTTAGGGAATTGACCACTTCATTGCAGTCAAAAAACGTATATTATTTGGAGGTGTAAATAGATATAAGATCCCCTTTCATGTTTTGGACCTTGGAACACTGTTGCAGTAGGCCACACTCCTACTGCTAGCCTTAATAGGATTAGTTTGGGTATTATCAAAAGAACAATTAACACCTGCTGATATGATCGCAGATGGTATCAAAGAGTAAGAGGAACTCCATTTTACAGGGACACTCATCTCGGGCTTTTATATTGAGAGTACCAGTACAAAAATGGCTACAAAATTCATTGACTAATTTCCACGTAACTATTTGTGGACAGGTTTAAAACTGGAATTAAATTAAATGTCTTTCCTAGCTTGCTGAATTCTGGGAAAGGGTCCTTATTTGGAGTTCTGCTGATACTAGCTCTGTGACTCTGGGTGTGTTTTTAATTTCTCTGACCATATGTTTTCTTACCTATAAAACTGAAATTAAAAAAGAAATAGCATTCAGCTTCTGGGACGGCTACAAAAACAAAATGAGGTAACTAGATAAAGAGGATAGTCCCTGTTCTTCTACATAAATGTAAATATCCAATGTTTTTATTTTTATAATATTCTCATTCATGTTTTAGAGCCTTTACAAGGAACCTAAATGTGAATTTAATACTCCATATGTGAATAGTATCCAAAATATTTTTTAAGCAAGGAATTCATTAGCAAGAAAAGAAATACCCAGTTTAAAAAGGAGCAAAGAGCCAGGTGTGGTGGAGCATGTCTCTAATCCTAACCCTTAAGACGCTGAGATGGGAGGATCACAGGTTTGAGGCTAACCTCAACAACTTAATAAAACCTTCAGTAACTTAGCAAGACCCTGATATATATGAAGGGCTGCAGAGGGTAGTTCAGAAGTAGAATGCCCCAAGGTACAATCCTCAGTATGAATAAGTAAATATATAAACAAAATAAAAATAATAAATAAAAATTTGAACCAAAGATATAGAGATTTCTCAGAAAAAGAGATATGGGTGAGCAATAGATCTGTAAAAAATGTTCAACACCACTAACAATCAGGGAAATGCAAATTAAAACCACAATGAATTACCATCTCACACCTGTTAGTATATTTACTTATTATTATTAATTAATTAATTTTTTTTTGGTGGTACTGGGGTTCTTGGAAACCCTTGTACTTCTGGGCTACACTTCCAGACCTATTTTATATATATATTTGTTTGGAAACAGGGTCTTTTAAGCCAGCGCGGCTGGCTTCGAACCTGCTTGATCCTCCTGTCTCCCTCCACCTCCCTAGCGCGGGGATTACAAGCGTGCGCCACCACGCCTGGCTTGGATATTTATTTTTTAAAATGATGAATGGTAAGTTGTGGCAAGGATGTGAAGAAAAGGGTACCCCTGCACACTGCTGTGGGAATGTGAATTAGTACTCAGTTTTGAAAAGGGTGTGGAGACCCCTCAAAATTCTAAAAATAAAATTATCATACCATTTAGCAATTCCTCTACTGGATATAAAAGAAATCAAATCAGCATGTTGAAGAGACACATCCTTTCCCATGTTTACTGCAGAACTATATACTATAGCCAAAAACTGGAGTCAGCAGAGCTGTTCAGCAATGGTTACATGCATAAAAATATGAATATATATTATAGGAATATTATACAGTCTTAAAATGAGGAAATTCTGGTCACTTGAGACAAGATGGATGGAACTAAAGATATTATGCCGAGTAAAACAAACCAGGCAATAAAATAGAGATATTGTACGATCTTATATTTGTGGAATATATATCAATGTCACCGAAGGAGATATTAGAAAGGTGGCTAACAGAATCTGAAAGGAGGAGGAGGACAGAGGAGGACACGGGAGATGCTGAACAGAGGGTATAAAGTTTCAGTTAGACTGGAAGGATATGATCTATTGCTCTTCATGGTAATAAGTTAATAATAGTGTATAATACTGTATTGTATATTTCAAATTTTAAGTTATTTAGACAAAATGTGATACGTTGTTGAGATGAAGCTATTAATTAGCTTAATTTACTATCTCTACAAGGTATACTTAAGTCAAAGCATCACATCGAACCTCATAAATATATACAATCACTTGAAAATTTAAATAAATTCAAAATAAAAACAGAAGAATACTGTGTTTCCAATCGATATAATTAGCCCATTTCCAAAGATTTATAATTTTATTTGTGTGACTTTGAATTTTATTATTTGTTTTGATGTGATTTTTTTAATTTCAGTGTATCATTCAGGGTGAGTTTTCCTCTATTAATAAGTTGTACTATGTTTATGGATCAGAGTCCTTTTAACTAAATAGTAAAACATTGTTTTAATACACTACTATTTCATTTTGCTAATACAGTCGTTTCTTTTTCTCCATTTTAAATAATATTACTGTACAGTTTCCTTTGCTTGTACTATCTCTGGTTTGTGTTTATGTTTCTGCTAGAGTTAAGCAATGAATTGAAGATATTTGAGACTTTTCTATGCTCTGAAACATTTAAATAGCATAAAATTATGTATTCCTTGACATTTATAGACTTTCACACTGATGTTTGTAAGAAAGGGCAGGGAATAGAAATGGGGAAATGGATTTTTCTACTTTTATTGGTTACTTGTATATTTAATTGTAAGTGATGCTAGAAATTTATATATTTTTCAAAAAGAACCCAAAGTTATAGAATTATAGAAATACCATGGAATCCCATAAGCCAAAGAAAAATCTCCTTTGAATTATCAACTGAATTTTATGATGAAAATAGACCACATAATTTGATGTCTCTTTTAGTTTTACAAGGAAATATCAGATGTACTTACTAGTAGAATGCTGATTTGATCCTTTCAAGCATTTCATGAAAAATTATTTGATAGGCAGATTCCAAAAATTTAGATAAACTTGATGATTGAGTCAAAAGTCAAATGACCAATACTACCACATATTCACTTAAACAGCTACTATCATAAAAGCAAAACCCAGTAAATAACAAATATTGCTTTAATTGTACACAGATTAAAAGACTTATACATTGTTGTTGAGAGTATAAAGTAGTGCAATTGCTGTGAAAAACAATGTGAGTTTTCTCAAAAAAAAAAAGAAAAAAGAAATACAATTACTATGATTCAGCCATTTTACGGCTAGTTATATATCCAAAATAATTGAAAACAGTCTTTGAAGGAATATTTATGTACCCATGTTCAGAGCAGCATAATTCACAATAGCCGAGATGTAAAGACAGCCCAGCATGTATCAGTGGGTAACTGAATAAAGAATGAAATAGAAATGAAACAGAATACTATTCAGTCTTAAAAAGGAAAGCAATTCTGATGCATGCTAAAGTAGGGATTTAACCTTGTAGACATTCTGCTAAGTAAGATAAGCAAGGCATAAAATTGCAAACACTGTATCATTCCTTTTATATTGCAATATTTAACAGTAGTCAAATTTGTAAAGACAGAATGTAGAATGGTAGTTTCTAGAGGTGTGGAAAGCAAAGGATGATGAGTTACAGTTTAATGAGTATAGCGTTATAGTTTTGAAAGGTGCAAAAGCTCGTGGAGATGGAGAGTAATCATGGTTGCACAACGATATGAATTTATTCAACACTGCTCAACTGGATACTTAAAAATGGTGAAGATGAGCCGGGCGTGGTGGCGCACGCTTGTAATCCCCGCGATTGGGAGGCAGAGACAGGAGGATCGCACAGGTTTGAAGCCAGCCATGCGCGCTGGCTTGGGAGACCCTGTTTCCAAAATAAAAATGTAAAAAAAAAATAGGTCTGGGAGTGTAGCCCGGAGGTAGAAGGGCTTCCAGGAACCCCAGTACCACCAAAAAAAATAAATAAATAATAATAATAATAATAATAATAATAATAATAATAATAATAATGGTGAAGATGGCAAGCTTTATGTGACATGTATCTTATCACATCTTTAAAGAAAAAAAAAAAAGAGAGAGATACCCTATGACCATAAAGAAACAACCATGCCAGGGGATAACTCTTGAGCTAAGGCAATTGGATTATTATTAATCCCTCTGAGCCTAACAGGGCATATTTCCTCCAAACCTGGTCTCTAATTAAAAATTAACAGGGCTTCTTTTGAATCACCCTGTCTCTTTACGTAGTTCAAAAAATAAAAGGAAGAGTTGGAAAAGTTGTAATATTAGTTCTTCAAACAACACCTACTGATTGTTTTCTCCAAGATATGTTGCCACCCCAGGAGATCACTGTTCTTTGCAAAGTGGAGCCTGACTTTCCTAACACTGCATGGTGTGTGCAAGCCCTTCCACATCCCACACATCCCACTCTTGGCTCCTTTCCACCTCTTAACATTCCATAGCCTAAATAGCTACTTGTTTCTCTTTTCTTCTAGAATGGGAATCTCTGGAAAATAGTCAATTGTCTTGAATATGAATGACTTTTAGATAAAGCAAAAGAACAGAAAAGACAGTAGGATCGATTCCTTATTAGTCATCAGTTGTTTCCAAGACTGAGAAAACATGTCTCGTTTTAAGAGGCAGAATTCCTAATCAGTCACAACAAAATACGTTAGACGTTCAGCTTCCACAATTAACTACGGTATGTGACTTTCCTTGATTTTCAGTATGAAATTTACTCCTACAAATTATAATCAGTATAAATGAAGAGAACCTTTCAAGAAGAGATATGTTTAATTTTGTATCTCTCTAAAATATGGATAAACCTCATCTTTATAATGACAGGCACTTAGAACCATAGTTAAAATCTGGAATAGCTATAGTATTTTTTATTATAATTTGCTTAAAAATATTGTCCAGATAAGTAGTCAATTTATCAATACGGCTGTGTGGTTGGCATTTTCTTTATAGTGAGCATGCATCAGTGTCTAAATAAAAAAAAAAATCTTGCCTGTGTTATAAAGAAGAGAAAAGGGCCATTAAAATTGAGTTATTAATAATTTATAAAGATAACCTTCCATTTTCTGATAGAATACTTCAAATTAAACTACATTTAGCCGGGCGTGGTGGCACACGCTTGTAATCCCCACACTTGGGAGGCGGAGACAGGAGGATCGTGCAGGTTCAAAGCCAGCCGCACTGGCTTAAGAGACCCTGTTTCCAAATAAAAAGTATAAAAATAGGTCTGGGAATATAGCCTGGAAGTAGAAGTAGAAGGTTTCCAGGAACTCCAGTATCACCAAAAAAGAAAATAAAAAAACTACATTAAGCTAATATTTAATTCATTTCTACAATATGTTTAGAGGTCATATTAAGAGATATAAAAGATGTAAACAAATCAAACCTCTAGACATGAAAGCTAAAATATCTGGCTGAAAAAATGCCGTGAATAAGATAAATGACATTAAATATTGCAATAACAACCCAAAGAAATGATTAGCAAACTCGAAGACAGCAATAGAATCAATCCAAAATAAAAGAGAGGAAAAAATCTAAAAACATAATCAAAGCAGTATAACTGAACTTTGGAACAAATAAGTGACCCATCCAAATAATAAAAAAGACACTATACTGAAAAATGATATAATCAAGTTGATCAAAACTTGTAGGAAAGAGAAAATCTTATCAGAAGCTGAGAGATAGGGTTGGAGGGAAGATGTGATATAGAAAAACAAAGACATGGATGACAGAAACATCTTTAGAGTACTGAAGAAAAATATTGGTCAACCTAGAATTCTATACCTAGAATAACTATCTCTTAAAAACAAAGGACACGTTAAAACAAAGGTCTTTCAGACATACAAAAGCAGAAAGACCTCATCAGCAACATTATAAGAATTGTTTAAGAAAAAATAAGAGGAGATGGAAATATAAATCTATTCAAAGATATGAAATCATCTCAAGTAAACCAAGTATTTCCCCAGAGAACTGTTTCAAAGGCTGAAGGCTGGAGACTGTGCATCAAAGTTAATACAAGTGAAGCTATTTCAGAGAGTACTGCATAGAGTTTTATCTCAATTTTTGAGCTCTTTGTTATACATTCGTTTTTAGTTTAGTTGACATTCATCATTATTGGCATTATTGACATTCATTTATTGGCTCCTCATACTCTTTGCCCTACTTTAAACCCCACTTATTTCATATGTTTCCCATGTGATATGTCCTTCCTGTCCCTAGCTTTTACGACATGCAGCCCAGTCATAGACTTTGCTTCAGTCAAAATGAAGGTCAACTTCATGCATTGCTTGGTAAGACAAGAGATGAATTAGTTGATGCTCTGTTTCCTAAAATGAAAGTACTTCTGGGAAAAGAATAGAAAAATTAGTAAGTAGATGTAATAGCTTGTAAATCCTACATTGTGATGACCCTGTGTGGGCAAACTTTCTCCTATCTTGATTCTGTCTGTCTCTTGAATGTCTGTTACACTATAATGAATACCAAGGTCATGCAAAATTTACTAATCAGCCTGTGCCTTTAGCTATTCCCTTATACCAGGAACAGATCCAGAACATATTTCAGATTACTACTATCAGATTCAGCATAGAAGTGGATTCTCCTGTAATTCCCAACCCAGTATACCTTGCTAGGTCAGCTCAAACATTTAATGAGGAAAATATGGTGAGTTTTTATTTATGTAGCCAATATTGAATTGTAAACCATATTATCCAATGATTGTCTCAAAGACAGTGCCTGATAATGACTACAGAGTACCATTTACTTTCTGGCATTGATGTTTTGAGTAAACATTATATGAGCTGGAATTATAATGTTTGAAGCTTTTTACTAAATGTATTGGTCTCCTTCCAATGCATTCAGCTCTTGGATTCTCAGCTGTGGGAAAAGAACTATCTGTCCCAGACTATCTGAGTAAGAGGATTGATGATATATGTCCCAGCTCTTGCTCTGCATAAAACTTTGGCCATGTTTAACTAACTAGAGCTAGAAACATTCTGGAATCTGTTCTCAGTTCAACAAGCACTTCAACAAGATTCCCCAAGTGTGGTCGTATTACGGCCAAGGACCAAATCCAATTAGATAAAAGCAGATCACAGTGACGGACTCTGAGCATACAGCTCCTGCATGCAGAGACCTCTCTCTCACATACAAACCCAGAGGACTGATCTTGATGATTCTCTTTAATATAATTTGAAGGTGTGTTGTCAATATCATATTTACTTTCTAAACTGTTATTATTTTCTCTTTGACATTTCAGATTTAGTTCAAATCATGGTGTTAATTAAGTTCATCCATTGCAAGAAATCATTTGATAGATTTCTGAAGCCTATATCTCTTTTTACAATTTGATGGTTTTTAGTGTATCTGGAGTTATGCAACTGTCACAATTGATAATAGAACATTTTCATCACAATAAGGAAAAGGGAAAAACAAAACACTGTATCCATTAGCAATAATTTTCCATTTCCTCCAATTACCTCAGCCTAAGGTGACTAAAAATCTAATATTTTTGTAAAAATTTGTGTAATTCAGGAAGTTTTATATAACAGAATCATGTTGTATTATCTTTTATGATTAGTTGCTTTCATGGAGCATATTATTTTCAAGTTTAATCCATACTGTAGAAATTATTGGTACATCAAATATTCTATGGCTGTAGAATATGCATTGTATGGATATAACCCCTTTTGTTTATCCATTTCTTATCTGATGAATACTTGGATTTTCCAGCTTTTGGGTGTTTTGAATAGTGCTGCTGTATACACTGGTGCACAGTCTACATCTGACAGAATCAATGGGAAAAAGTAACAGTTCACAGGGAGTGTATCATACTTAATAATAATGATAATAATAGTAATAATAATGTGTTCAATTTAGTCAAAATAAATTGCCAAGGTTAGCACTTTTTTTTTTCTTTTTTTGGTGGCACTGGGAGTGGAACCCAGAGGCTTTCTACCTCCGGGCTATACTCCCAGACCTATTTTTGTATATTTTATTTGGGAACAGGGTCTCACTAAGTTGATGAGAGCCTCACTAAGTAGCTAAGGCTGGCTTCAAACCTGTCTGATCCTCCTGTCTCAACCTCCCAAGCGCGGGGATTACAAGCATGCGCCACCACGCCTGGCTCAAGGTTAGCACTTTGGTTTTGTGTTTGAGCGAGGGGTTTTTGCAGGCAGGTTACCCACTCATGGTTTCCATACACCATGCAAGGGAATATCTGTGTACAAGTATACATCTATTTTAATTTTCTTGGGAATATACCAATAAATTAAATAGCTGAATGTCCCAATCAACATTCTCACTGTAACAATCCAAGACAACTGACCATATAACTTTGATGAAAGAAGATTAATTTGCTCATAGAGTTTGCAGATCTTGAAGTTTCAGTTGATGTCAGGCTGGATTGTATCTGCATAGCTCAGAGCATAGTGATGGGAAACAGAAAGAAAAGAGCAAGTGCTCTCCTCTCATGTAATAGATACCGAAAACAGCACAATGAACAAGCAAGGGATTCCAAGACAAAACACAGTCCTTACAGCCATACTCCCAGGGACCCACCTTCTCCAACCCCACCTGCCTAGGTTACCACCTAGTAAATCTATAACCATAGATTTGTCCACTGATGAGATTATATCCTCTTGGCCTAATTAAATCAATTCTAAACATTAATGAGATAACTATATTAATCCTTGTGAGGGCCTTGCAGACAGTTGTATAAAGTGGAGGTGCTATGGGATTATTCCATAGCCATGTAAGGGTTCTAGTTTCTCCAAAAATCTTCCCAATAATTATAATTATTTTTTATTTTAATTAGAACCATAGTAATGGTGGTGAATGGCATGGTATTGAGATATATATCTTTCATTTTACCATTAGCTGGTGATGTTTCCATATCTTTGATACTAATATTTTTAATGCCCTTTATAGTCTTTGTCTATTTGTAGTTTATCTTATTATTGAGTTGTGTTCTATATAATCTAGTGACAAGATTACTTGCCATACATATAATTTGCAAATGTATTATATTGTACAGTTATCTTTCAACAATATCCTTTGAAGTAAACAAGTTTAATTTAGGTAGCATCTACTGTATCTATTTTTTTCTTGTTATATACCTTTTGTGTTATATGTAGGATGACTTTACCTAACACATATTCACATAGATTTCATCCTGCACTTTTACTAATAGATTTATAGTTTTAACTCTTTATCTTTAGGCCTATGATCCCTTTGAGTGAATATTTTTGTATGCAGCCATTTTTGCTAAGTATGATTCAAGATTTGTGACCCCATCATTAAATATACACCGGGAATACAGTTTTCAATCTGCACATGGCGGCTCTAAATGCCAGAATAATCAACATCAGCTTTCATGGTGAGACACAGAAGTGTCTCCAATTCACATGACCAGACTGGAAATGTGTGCCCTTTACCTCTACTTTTTCCCTGTCAACACTGTGGAAATTCCTTGGCTTCGAGATCCTACCATATCGCCATTTTGCTAGTTTCAGTACAAACCATGCTTTCTCCTGTCACTCACTCTTATCAATTGCAGACGTAACTACATATCCTCTGTAGCTTTTGTCAGATCCTCTGCACCTTCCAGTTCTTTACTTGTTATAACAGATACAGGCCCACCACACAGGTGACAGTTGGGATTGATATCTTCAGGCTACCGCTAATATAATGAGTTCTTTGTCTTAAAACAAGATTGCCAAGACCTTTTTGACTTTCACAATTGTGTATGTGTGTTTTGTAAAACAGAGAATGGCCATGGAAGGAGAGACAAATGAGAAGAGTTATTTAGAAAGGCTCTCTGCAGTGGAGATTGGAGTCTAAGGCATCTTTCTAGAAATTACAATGCTCCCTCCCTATAATTAATCTTATTAAATTTCATACCATAACTTTTAAAAAGATTTGTCAATTTGAAAGCTAGAAGGATAAGTGCAATTAATAGAACCATATGAACTATGTCCACTACACAGTACTGCACACATAAGACAGAGTGATAAAATAAACACATAAGGTTTATGATGCTTTTCAAGTCATTATAAAATACCCTGAAAAGAAATAAAGCAATAAGGCCTCAAGAAGCCATAAAATGCTATAGCCAATATATATCAAAATATCAAATTTATTTTATATCTACAGTTATGCTGATAAAGGTGTGGGGATGGGGTAGGAAATGTGCCGTAAAATAATCAAAACAGTTTGAAAATTGATGACATTTCTATTCCCTATACTTTTTATTCAGTGACTTCAAAAAGAATGAGATATTTTACAGAAAGCAAAATAAACAAAAACAACCAAACTCAAATTTTTCTTTTAAAATTAAATCAGCACTTGAGAGATGAAAGAGTTGGTTTGATAACATTTCAGAGTAGTTTAAAAGTAAGAACAAGCAAAAGAATAAAACTATTCCACTGGATATTATAAATTTATAAAATTACTTATTTCATGAATGTAATTTGAAGATAAAACTCCAAACCAATAAATTCTTTATGAATAGAAGTAAAAGAGACAAAATTAATTGACTTTAGAACTAAGTATTCCTTTTTGGAAAGTATTATTATAAGAAAACCTGAAGACTTAAGTTACTTGTTGAGAAATCTTCAGTGAGAATATAAAGCAAAAATACCATTAAATACTACTGTGTAACCAATACTAAAGCACATAAAACTCCAGATGTTTGATGCTGATTGTTCAAATAAAACTTGTTACTGTTTATGTTGCAAATAAAAATCTATAAAATTAATTTATTTAAGTATGTTACTAATATTAAGTATTACAAAAAGCATATCAATTTGTCTTTAATGCTCATTTTAAGCAAGAATTACTAATCATTCTAAAGAATATTATTCAACACTATTTTCTTTGATAATTTCACAGTGATATATCTCTATAAAAATTATTAGGTTATTAAACATTAACGGTGATGTGTCAAATTTAATAGCTACTACTCCAAAAAACATTTTCTTAAATTCATTGGATGGTCCCCATTTAATAATATTTCTAATATTATAGAAAAAGGGACACCTATAGTCTAATGCTTCCAATAAGACTATCTTCAAAGTGATGCAGAAGTTTGACCCTAACTATAGTTTCTTTCAAGCCTGGGCATATTCTATAACCCCCCCTTCTTTTGGTACTAGATACTGAATCCAGGTGCATTCTACCTCTAAGTCATACCCTGAGGCCTTCTTTTTATTCACTTTTCTTTTGGTACTAGATATTGAACCCAGGCACAGTCTACCTCCATACCCTGAAGCCCTCTTTTTATTTTTTATTTTGAAACAAGTTTTTGCTAAGTTACTGAGACTGGATTCAAATTTATAATCCTCCTGTCTCAGCCTCCCACATACTGGGATTGAAGGCATGCCCCACCACACCTGGCTGTACCACTTTGTTTTAATCTGTGTATACACAGATGCATGTCCAGAAAATATGATAGGCATAATATTTGTAAAATAAATAGAAGTCTATTTTGACACATTTTAAGTTGAAACACCTACCAGATATATTATTTCCCTTATATTTTTAAATAGCAATACCAACAATAGTGCCTATTAAAAAGAAATCACAGCCAGGTGTGGTGGGGTTCCTGGAAGCCCTTCTACCTCCGGGCTACACTCCCAGACCTATTTTATACTTTTTATATTTTTGGAAACAGGAACCACAAGGTTTCTGCTTTCATTTCATTTCTTTCTTTTTTTTTTTTTTTTTTTGATGGTACTGGGGATTGGACCTAAGGACCTTCTATCCCAAATCTACATCCCTAGCCCTGCTATTTTTAGGGATAGAGTCTCATTAAGTTACTAAGGGCCTCACCAAATTGCTCAGATTGAACTTTTTCTTTAAAAGATGCAAATTATTTATGTACCACCAGAGAAATGCTGATGCTCTGGGGATGTGGCCCAATCAGCATGGTTGAAAAAACACTTATAGGTGATTCTGGTGCAGGCTTGGAATGAGCATTTAAAAACAATGATAGGGAAAACACAGAAAAGCTGAATTCTGGAAATCTTTTTTTTTTTTTTTTTTGTACTGGAGATGAAACCCAGGGGCATTCTAACCTTGAGCTACATCCCCCAGCCCTATTTTTTAAATCTTTATTTTCAAATGGAATCTCACTAAGTTGCCGAGGGCCTCACTAAGTAGCCGGGCTGGCCATGAGCCTGTGGTCCTCCTGTCCCAACCTCCCACGTTCTGGAAATACACACATGAGCCACCACTCCTGGCTTCTGCTGGAAATCTTGATGCAGTTTTTTTTTTTTTTACTTTTATTGGTGCATTAGAGTCTCACATCATAATATAATTCAAAATTCACAATGATGATGACAAGCATGCACACAGCATAGCCGAGTATCCTTCTGGATTCCTCCCCTCCCCTCTCCTCCTCCTTCCCCAACGATATGTTGACATTGACATTGCTACTCTCACAGGTAGATAATGTCAGTGGAAGTATTTCCTTTCTTATTCCCTCCTCCACTCTCCCCTAAACCACTTCTCTCACTCCATTGGGGATTTTTCTCCATTTTCTAAAGCCCCTCTTATGTCTCAATAACATAAAGGTAATATACAATAAACCCAAAGCCAACATCATATTGAATGGGGAAAAGCTGTGAGAATTCTCTTTAAAATTAAAAACAAAACAAAGATGCTCACTATCATCACTTTTTTTTAATATCATACTCAAGACTCTAGTCAGAGTAACACGGTAAAAGAAAGTATATAAAAGAAATAAAGAAAGGAAAAGAACTGAAATTATCTCTATTTGCAGATGACATGGTCCTATACTTAGAAGACTCAAAAATTCAACCTAAAGATTTCTAGAGATGATGAACAAATTTAGGAAAGTATGGGGATGTAAAATCAATCTATAAAAGAGAAACATTAGATATTTTTTTTCAGTACTGGGGATAGAACCCAGTGGTATTCTATCTTCAAGCTACTTTCCAGCCCTATTGTTATTTCTGAGTTGCAAAGGGCCTTACTGAGAAGATGAGGGTGTCAGTAAACCTCGATTCTCATGTCTCAGCCTCCCAAATGCTGGGATTACATAGATTTTAAACTTTGGTGTCTTCAACTAGGCTGGAATTTTTGCTCCAGAACTCAGGAATGTGACTTTGTGTTAGCTTCTTCTTTTTCCTCCCTTACTTAAAGAATAGGATAAATGCCATATCTGTTGTTTAAAGAGTTCAGGTCTAAAAGTAATATGTATAGCCTGGCATGGTGGAACAGTCATAATTTCAGGTACTCCTGAGGCTGAGGCAAGAGGATTGCATGTTTAAAGCAGCTCTGGTAATTTAGCAAACCTCGTGTTAGAATAAGAAAGGCTGGAGGTATAACTCAGTGGTAGAGTTCAGCACCCAGGACTGTAAGTGTGAGCGTGCGCGTGCGTGCGTGTGTGTGTGTGTGTGTGTGTGTGTGTGTGTGTAAAATATAGTGTCACTCAGTAGAAAGCCATTACAATTAGAAATTTTTATTAAAATAGTAAAATTTTTGAACCAAAAAATGGAAACATTCTATTATTAGAAACAGCACGTTTTTCCTGAGGTCTAAATTAAGCACTTTATTTCTAGTCCTCTTTAACATACCCCTATTCAGGTTTTATGTATGCAGATTATGTTTAATATACAAAAGTGGAAGTTGGCTTTTTTCCACCCAGGGAAACCAAGGAGCCTAGGTATGACTTTGTTTATTGAGTAGGTCGATTTTTTTTTTCTTTTTTGTGGTACTGCGGTTCCTGGAAGCCCTTCTACCTCTGGGCTACACTCCCAGACCTATTTTATACTTTTTATATTTTTGGAAACAGGGTCTCTTAAGCCAGCGGGGCTGGCTTCGAACCAGCGCGATCCTCCTGTCTCTGCCTCCCCAGTGTGGGGATTACAAGCATGCAACACCACACCCGGCAAGTAGGTCCATCTTTTCAAACTGGTCTTACCTGAGAGAGCTTATCACACACTTTTCAGGCAGGAATTAAAAAGAAAATTTGAAGTGATGAAAATATTAAAAGAATGTCCACCATGCGACTTTAGGGCAAAACCCATTTAAATTTCTATGTTTAAGGATCTTATAAAAAGAAACAAAAAAGCAAAGAACAAAAGCTAAATTGGTAAAGTGTGAATGTGTGTGCATGTGTGAGAAAGATTTGTTCAAGGTCTAAACATTAAAAAAAAAAAAAACTCTCAATGTTTAACTTACTTCTAAGTATAAATGTTTATACTAGTGTCCCAAAGGTGTTCTAAATAGTTTCCATGTCCTGCTTGCCCCTGTTTTCTTCAGATTATTATGCGCCCTCTTAGATAATCTGTTACTTTGACATGGCTGGAACATCCCTTTTTTCCTCTTGAATTTCTTGAAGTCACTCTGCAGGTTGTTAAAGTCTCCTTCTAAGTCCCTAGGCAGAGTGTGGTAGCGAGCTGGAGCTAGACTTTTCCAAAGGAGCCGTGATGAGCTGTGGACTCAATGATCCCTGAATGACACCTGAAGGCTCACAGCAGAGGCCCCCGTAGCACACTGCTGCCCATGGCGGCCCACTGAGGATGCAGGTGCATTGTAAGAACCATCCAAGCCAGCCATTAAGGTCACTTTTATTAGTGGCTTCTGCTTACAAAACAGGGCTCCTGGGGTGCGTGATTCAGTGTAGCGAAACCCTGACAGCTCAGAAGAGAGTCACACTGTTAAGGACTGGACAAATCTTCTTATCCTAAAGGACAGAAAATAATACTTTCTGTTTTGACATTCACAGATAAATACCATTATGCGCAAACTCTAAGACCAATGCTTCTTACCCTGTTAAATCATTTCTCCAACTTAGCAGTAACTGGTTTTAAAGTAAATTGGCTCTCTATCTTTTTTGGTAATGAACTAAGAGTAGGTCCTTTGGAAACATAGCATTTAGTTTGCTGAGAAAAGGTGCCAGAGTAGGAAAAAGTTTAATAGTCTGGTTATACAAACTTTGGTAATGAAAGAGAAACATCTTTAAACTCAATCTGTGGCCTATACCTATTTCAGCCCAGGCCATGTGGGACATTTTGCCTATGTATTTTTGTGCTCTAGACAACTTTATAAGGGGTAAAAGAAAGCACAGCATTCTATTGTTAGGAGCTATGGGACTTGTTCTAAACCTGTATTCTCAATTTACAGCTTTTGTTGTTGTTAATGGGGAAATAACGTGCATTTAACCGACTAATTCTACCTGGAATTTAACTTGTCTAATAGTTCTTGGAGCATACTTGAAACCATTAGAAAAGCAGCCAAGGTTTTTTTTTTTTCCTTTTTTTGGGCTGGGGGAACTGGGAATTGAACCCCCACAGACATTCGATCTCAGAGCTATACCCTCGACCATTTTTATTTTATTTCTATCTTGAAACAGGTTTTCATTAAGTTACTGTGGTTTTTGCTAAGTTACTGAGACTAGCCTCTAGCCTGCCATCTGCCTGTCTCAGACTCCCAAGTACTGGGCGGGATTAAACTAAAGATTTACACCACCAGTCCCAGCCAGCCATTTTTTTTTTTAATTTCCAATTTTATCCACCATTCTTGATTTTTCATATAAAAACTATAACTCATTTGTCTTTTTTGTGTGTGGTACTGAGGGGCTTTTCTACATCCAGGCTATACACCCAGACCTATTTTATACTTTATACTTTATTTGGAAACAGGGTCTCACTAAGTTGCTGAGAGCCTCACTAAGTAGCTGAGGCTGGCTTCGAACCGGTGTGATTCTCCTGTTTCAGCCTCCAAAGCTTTGGGATTACAAGTGTGCGCCACCACGCAAGGCTATAACTCCTTTGTCTTAAGGGAGCTATGAAAACATTATTTTGTACTTGAATAAAACAAAGCATTGCGAGGAGAATTGCAACATTCTAGGAGTGTATTGTGCCGAAAAATAAGCAAACAACCAAACGAAAATACTCTGAACAGATATACTTCAGAGAGGAAATCAGTTTTATAAAATTAGAGAAAAAGAGAATATTTAAATATCAGGAAGTATAAACATGCAGATTTTTGGAACAACATAAATACATCCTTGAACTGGCCAATAGCATTTAAAAACTTATTGTTCTGTCCTAACTATTCTCATTCATAATAAAAAAGACATTGAATTAATGATAATACTTGTTTCTGCTTATTTTGTATAATATATAAATATACTTGAATTTCTATCATTTTCACTAATGGTAAATATGTTTTAATATATTTTAGCTTTTCTTATCTCCCATCCTGGGATATACTCCCAGACCTATTTTATAAATTATTTGGAAACAGAGTCTCACTAAGTTGCTGAGAGCCTCACTAAGTAGTTGACACTGGTTTTGGACCTGTATGATCCTCCTTTCTCAGCCTCCCAAGTACTGGGATTACAAGCATGTGCCACCATGCCTGGCTCTTTCTATCTATCTATCTATCTATCTATCTATCTATCTATCTATCTATTTTTTACTTTGGTTCTGAGGATTGAACTTGGGGGCATTTTATTTCCAAGGTACACCCCACTTCCCATACTTTTTATTTTTTGTTTTAAAACGGTGTCTTACTAAGAGGCTGGTCTTGAACTGGTGATGCTCCGGTCTCGATTTCCCAAGTACTAGGACTATAGGCATGTACCATCACCACAACTGCTTCCTCCTCCTCTTCTTCCTCCTCCTCTTCGTCCTTCTCCTCTTCCTCTTCTTTCCTTTTCCTGTGCTACGGATCCATCTTCATACTCTACCCCTGAGCTGTATCCCCACCTACTTAGCTAGCAATTTTTTTTTTATTCTTTCCAGTGTATAGAGTGTCTCCAGATGAGAATATTCTAAACAGAATCCTTACCATGTCACTGGCTTGCTCAAAAAAAAATCACTGAATTCTTGGTGAAATAAAGTAATATAAAACTCAATAGCCTGTAATTTAGAAACCCTCTTTGATCTGGCCTTTACCTATCTATGAATTTAATTTCATATTTTGCTCTTCATGTCCACAGATCTGCTCTATGGCCAATATATTGTTGACCTCTTGCAATTTAACCTAGCTCAGCTAGCTTCCCAGACTCAATCATGTTCTCCCTTCTCCTTGCTAAAGTATAATCCTGAGTGTGACATGTCTTTTATATACAAGTAGTGGTCTAGATGCTATCTGCACTTCCAATTCATCAATGCATTTAGCAATATTACTAAAAGGGATTGTACCTAAACCTATTTAGAGCTGATACTACTATTACAGTTATAACATTTAATTACAGAATTAATACCTACATGCCAAAAGTAACATTTATTTCTATGAAAAGTAAACTCTTTGAGAAAAACTGATATTCCTAGCCCAAAACATGCAACTGTCAATGCGTTTGTGAAAGCAGGCATGGCAGCATACCTGTAAACCCAGTGCTTGGGAGGCTGAGACAGGAAGATGGTAGGTTCCAGGTCAGCTTTAACAATTTAGTGAGACCTCATTTTAAAATAAAAATAAAATAGCACAGGGGATGTAGCTCAGAGATAGAATGTCTCTGGATTCAATTTCCAGCTCAGAAAAAAAAATAGCAGTTGTGATAAGGTGACTAGAAAATACTGGCAGATGATTTTAAAAAATAATACTTTGAATTTTTATTCCCAACCAAAAATGTTTGTCTCATTTTATAGAAACCGAAAATAGAATTATAAGGTCACACATCTTGGAAGTGATAATAAAAAGAAGGTGACATACTTATAGGAAAACAATGTATAATAGTGGATTAATGGTGACAATTCTTTGACAAAGAAAATGCATGTAATATAAATATGATACATGTGACAGAAATGGACAAATCTCAACAAGATGCAGAGGACCTTGTAGCAATTTCAGAATTTTAAAAAGGTCCTTTTTACACATTATGCATATTTTTCTATCCTTTATAATATGTGTGGTCATTTTTAAAAGAGCATAGTTTTTATTGAGAAAAATAGATATATAGATTGGGGAAGGGCTATACGAGTGATGTGTTCATGTACGCCTCTACCATCTTGAACTCCATTAAGATGTATGGCTACAATGCACCGATAAAAAATTCAAAAAGAGAAAAGTACATATATTAAAGCTCTCTAAATGTTCACAAAATATACACATACATGTAACCAGAAAGAATTACCAGTGCCCCACAGGGCCTCTTATGCTTTCTTTCAGCCACTACCACTCTCCTTGCAAGGTAATCACTCCCTTTAGCAGGATAAATTAGTTTTGTCTCTTTTTATAGTATCTATGGATTTTATATATGATTTTGTGTTTGACGTCTTTCTTTTAGGACTATGTTTATGAAATATTTGCTTTATATAACTGTATATCATCCTTTCTCATTGTTGCAAACTATTATTTGTACCCTCTTAGGACAAATTCTGGTCCCAATGCACTGAAATGATAAAAAAGCTTTTCTTTTAATTAGCCATTTCTGCTCAACGAATGATATGCCCCTATATCAAATATATATAAATATATATATATATATGTTTATCTATCTATCTATCTATATATATATATATAAATATATATGTTATATATATTTTTTCTCACATATATATTTTATTTATATATATATATTTTTCTCACATGCATATGAGAAAATAAAATGCATATATATATATATATATATATATATATATATATACCAATATATACTAATTTATCACTCATTTCCCACTATTTGGATTGCTTTTACTCTTCTACATTACAATCTGTTGCCAAAATATAATTTTTATTGTATGACCCTCATATCACTCTAAAAGAGACACATATCACAGATTTATTCAACTGACTAAGGAGGGACCAACAAGGTGGTGATGCTTAACTGAAAGAGCATTTGAAGAAACACACGTATGAGAATTAATGGGAAACAACGGTAGAATAAAATTGCTAGCTGAGAGTCAAGACTAAGAACTATCTTACAGGATAAAAATGTGCAAATTTAACATGCAGCATCAGATGCCAGTGTCCAAATAATGGTAGATAATGTGTCAAAGCTCCATCCTCCTAGAGGATTAAATAATGAATAATTCGTGGGTGGGTCTATTGGACGATTTTCCAAGATAACACTGATGGGACACACAGATGTCATTTTGCCTTATTTTCTACCCATCTGTCAAGGTCAATTTCCATGCCTCCTCCACTCTGAAGTCTTTATGATCTCCCAGCTGGAAGTCATTTCTCCAGCCAAGGAGCGCTGGTAGTACATGTAATATGTTCAATATGAAGTTGGTGAATGAATAATTGTATTCTGCCACTCTAGGGGCATATCATTCCTTGAGCAGAAATGGCTAATTAAGAACATAATTAAATTTTAAATTATAGCTGCAGAAATTACACTGTGGAAGAGAGATAAATGAGAATACATCATGGCGCACTTACGAGGTATATGTTCTTAAAACGAGTAAATACGCTGTGAGAAATAATTGATTTATAAAGTACTCTACTGTTTCAATTTTCTTTTTTCCTGGTTCATCCCTTTGTCCTTTCTCTTGACTCTGCACTATCAACATACCCCTTTTATAATTTTCCTCTGTATTCTATTCTTGTTAAACAAAACTAAAGGAATCATCTCTGTCAAATTCCAATTTGGCCATTTTTCTTCCACCATCAGAGCTTGTAATAGCGGTCTCTGGTCACATTAAATCGTGGGCTCTTAAGATCTTCAACTGTCTTGCTGGCTCATGACTGACCACACAAATTATATATATATATATATATATATATATATATATATATATATATATATATTTAATTTTTAAATTGACTTGCAAATTTTTCTTTGTCCAGGTTGGACATGCTTTGTTGAAATGCATGTGCATTGAGGAGTAGCTAAATCTTAGCCAGTTAACCAATGCATTAACTCACAGTTACTATTCTTGTAGTGAAAAGACATGTAATCCACTCTTTACATTTTCCAAGAATACAATATATCTTCGCTAATTGTAGTCAGGCTCCTGTGCATTAGGTATTTTGAAATTTATTGTTTTTTTCTAACTGTAAATATATATATTTTGACTTACATGTCTTCTATTCCACATTAACTGCGTCAGCCTCTGGTAACTACCATTCTATTCTCTACTGATATGTTATTAAAGACGTAGATTTCAAAATGAGAATGATCCTATGGTATTTGCATTTCTGTCTGGCTTACTTTACTTAAATGTCTGGGTCAATCCATATTATCTCAAATGGCAGGATTCTATTCTTTTTATTGACACAGTATATTTTTTCATTGTGTATATATTTTCCTTATCCATTCTTCTGTTCATGGACACTTAGTGTGAATACCTAGGCTATCATAAATCATGCTATAGTGAACAAAAGTGGCAGTGTGGGTGCCTCCTGGACATACTGATTAAATTTCCTTTGGGCATATTCCCAGTAATGGGATTGCTGGTAGTTCTGTATTAAGTATCTTTAAATATTTTTGAGAAATACCCTCACTGCCCAAAAAAAAAAATATGTGTTTACTTTTCTTTATAACCTTACCAATACTTGTCATGCTGTGTGTGTGTGTGCGTGTGTGCGTGTGTGTGTGTGTGTGTGTGTGTGTGTGTGTGGCCAGGTGGAGTGTGTTAGTACAAGTGGAGTATCTTAATGCCTTACTGAGGTATTGATTTACATTCCCCTGAAGACTAGTGATGCCGAGCACTTTTGCATGTTTATGTGGTAATGGGGTTTAAACCCGGGGCATTCATGTTACACCCCTAGCCCTGTTTGTACATTTCTTTTTTTATTTTCAGACAGGGTCTTGCCAAGTTGCTGAGAGTCTTGATACATTACTGAGGCTCTCCTCAAACCTGCGATCTTTCTGTTTTAGCCTCCCAAGTACTAGAGATTACTGGCATAGAATTTCTCATATAACTATTGACCATTGATATGTTTCTTTTGAGAAATGTCTTTTTGAGTCACCAACCCATTTTATTAATGTATTAATTGTATTAATAAAGTTCAGTGCTAAATTTACATAAATGTTTATGGTACCCTCTGATAAAATCTAATCCCCCTTTTTCTACCTCCCCACTTTTTCTAATCACTACTACTCACTCTTCTACATTCATATTTCTTTTTTAACTTCCATATATAATATATAACATATGATACCAATTTCCTATGTTTAACCTATTTTGTTTAACGTGTTTTCTAGTTCTATCCATTTTGCTGTTAACGACAAGATTTCATTCTTCTTTATGGTGAAATAATAGTCTACTGTGCATATATATACCATTTTCTTTATCCATTCATCTGTTGTTGGGCACCTGGGCTGATTCCATATTTTAGGTATTGTGAATAGTGCCACAGTAAACAGGAACATGAAGTTATCTCTTTGATAAACTTATTTTTTCATTTGCTTTGGATATATAAGCAGGAATAACATAGCTGAGTCATATAGGAGACATATTTCTAGTTGTTTTGTTTTGTTTTACAGTCGGTCTATCATTATGTTTCCCAGGCTGGAGCTTTAGTGTGAAGTTGAATTTGAGGTACCTGTAGCCTCAGCTTCCCAAGTAGCTAGAATTACAGGCATGTGCCAGAAATATTCAAATGTCCTATTTAATGTTTATACTAATTTGCATTCCCATCAACAGTGTATAATGGTTCCTTTTATCCCACATCTCAGTCTGAATTTGTTCTTTTGTATTTTAAGTGGACCATATTGTTATTTTAATTTAGTTTCTTATTTTTATGCTTTTATTGGTATATTGTGGTCTCACATCCTAATGTAACAGAGAGTGATAGGGACATACATGCACACAGTGTTTGGTGAGCTTCATAATAACCATAGAATGGGGAGAGATGGTTTCTCACTAGGGTTCTCATTTTTATTTTTCTGATGGCTAATGATACTGAGCACTTTTCATATACTTTTTGGCCATTTGTGTTTCTCCTTTTGAGAAGTATCTGTTCCGATCCTTTGCGCATTCGTGACTTGGGCCAGTTGGGTTGTTGAGAAGATTTTTAGTTCCTTATATATTCTGGATATTAACCTTGTCAGTCAAACAGTTGACAATTATTTTCTCCCATTTTGCGGGTTGTCTTCTCATGTTGGTTATTTCCTTTACCAATTAGGAGCTTTTTAGTTTGGTATACTGGTCATCTTTTACTTTTGTTTTCTGGGCTTGGGGGGTTCTATCCAGTAAATCATTGCCTATACCAATGTCTTAATGTGTTTCTCTTACCTTTTTGTTTTTACTGTTGTTTCATAGTTTCAGATATTAGAATGTCTTTGACCCATAGTGAGTTGATCTTAGGAGAAGGTGACAGACTAGGGAAAAGTTTCCATTATTTTCATAAGTACATCCAGTTTTTCTAGCAGCATTTATGGAAGAAGTTATCTTTTCTTCTATGTATATTTTTAATGTCTGTTTAAAATAATTAGGCTATGATTATTTTGGTAAATCATTGGTCTATTTCTGGATACTCTATATTGTCATTTTGGTCTATGTGCCTCTATTTATGCTGATACAATGCTACTTGGGTTGCTGTGGTTTTGGAGTATGTGTTCAAATCAGGTATTATGATTCTTGTACCTATATTATTTTTGCTCAAAACTTCTGGTACTATTCAGGGATATTTAGTGATTATATGTATATTTTCTGTATTTGTGATGTGTGCTCTTGGTAAGAACTGCACTGAATCTGCAGTTTTCTTTGTGTAGTGTGGACAGATTAAGAATGTTCACAGTCCATGGACGTGAGAGATCTCTTTCTATTTTTTGATGTCTTCTTCAATTTCTTCCATCAGTGTTTCATAATTTTCTCTGTAAAGGGCTTTTGCTTCTTTGGCTGAGTTTCTTCCTAGGCAATTTATTAGTTTTATATGTCTATTATGAATGAAATTGCTTTCATGATTTCTTTCTCAGCAAATTTGTTATTGGTATATAGAAGAGCTTCAGACTTTTGTGAGTGTTTTTGTATCTTGCTACTTTACTGAATTTATTAGTCCTAACAATCATTTGGTGGAGTCTTTAGGTTTTTCTATATGTAGTATCAGGTTATGTACAAACAGGGATATTTTTAATTTGTTCTCTTATTATCTGTATGCATCTTACTTCTTTCTATTGCCTAATGATTCTAGCTAAAATTGTAGGATTATATTATATAAGAGCAATGAGAATTCACACCAAAGTCTTGTACCTGGTCTTAGATTAAATGCTTTCAACTTGTCTCTATTAATAAGATATTGGGGCTGTGACTTTGTCATATATAGCTTTATTATTTTGAGTTAAAATTACATATTTGATTTTCAGTGTTTTATCATGAAGATATGTGCAATTTTATCAAGTTCTTTCTCTGTCTATTGATATTATATGATGATTAGTTACTATTTTTTGATGTGATGTATTACATTATTAATTTGAACATGATAAACCATTATTTCATCTTTGAATGAAAATGACTTGATCATATTGAATGATCTTTTGATGTTCTGTTGAATTTGATTTACTAATATTTAAATAATAATTGCTGTATATATATTCATTAGGGATATTCCTATATAACTGTCTTTTCTGTTGCATCTTTGAATAGATTTGTTTTCAGGGTAATGCAGGCTACATAGAATGAATTTGGAAAGATTTCTTAGCATTGAATTATTTGGAATATTTTAAAAATAATTGACATGCCGGGCGTGGTGGCGCACGCTTGTAATCCCCGCGCTTGGGAGGCGGAGACAGGAGGATCGCGCAGGTTCGAAGCCAGCCTCGCGCTGGCTTAGGAGACCCTGTTTCTAAATAAAAATGTAAAAATAGGTCTGGGAGTGTAGCCCCGAGGTAGAAGGGCTTCCAGGAACCCCAGTACCACCAAAAAAAAAAATTGACATTATTTTCTTAAAAAATTGATAAAATTAAGAAGCAAGAACATCTGACCCTGAGCTTTTTTTTTTTTAAACTTTATTACTATTTCACTCTCATTACTTGTTATTGATCTGTTCTGTATGTATTCATGGCATGTGGCTTTGATATGTTTTGTATGTTCAGAAATTTGTCTAGTTCCTTTATAATTTTCCAAATTGTTAAGATTACAGTTTTTCATAATAGTCCTTAATTCTTCATATTTTGGTGGTAACAATTATCATTACTTCTTTCTATCTTTAATTTTATTTATTTAAGGCATATGCATTTTTTGAATACTTTCACTAGAAAATAGTTTAACTTTTCAAAGAAACAATTCTTTTTTATTGATCTGTTGTACTGTCATTTTAGTCTGTGCTTGTTTTTGAGTTTTATTTCTTTCTTCTAATTTTGAATTTGATTTACGTTTATATTTCTAAGTCTTGCATATAAATTATTAGTTGTTTGAGATATTCCATTTCTTGTGGTGCTGGCAATTGAACCTAGGGGCATTATATCTCTGAGCTATACTCCCAGGCTAATTTTTTATTCTTTATTTTAAAATAGGGTCTCACTAAGTTGTGGAGGGCCTCACTAAATAGCTGAAGCTGGCTGCAAACCCAGATTCTCCTATCTTAGCCTCCCAAGTACTGGGATTACAAGTGTGCATCACCACGCCCAGCTGAGATATTCTTTTTTTATGCAGGAACTCAATCCTAAAGATTTTCATCCTAGTCATGGATTTCCTGTTTCTCCTATTTCTGCTTTATTGTGTTTTCATATTATTTCATGGAAGAAATTTTGCAATTTCCATTTTGATTTTCTCAATGACTATTGAAAGTGTATTACTCGGTCTCCATGCTTTTGTATAATACTTACATTTCTCCTTTTTTTACTTGTAGTTTTATTCTATTGCAATAAAAATTGTTTTTTAAAAAATGTTAATGATTGCTTTGTGCTCTAATATATGTTTTGTTCTAGAGAAAGTTTCATGCATTGATTTTTAAAAAATGAGTATTTTGAAGCTGTTGAATAGAATGTTCCATAAATATCAGATCCATTTGATGTAGAGTATAGGTTAATTCTAATGTTTCTTTGTTGATAATTTTTGGTTTGAATTATATGTCCATTGGTAAAAACGTGGTTCAGTAGAAATTTCTATTACTTTTTTGTAGCTCATCTCACTACTTAGGTATAATAGTGATTGTTTTATGAAATTGGATGCCCTGGCACTAGGTGCATATAGACTTACAAATACTATATATTATAGTTGAATTAATCCCTTGACCATTAAGTAGTAACCTTCTTTGTTTGTTCTTACAGTTTTTATGTCTATTTTGTTAGAAATTAACATAATTGCTTCTGCTTACGTGATATTTTCAAAAGTTTGGAATATTTTATCTCTTTTAAGTTTTGTTCTATATGTTTTTAACTGGCTGAGTTTCTTTCTTTTTTTTTTTTTTAGTTAGTGATTTTTGTTACTGGTGCAATGTATTCATACATCATAATGGTATAAAGAAAATACTTTTGTAGACATACATGCACACAACATCGCCCAGTTAGCCCCTACCCGATCCCCACCCCGTTCCCTCCCCATCCCTCCTTCCCATGCTTGGCTTAGTGGTTGACATCTAGTTTTATAGCAATTTATCCAATATTAACGATGATAATCTCACAAAACAGTTTCATTTGTCTGATACCAAGCTTTTGATGGCTAAAAGATAACAGTTCAATATTTCTTTTTGCTTTCTTTTTTACCAGAGAATATTTTTTTTCTGTTCTTTTTTTTTAGGTGAAGCTATCATACATTTATTTATTTATTTTTCAGAAAAAATCTATCCTGATATGGAATATGGACTCTAGATACCCAAAACAATCTCGAAGAAAAACAAAGCTAGAAGATGTATATTTTCTGATTTCAAACCATATAAAGCTACAATAATTGAAACAGTGTAGTACTGTTCCAGAGGCAGATATATAAACCATTGGAGTTAAATAAAAGCCTAGAGATAAATTCTTCCATATATTGTCAAGTTATTTTTGACAAGGTTTCCACGAACATTTGGTGGAGGAAATACTAATCTTTTAACTAAATATTGTTGAAAAATAATAGTTACATGAAAAATAATAAAATTGGACCCTTACCTAACATATTTACAGATATTAACTCAAAATAGATAAAAGACCTAAGTATAAATCTTAATACTATAAACTTTTAGAAGAAAATCTGGGTCATAAAACCTCACAACATTGAAATTGGCAGTGATTTCTTGGATATGATTTCAATGGCGCAGGCAACAAAAGGGTAAATAAACTCCCTAAAAAATAAAAAAAATATTGTATATCCAAAGACAATGTAAACAGAGTTAAAAGTTACTGATAGAATGGGATAAAATATTTCCAAATGCTATATCTGAAGGTATATTAATATTCCAACTAGAAATCCTAAAATTTAGCAACAATAAAAGCAAACAATACAATTTAGAGATAGGTAAAAGACTAACATAAATAATGAATCTCCACAGATAACCAATCTTAGTTGTCTGTTGGATGGAAAATCTTGTTTCTCTGGTTCTGGTGTGTGTTACCTATTTCTTCTTTGTAGTTAATCTCTTTGAGTATTTTCTCTAGTGCTGGTTTTGAAGACATAAATTCCTTCAGTTTCTGTTTGTCATGGAAGCTTCTTATTTCTCCATCTAATTTGATGGAAAGTTTTGCTGGGTAGGAAATTTTTGGCTGGAAGTTGTTTTCTTTCAGAGTTTGGAATATGTTACTCTAAGCCCTTCTGGCTCTCATGACTTGGTTTGGGAAGTCTGGAGTGATTCTAATTGGTTTGCCTCTGAATGTCACTTGGCCCTTTGTTTTTGTTGCCTTTAAGATTCTCTGCTTGGCTTCCACAGTGGTCATTTTGACAATTATGTGGTGTGGGGATCCTCTTCTCCGATCCTCTCTAACGGGAATTCTATAAGTTTCCTGGACCTGTGTATCGACCTCTTGCTCTTTGTTTGGAAAATTTTCTGCTATTATTTCCTTGAAAAGATTGTTAACCCCTTTGGTTTCACCTTCTTTTCTCTCCTCTATTCCAATTATTCTTAGGTTAGCTCTCTTAAAATGGACACATATTTTTTCAATGTCAGATTCCTGCTGTCGGATTTTTTTTTCTAATTTAGAAACTATGCATTCGTTTTTTGAATGATCATCTTCTAGGAGTGAGATTCTATTCTCCATGTGGTCTAATCGGTTGTTTGTACTTTGAATTGAGGCCTTTACTTCATTAATTGCATCCTTTATCTCTCTTTGGCTCTCTCTGAATTCTTTTCGAAACACCTCTATTATTTCTACAGTTATTTTCCTGATTTGATCTTCTATAAATCTCTGCATTTCTGTTTTATCAGGTTCTGATGTTGTGGGGTTGTGGGCATTCATTGATCCATTGTTATTCCTCTTTCCCATGATTTCGGAAGTTTGTGCCTTCTCTAGGTTCTTCCCTGGGTCACTACAATTTCACTTAAGGTGCTGTGGATCTAGAGACTATGGTATCTCAGTTCCCACTACTCTTTAATGGGTTTTATCGCAGAGACTCAGACCCAGGGAGTCAATCAAGGCTGCTTTAGACCATGGGGGGTGCCAGGTTGGGCGTTCTCCTATGGTGTAATATCTCTGCCACCGCCACTCCCCCACTGGGTCAAGTCCCTGGGTGTACAGTACCGGGATTTCTCCTCTAGGGGCCCCAATTTGACTCACTGTTGAGTGTGCAGATGGAGCTGTCGTGGACTCGGTGAATTCGCTGCTGCTGCCACCGAATCTGCCGAATCCCACCCGGCTGTTCCGCAGCAGCTCACCTCGGCTAGCTGTCCGCTGCTCCTCTCTGGAGCTTGGTAGGCTGTTGAGTGTGTTGGTCTGGTGCCGTCCGGTGAACTCGCCGCTACTGCCAGCAGTAAGGCACTGCTGCCGCGTTCTCGGGCGTGAGGCCGGTGTATCTCCTCTCTGGTTTCTGAGCTCTGTTATGAGTTTCCTTCCTCTCTGGAGCCTGGTGCTGCAAGGCAAAATGGCGCCCGCCGCTTCACGCCGTGGCTCCGGCTGCAGCACTGCGGTCTGATTTCTGGTGTCTCGATTTTCCAGCCCTCTTTTTCTCTGTCCTTTAAAATTACATTTTTTGTTTCTCTGCTGATGGTGTTTTCTGGCTATGAAAGGCGTTGATTTTGTGGTAGTAGAGATTGGTTGTTAGCAGGGCTCGTAAGCCCCGTTTTGCTCCGTCGCCATCTTCCCAGAAGTTCCCTGGCTGAGTTTCTTAAAGGCAACATATTGGTGTTTTTTTCAAAAACTATTTATAGTTTATCTTTCATTTGAAAAATTTTGTATGATTACATTTAAAGTTACTATTGACAGGTAAGGCCTTATGACTAATTTCTAACATTGCGTTAATTTTATTCTGATTGTTTTGAATATTCTTTTTCCCCTCTTTTGTTCATCTTTGTGATTTGTTTACTCTATTGATAATGCTTAATTATTTTCTAGCTCTCTTTTGTGTATCTACTCTTCTAGTGTCAAAGTGAAAATATTTTATTCACATGCTTTCATTTTCGTAGTTATAATTTGCCACTTAAGAATGTAGGCCATTCTTAAGCAACTTTTTTAAGGCTGGCCTTGATTTAATACATTTTCTCAGTTGTTTCCTGTCTTATAAAGATTATTTTTTTTAATGAAAGATCACATCACTAGATACAGTAATTTTGTTTGGTAGTTATTTACTTTAAAGATGTGGAATACTTTGTTCTATTTCCCCATGGGTTGGTTCTTTTCTCTTGTGAATTTTAGAATTCTTTTTTACTGAACTTTTAACACTTCGACTATAATATGCTATGATGAGGGTCTTTTCCGGTAATGTCCTTTGGGGATCCTAAAGAGTCTGTACATGAATGTCCTTATATTTTTTTAAACATAGGGAAGTTTTCAGAGGTCTTATTAAATATTTTCCTGTGCACTTATTTTTTCTCCTCACATTCAAATATTAAAAATAAAAAGAAATGATCTTTGTTCTTTTAACTGGTGTCCTGAAGATCTTCAGGGCTGCTCCTCCTCCTCCTCCTCCTCCTCTTCTGCTTCTTCTTCTTCTTCTTCTTCTTCTTCTTCTTCTTCTTCTTCTTCTTCTTCTGGTCTGGCTAAGATATTTAAAACAAATCTCTCCTCAGAGTCAAATATTCTTTCTTCTACTAGATCTATTCTGGTTTAATAATGTATTTTTAATCAAACAATTTTTGCTTTTTATAAATGCTGAATTAAGTATCTTACATATTTTGAATATTAACTTCCTGTCAAATGTATAATGGGAAATATATATAAGTAAATATTTTTGCCATTCTATAAGTGAGCTTTTTATTTTGTCACTTTACTATTTTCTCTGCAGAAGATTTTAAGTTTGATATAACTCCTCCTGTTTATATTTGTTTCATTTCTGTACTTTAAAGTCTCATTCAAAATTATATATCCAGATCATTATTCTAAAACTGTTCAATTATATTTTTATTCTTTCATTTAGTTGTAAATGCTTGCATGCATTTATAAACCATATACTTTCTTCTATTCATCTCTGTCTTTTTATGCTAATATCACACTAGTTTGGTTACTGCAACTTTGTAATATATTTTGAAGTTAGGTAAAATGATGCCTCCAGGCTTGTTTTTTTTTTAAATTTACAGTTGTTTTTTGTTTATTTATTTATTTATTTATTTATTTATTTATTTATTTATTGGTGGTACTGGGGTTCCTGGAAGCCCTTCTACCTCCAGGCTACACTCCCAGACCTATTTTATATTTTTGAAACAGGGTCTCTTAAACCAGCACGGCTGGCTTCGAACCTGCACGATCCTCCTGTTTCCGCCTCCCAAGTGCGGGGATTACAAGCGTGTGCCACCACACCCAGCTACAGTTGTTTTTTGTATATTTGGAGTCTTCTGTATTTTCATACAATATTTCGTATTGACTTTGACTTTTTTATTTTTTTTTAATATTTTTTCTTTTCTTAATTAGGATCTTACTAAGCTGTTGAGAATGACCTCAAACCTATGATCCTTCTGTCTCGGACATTCAAGTACTGATTACAGGCATGTACAACCACACCCAGCTATTGTTGGTGTTTAATAGGTATTGAATTGCATTTATAAATCACTTGGGATATTATGGACATTTTGACATTTTTTTAGATTTTTCTTTCTTTTGAGTTTATTTTGAATTTTTAGTTTTGGATAGCCAAGCAGCTGTTAAAGAAAAATGCACAGACAAGTCATTCTGGAACTTTTGGATAGTACATATGATGTTTTTAATAATCATGTTTAGTCCTTCTGCTCTGCTTTTTCGGCTGTTTGTAGTTATGTATTAACTCTGGAATCCAGTGGGCTGATCTTGCTCTCCGAACATTTTGACATTCTTAATCCCTCTAATCCACGAACATGGGTTATCTTTTTAATTAATTATGCAATTACTAATTTTGCATCAGTATTTTATACTTTTTACTGTAGAAATCTTTCACTTGTTTGGCTAATTTACTGCTAGATATTTTATATTTTATCTGTTTATTTTGTAGCTGCTGTAGATGAGATGCATTTGAACTCATTTCCAGTTAGTTTGCTAATAACATATACAGATGCTATTAATATTTGTTGTTTTGTATATCTTGTAACATTAATAACTTTATTAATTAGCTCTAGTAAACTGATTAGTTCTGGTGAAGTGCTTGATAGTTATTTAATTAGAATTATTGGACTTTCTTTTTTATTTTCAGTTTAGAACATATAACAACATTCTTATACACAAAAATTTGGAAGAAATAATCTTTTCTCTCTAGCATTTCTAGGCCATATCTCATAAAAATATATATATATATATGTATATATGATGCATTCATAAATTGGGTTTGATCATGCTTTGTTTTACTTGTTTTCTCAACTTATCTTGAATAAAATGTAGCTCTTATTGAAATAGTTTTGAATTAAATTATTTATTCTTCTGCTAAAATCTTTTCTTTATTTTTATACTTTCAAATAGAGTTGAAAATATAATGTAAGATGTGAAATTATTTAGCTTAAAACTAATTTATTTTTGAATTCTCAGCTGAAGAATAAATAAAAATTGTGAAAATCAAGGTAAACAGTGTTTAGTGATGGCTTGATTCTGGGCTCTTTAGCTGGATGTGGCTGTTTAAATTAAATTAAATTAAATGTATTTCATCAATTACTTTATTAATATTTACTCAGTCTAATAGTGCTATCACACTGAGTGGTACAAATATAAAACTTTTTCATCTTCTGAGAGAGTTCTCTTGAAGAGAGCTGACTCAAAGTATTTGGAAGCTACTCAGTGCTAATGTGCAAACTAGCAACTTAAGTTTTATTTTAAAATAAAGTGCCTCCTACCTTTTATAGAAATTTACTTACCTGTGTCCACTAGGGATTGGTACTATCTAATGGGCTTATTAAATGGGCTGGAGGAGACAGAAGCCAGTGAAATCTTCAACTGTACAGATGAAACTAAGCTCTTCTGGGAGTGTAAGTGCCAAATTGAAAAACTATGCCTGAAGGCTCTATCAGGGGCAGACATGAATCAGATGAATCTCTCTTTAAGAAGTATGTTGTGACAAAATTAGGTGGAAATGAGTCTATCCTACAAGATAGTGGATTCTGTTTTCCTGGTTAGCAACTAATAAAACAATATCAGATCACTATGTAGTATTTTCTAGAATACTAAATATTGTTATGTCTCAAAATAGTAAAGTAAATTTGGGTAAATAAATAAAAATATTTTCTAATTGTGTGTAATATCTATTGCCTATGTATCAATGGCAGCAAAACTTCAGGGAGATGTTATTTCAATTTGCTTTAGTAGATTAATCATAACTTTCCAGGTAGAAGTGGAAAAGAAGTTTTTTTGTTTTTTTTTTTTTTTTGGTGCTGGGGATGGAACCCAGAGGCAGTCTACCTCCAAGCAGTCCTATTTTTTATTCTTTATTTTGAAACCGGGTGGAAAGGGCCTCACTAAAGTAGCTGAGGCTGTTTGCAAACTGTGATCCTCTGGTCTCAGACTCCTGAATGCTGGGATTACAAGTACACAACACCACACCCAGCAAGTTATCTTTCTAAAGAAATACATGTATGCAAAGTGTAAAAGCATCAACAATGAAGTGTGTAGTTTGAGAGAAAAATAGTTGTTTATGATTTAAGCAAAAGTTAATGATATAATGAGTTCATCTTTTAAATGTGTGATAAGCACTAGTTTCAAATCCTTAGATGAGATTAATATCCAACAAGAGAAGAGAACCATTAAAAAAATGATTTAAGTAGCAGAAAAGGGCTGAAGGCATAGATTAACTGTAGAGCAATTGCCTAGCATGTGCAAGGGCCTACTTTCAATCCTCAGAACCACCAAAACTAAGCTAAACTCAAAATGCATTCTTTTAAAGAGTGGAGTAACATAATGTAACAAGGATTTTTTACTGCAATGTAGTCCAGTGGTTCTCAAAGAGTCTGATGCTGCCTTTCAGAGAAAGATTAGTACTGTCTAGAGAACATTTGGGTTGTCACATTGGTTTGGGTCAGAAAGAACATTAGTTTTCCATTACTTAAAAAATACCTGAATTAATTAATGTCTAAGGATAAAATATTCATTTTTGGCGCCTAGTCTTGAATGTTCCAATCCAATGTTCGTCCATGTTACTTTGGGACCTGTGGTGAGGCAGCACATTTTAGGAAGAGTACAGGGCAAAACAAAACAGCTCATATCACAAGCCAGAATGCAAACAGAAATAAAACCAGCCAGGGTCCACTGGCTGCATTTAGACTCTTCTAACTGTAATGAGATATAGGGGAAATTGCATAATTCCTGGAGAGATTATAGAGGTATATAAAACACAAAGAATTACATATAGCCTCTGCATTTTTCTCTATCATGTTAAAGTACACTGGAATTTGAAAAGTAAAGTTGAACCAACATTTTACACTGAAACAAGATGCCTTTCATGGACAACAGCAAGACAAATACTTTTTAATTCCACGAGAAATTTGAATAACATGTATTCACTGAAAACATTAACATCGTAAGCATGGTAATTAATAAAATTTTATAATTTGATGTTCAGAGGGTTTGTCTTTTTGTTCTTTGCTAACCTCTAGAATTAAACTGGATCTTTTTCTTTTGGTCATGTAAAATACAAATACTATACAATTATGTTTGTGTTGTTTTTAGAATTTTATTGATACAATATGATTATACATCACAATAAATTTCAAAATAATATATTCATACATGCATACAACATCTCTTGGCTATATATCTTTGGTTCCTTCTAATTTCCAGGCATCACAACATTTTTCACTCTATAGAGTATCCCTTATGTAGTTTGTTTAAGTTGAATTAATAATTACTCTTTTCCTGTTGAGTTGCTTGCTAAACCTGATTAAGCAATTGGCTAGTTTGGTCATTGCCTGGTAGAATTGATCTGCAAAGTTTCACTTTATATTGTTTGTACATTCTTGTTCCCCAAAAAAGATGATTGTCATAAAAATGTGACTTTAATTATAATTGTACTTAGGTTATATGTCTTTGTGTGTTAAAAATCAAGTTTCTAGATGGTAATTATAAAATAGCATAAAACAAATTTTCTCTCCTTAAATTCTACTTCACTTAATAACTTCATTTTTTTCTGGAAACAACTTTTTTCAGTTTGTATGTATCTCAGTAGGTTCCACAAAAGTAAAAACAACTGAAAACCTTTAAATATAAAATAGAAGAAGGAGAATGTCATTCAAAATGTATAT
Source organism: Muscardinus avellanarius (assembly GCF_963383645.1). Taxonomy (NCBI): domain Eukaryota; kingdom Metazoa; phylum Chordata; class Mammalia; order Rodentia; family Gliridae; genus Muscardinus; species Muscardinus avellanarius. The sequence goes on from NC_137793.1 coordinate 16,830,025, forward strand.
GAAAATGCTACAAGTAATCACAATTTTTAGAGCCTAAATTATTTTTAATGGTTTGGAATTATTTATGTCCTTCTACACATTTTTTTTAGAAAAAGATCTTGGATTTTTTATTTACTTTACATAAATCGTTTGTGAATAAATTTTCTTTAAAATAGTATAGAAGAATCCCATGTATTAACTTGGAAAGTATATGGAGCTATATCCCTGTAAACTGAGTCAAGGAGAGAGAAGCCATCTCGGGTTTTTCAAAAAAGGAAATCATTAAAAAAGAGAGATAGAAAGAGATGCTCTGGAGAAACTTTAGAGGTGCTTACTTGCTTGTATGTTTTAATAGTCAAAAAATGTTCAAAACACTTGCTTTGAAATTTCCAGGCTAAATTTACCTCATCTGTTTGCTTTGGCAAAGAAAATAACATATCCCATTCTAATCCATTCCCCTTGATCCTTTTAAAAATCAAGGAATTTTTAGAAGGTTTTCTAAAGGTGTAAAAAATGTACATGGAAAAGCACACACATTGAGGGAGTGCAAGTCAATAGATTTCACTCAATGTAACAACCCAAACATAATCATCACCAGTACCATGATAAAGCTTCTATTATTTCCCCAAAAGGTAGTAAGTACATTCTGCCAACTTCTTGTAGAATACATTTTTTGGTATTACTTTGTGTAATTTAGATAATACAATGTGTTCACTTAAACATCTGACTTCTTTAGCTCAGTATCTGTGTCCGTACAAATCATTTATCTTGTTCCACGTAATTGTAGGCAGCTGTCGTTGCTGTTCAGCCTCTCTTCATGTGACTGCAATTTGATTTGTTCTTTTAACATTGATGGAGACTTGTGGGATATTCGGGTTCCAGGTACTACAAATAGTATGCCATGATAGTATACATGCCTTTTAGTAAACACTGGTAAATATTTATGATCACACACACACACACACACACACACACACACACACACAAATTCCCTGGGTACTAAGCTCACTTTCAATACAAATAGCCAAATAGGTGCCCAAAGAGGTTTTACCAACTTTCATCTTTCACCAGGTGTTTGATAGTTTTAGTCATTTAACATCTTCTTCATCAACATTTGGTATTTTTTTTCTTTTAGCTAATAGTGATTTTATCATGATCATGATTTAGATCTCTGATGATTTTTATTTGTTTTAATGGCTACTTGGATATCCTGAGAGAGGTTATTAACGTAGGAAAATGTTTACTAACGTCATAAATGAGCAAAGCGTGGTGGCACAAGCCAGTAATCCCAGTACTTATGAGGCTGAGACAGAAGAACCACAGGTTTGAGCAGCATCTGTAACATAGACCCTATTTCGAAAATAAAATATAAGAATAGGGTTGGAGTATATAGCTCAGAGTTAGCAGGTCCCTGGGTTCCATCCCTAATTCTACACACACAAAAAGTGATGGACAGAAAAAGGGAATTGTGGGTGTTACCCCGGATGGAGAAGCTGCCTTGCCTCTGTTCTGGAGCATGTGCTTAGCTAAGCTTTTGTGCTGCTGAGAAGAGGGCCTGCCCTTTGCACTGCTGGGATGTTGAAATGGTGAAGTTTGCACTTCCCTGGCAATTGCATTTCTGCTACTTTGAGAATCACACCCAGAAAACCTCCTACCAGTGACTCCTGTTTGCAAAAATAATGAAGAAACAGGCCACAAAATATAGAATGATGTTTTTCAAACTTCCAGTATGCCATGTCTCTGTTCCATTATCCCCCCTCAATATAGGGAAAAGCTTAGAGTTCAGGAAGAATGATACAAAATAACTCACTCTCTTTGGCCCAGAGCACTTTACTTTAGCACAGTAAAATCAAGAGCAGGGGGGCTTCTTGGTATACAATGTAAATCTACATATAAATGTGTATTTTCAGGCCAGGAGCTAATAGCAGTTTACATGTATATCTAAGAAAAAACAGTAAGCAAAGTAGTTGCCTTCGTGAATCCTAGGACTTCTTAGTGAATAAAGCAGAAATATAATAAATAACAAATAAAAGCAAAAATGTAATAAAGCACAAATGTAATATCAGTTAGCAATACAGAAAATTGGGAGACTGAATTGTTATAATAGACCATGACTCTGAAATGAGTTCTCTGAGAGCAAGAGGAAAGAAATGATGGTTAGAGTAGCTGGGCATGCAGTGGGCTTGAGGCTCATCTTGTTCCAACAGGAAGAAGGAAAAAGAAAGAGCATTCTGGGAAATAGGAGCAACTTGAGGAGAAGGACACAGGATGGAGCTGTGGCATCTTCCTAAAATACGAAGTGTCTGTCTGAACTTGATTTCAAATATGCTTTGGAAGAATACACCGGAATCAATAAACTGAAAATTTGAAACAAGACTGCTGTCAACTCAGAAATCGGGAAACCACAATGTAGTAGGAATAAGAAAACTATGATGTTTATCTCAGAGAGGATATATCCAAAAAGAATGTTTATGAAGTATTGTGCAGAAAAAGGTATATACCATTGTTTGTTTTTGTGGGAAGGAAGAACTCCAATCAGTGACACAAGTGAAGAGCCTGCATCCACTACCCTTGGCTCAACCTTGGGCAGTTCAGCAGAAAAGCGTACTCCACTCACTGATAAATAAAACCCAGAGAGGGATTTGTCTCAGAGCCCCAGCATTCAGAAGAAGCTGAAGGCCCCCCTCATGCAAGACATGAACAGATGATGCTTCCAGGCCTACCCTGGACCCAGGGAGAAGGTTGTGGGGAAAGACTACTTTCTACAGCTACTCTCCAGTTTCTTTCTGAACAATATGTGAACAGAATATTTGGGGAAAATGTGAGCTTGGATTGCCCTCTGGTATTGGAACAAAGACAACATCCTAACAGCAAATTCTTGGTAAATCTGGACCCAGTAAAATAGTGGAATCGACCACAGGGTCAGAGATAATAAGCAACTTGCTTAGAATTTTTTGGAAAGACAGGCACAATGCCAAATTAGGAAGGCTGAAATAAATTCCTTATCCTTCGATGTCCAGAAGATTTTGTACAATAACAAGCATCTGGAGCTTTCAGAAAACTCTGACCTTAACTGCAACTTAAAATATAGTGCGAGAAACTGACCAGGCAGTAATTAATATGAGAGGCTCTCTCAGAGGATTTAACACTGCTGTTCTGAGAAAAATCACCAAGCTTGAAGAAAACATAGAACAACATTTTAATACTCTAACAGAGAATTTTAACAAAGAGATGGAAACAATTTTGAAATATGAAAGAACAACCAACCAGGTATGGTGATGCATATCTGTGATCCCAGAACATGGGAATCTAAGGCGAATCGCAGGTGCGATGCCAGCCTCAGCAACTTAGCGAGGCTCTCAGTAACTTAATGAGAGAGTCTCTGTTTCAAAATAAAAACTAAGCTGGGTGTGGAGGTCCACACCTCTATTCCCAGTTCTAGGAAGGCTGAGACAAGAAGATCACAGGTTTGATGCTAACCTCAGCATTTAAGGAGACTTATGGCAATGGAGTGAAGCCATATTTAAAAACAAAACAAACAAAACAAAACAAAACAAATAAAATAAAACAAAATAAAGCTGGGAATATAGCTCAGAACTCCCCTGGGCTCACTCCCCACTACCACAAAAATAACTAACTAACTAAATAAATAAATAAATAAATAAATTGAAATAAAATTGGGTTGGGAGTGTAGTTTGGAAGCAGAATACCCCTAGATCCAATTCCAATACTATGCGTGTGCATACCCACACACATATGCACACATAAATAGAATAAAAAATAAAATAGGGCTCTAGGTGTAGTCCAGATTAAAGACCCCGGAGCTCAATCCCCAGAACTGCCCCAAACACAAAATTAAAAACAAATAAGTGAATAATAAAAATAAAAAATAAAAGTTCTTAAGGTAAAGAATACACTCAGTAAGATTAAAAAGTAATAGAAGACCTCAATAGCAGGAGAGATTAAACAGAATTAGTGAACTTGAAGATAAGCTATTTGAAAATATACAACTGGAGGATAAAAAGAAATGAAGATAAATGAAAGCATATGAAGAACTTTGAACTTTTGCAAAGTATTAAAAAAGAAAACTGATATTTATCTTTCTGTGCCTGATTTATTTTGCTAAAATTTTTCATAATGGGATGATTTTATTCTTCTTTGTGGTTTAATAATATTCTGTTTTTTCCGTGTGTGTGTGTGTGTGTGTGTGTGTGTGTGTGTGTGTGTGTGCGTATGTGTGAATAAACATGTAATGTCCGTTCATTTTCTGACTCCAAATCTAATTCTATAATTAGGCTATTGTGAACAGTACTACAAAAATATAGGTATGCAGATATCTCTTTTGGATATAGTTTGTTTCCTTTGGGTATACATCTGGAACTGCAAAGCTGGACTACATATAGTATTTCTGTTTTTAGTTATTTGAAGAATCTCCATACTGTTTTTAATAGTGGCTATAAAACACAACCAAGTTTATCTCAAGGCATCTTGTAATCAAGCTTTCTAATAAGGAAAAGTCCAAGATCAAATGGTTTCATGGCTAAATTTTAGCAAACATTTAAAGTAGAGCTAATACTACCTCTTCTTTTGTTATTCCAAAAATAATAAAGAGTTCTTCCAAACATATTCTATGAAGCTAGCATTTTACCTATTGAAAACAAAGAAAAGCTATATAAGAATATAACAAAAACAGAAAACTACAGATCAATATTGATGAAAATAGATATAAAAAACATCATAATCAAGTGGGACTCATCCCAGGGATGTGTGGATAAATCAGTATATTTAAATCAGTAAATGAGATATCATGTTGATAAAATGAAAGACACAAACCATAAGATCAAATTAACAGATATGAAAAGTTACTTCATAAAATGCAACATTCATTCATGATAACGATGCTGAGCAAAATAGGTAGACAAAGAATTTACTTAAAATATTAAAGGCTATTTATAATAAATGAATCGCTAAATTATACTGCGTGGGGAAAAGCTAAAAGCCTTTCATCTGAGATCCGGAACCAGACAAGAAGATTTTTCCACTATCACTACTTTTATTCAGCATAGTGTTGAAAGTCCTAGTCAGGGAGATTAGACAAAAAAAAAAAAAAGAAAAAAAATCCAATTTTTAAAAAAATAAGTCAAAATTTCACTCTGCAGATATATACATTTTTTTAATCTTCACCAAAAACTGTTAGGATAAAATGAATTTAGAAACATTGCAGAATACAAAAATTGACAAAAGTCATTAGCATTGTGTTATAATAATACCCAAATCTCTGAAAATTTAATAATTCTCTGATATTCAATAAATCAATACTATTTATAGGATCTATTAAATTGAAACAAATTACAAACTTGGGAATAAATTTCACCGAAGAGGTAAATGATCTTTGCAATGAATATAGTAAAACACTGATTGAAGAAAGAAATTGAAGAGGATAAAAAAAAGTAGATCTTCTGTGTTGATGGATTAGAAGAATTTGTATTGTTAAAATGTTTGAGGACATATATATGTTTAACCTGATCTAAACATTACTTAGTGCATATGTGTACTGAACATTCTATAGTATTCCATTAATATCTCTAACTTCTACAATTTTTGTGTGTATCAGTTTTAAAGAAAAGGCAAAGTTGTCCATATTTTCACATTTAGTTTTATGTTGCAGAAATTATATTCTAAAACTTTGAAAGAATAAAACAAGAATCATTGACTCTGAAGCCTCTGGTCAGGAAAAATAGTTTCAGTACAGTATAAATGAGGAGCTGAGCTGTAGGTGGTGAATACATCTGCTACAGAAACACACACCCAGTCTGGACTTGGGGTCAGGGGAAACCCGGGACAATCTTGTAGAGGGAAATATGTCAATGAAACCTACAGACTTCTCAGAAGTTACTGGGAAAGAAGGCCACCAAGAGTGTCCTAGACTTGATAGTTAAAATATAGTAGCGCCAACTTGTGTTTCTGATTTCTTGCAGAGTCACTGTCTTGGGTACTGGCAAGAAGCATTAGAGACCCTTTTGTTTTAGACTTTCCTAGAATGGTCTAACTGAATCCATCTAGCATCTGCTTAAATATTTTTAGTTGCTGGAAACTACGTCATGATGCAGTTGTCTTAAAATGTCTTGTCTATTAAAATGAAATCAACCTTCCTATAACTTTCAAGCCGCCCCACCTCTGAATTCTTGAGTGACACAAAAGAACTCTGGACTTTATTACTTTGGGAACACCAGAACTATTTCTTATTGGTGATGGAATTTAAAATCAGATCTCCCTAATGGAATTTTCAGTTGATCTGCTTGTTCATTTTAAGACCAGTCGTTTCAATACTTTTAATGTGTGAAATATATCTACATGTATTTAAAAAGTTTTCTTAGGACTACAATAAAAATATTGAGTCTCATATAACCTTTTATTTATCAAGGGAGTATTTGGAAGATTTGGTTTCGGCATCTTTTTGTAAAAATGTTAGATCTTAGGAGCATTTTCATAATTCAGCAGGGTTTGCAGTGTTAATGGACCAGAGCAGCAGGATCCCTGGACCACATACTATAAATACTCCTCAGAGTGCTTGTAATTTCAATTCCAAGGCCTAATGCTGGCTGTAATTCATTTGTTTTTCTTTTCTTATTGAAAGTGATTCACAGCAGCCTTCTGATTTTGGAAATCTACTGCATTTGCTCAATTCTAAGTTTGTAGACCAAATTTAAATTAAAGTATGGTAGTAGAAAAAAACACATGGTAGGGACGGTAAAAAGAAATCAAAGAAAATATTTTCTATGAGAAAATATTATTTTATAGGTATTTGCCACTCTGGGACAAATTAGAGTTTTCTTTCTCCTTTTTCATCTCATGCTTCCATTGCTCAGAATATACAAAAAATATAAAGAAAATATGTTCTTCTCTTGATTGAAATTAACTAGTTGCAAATTGCTCCACAGCTTCAAATTCCAATTTAAATGCGAGATACACGAAGTACAATTTGCTACGTTGTGTGTGTGTATGCGTGTGTACTTAGTTGGCATCCCAAAATTAACATGTATATAATTTTTAAAACTAGTTCAATTTATTATGTCTTTGCTTTAAACCTAATTAGAATTATAGATATGATTTAGATCCCTATAAAACAAAGACTGTGATTCTGTAAATGAAGCAACTGAAACAGACAAACTTAAGTAACTTTTATTAGAATTAGGAGTGGGAAATTTCTGAAGATTTTTTATCCCACGTGGTCTGTTTTTATACTTCATATTGTAGGATGTGTGAATCAGAGAGAGAAACAAAAAGTGGGCAGAACCTCAGCAAGGCAAACTTTTACTTTTTGCAAAAATGGCGTGATAAACAAGCACACTGAGTGAAAAGTCCACCGAGTCTATATCCCTAATGCAGATGTCTGTGCCATACTCGTATTGACGTTGTCTCACCATCTTACTTAATTGTCTAATTCCTCTAGAACAGAATACTAGGGGATGAGTAAGAAACAGAAACTTGCAGAGAATCAGGAACTTTATAACAGGGTTACAAAATGTTGGTTTTACAAAATAGAGATAAAGTTCAGCTAATCATTTGATATAAAAGACTTCATTTTCTTCTCCCAGTACTAATCCAATAGTGTTATAATAGATATGAAAGTATGTTGACTGTTATATAGTGACAGTGTCTTATTTAAAGAAGTATATTGTCTTTAAAGCAAAAAGAGCATCTAATTATAAAAAGTAAGACCTCCTAAATATCACCTGTTACAATATTCATTTTCTGTACCTTTTATTTTTTCCCCACCAGAGACATCATCTTTTGGAACCTCACCTATTGAAGAACTTCTCAAGGTAAAGATATCAATTTAATGAAACATTTATAAAAATTACTATAACATATCTGTTACATGGTATTCATGTTTTCAAATATAATTTCTTGGATATAAAGAGTTGAACATAGGCATCTTTTGTACTTGTGCTGCAAATCTAACAAACACCAAAATTGAGCCATTAACTATCTTTTTATTTATTTGTCATAGAAATATGAATATTTGATAATAGTTTTAGAACATACTTTTTTAAGAATGAGTAATAATAGTGCCCATAAACATGATGTCAAATGAAAGAAAATTTAAAGGACTAAAAGAACTATAAACTCCAGATATTGCCCCAAATTTTATAATCTTTATTATTTATCTTTCTCACTAAAGGGTAACTTCCAGCGAAGCCAAAATGTTTGATTATTTAAAAAATTCTGTCCCATCAGTATTTGTTGAATGGGGCCAGGCGTGGTGGCACATGCTTGTAATCCCAGCATTTGGGAGGCTAACACAGGAAAATCACAGTTCGCGGACAGCGTCAGCTACGTAGTGAGGCCCTCGCAACTTAGTGGACCCTATTTTTTTAAGAAAAGAATAAAAAATAGGGCAGGGGATGTAGCTTGGAGACGAATGCCCCTTGGTTCTATCCTCAGCATTAAAAAATTCATATATATATATATATATATATATAGATAGATAGATAGATAGATAGATATAGTTTTGGTTGAATGGCTATCTCAATGATCAGTAATATACATATCCATCAACTGAACTAGTTTGTCTCACTCGCAGCATTTCTCCTCATAGTACATCAAGGTTACCTATCAGAGTTAGTCATGTTCTCTTCATAAGAAAGAAATTAGGATAAGGAAATAGGCTCAAAGCAGGAAAATTACTTTTTGTAGATTACATAATTGTTAAGAAGTTGCTGGAACTCTTGTTTATCAATTTCCAATACCAAACTTTCTTTTGGAGCAAGTATCCTGAAGTTAAGAGTGTTAGAATGTTTGAAGAAAAAGTGAACAGGAAGTGCATGCAAAGGTCAGATACACTGTTTAAGCCAGGAGGGGTGGTTCACACTTGTAATCCCAGTACTTGAGACAATAGGATCAAAGGTTCAAGACCAGCTTCATCAACTTAGCAAGATTCTCAGCAACCTAGGGAGATCATCTTTCAAAAACAAAAAATAAAAATTTAGCTCTCAAGTCAAATATCCCTTGGTTCAATCCCCAGTAACACATACACGCACACACACAGAGTTTAATCATGAAATTCCCATTTTTTCTAATTCTCTTGGGCTCTCTTCATATGAAATAGGATAACTGCATTTTTCATTCAACTCACTCCTGTGTATTTGACACCTCTCTAACAAAAGAGATGCAATTTTAGAAACCAAATATGGCCCAGTCTTAATTATATAGGTACTTACCAGTTGTTGGATCAATGTTGGTCTCATAAATGTCAGAAATCGTGGCCTGACGGGGCAAAATTCAAAAAGATCATAAATTTTAATTCTAAAGAAAATTAATTAATAAATCTACAGGTTTTATATTTACTTTGAGATTATAGTAGGTTTATTTGAATTCTCACATTGCATTTTAAGGCAACATTTTTATTTGAGATCATTCTAGATTCATAGGCTGTTATAAAAGTTGGAAACAGGGAGGCAGCATGTGCCCTTCCAAATGTCTTCCAAATACAACACTTTGAAAAGTTATACTACAAAAATCATAGACAGGTTATTGACATTAATGTGCTGAATATAAAGAGCAGTTTATCACTGCAAGAATTCCTCCTGCTGCCCTTTGATCATCATGTTCAACTTCCTTTCTGCAAAACCTCAACTAAAAGGAACAGCTTGTCTGTTCCCCATTTCTAAAATTATCTTATTTCAAGTATGCTGTATGCATATAACCATGCAATATATTCTCTAATGAGACCATGTCTTCTTTTTACTCAACATAATTCACTGGATATATGTACAAATTGTTTTCTGTAAGTCTCGCATTCATTTCTCTTTGTTGCTGAATAGTACTTCCGATATGGATATACCACATATGTCTATTTATCAGAGTACACCTAGGTTGATATCAGTCTTTGGTCATTATTTACAAAACAGCTCTAAACATTTATATAGAGGTTTTTATGTGATATAATTTTCTCTTTTTTGTGGTAAGTCCAATTACTTTTTTATATCTAAGAGATAATGAGGGTTTTAAAAACTGTTACTTAACTGAATTCTCATAGCACATAATTATATAAATTAGGACAAGAAGGAAATATATAAATAAATTAAAAGCATATCAATATCTGCTGTTTTATAATTTTCATTGGTGCATTGTAGTCATACATCCTGATGAAGTCAGAGGTGATGGAAGCCTACATGTACACAGAGCTTTTTGAATTCTTCCCTGGTTGTCATCCCACTCTGTCTCCCTCCCCACATTCCATAACTCAACAGTTGATTAGCTTTGATACATTTGTGCATGCACATCATGGTCATAGAAGTGTTTCCTTCTTGAAGTCCTCCTCCCCCTCCTGCCACTCTCAGGTCCCCTCCTTCACTCCACTTAAGTTTCTCCTCCTTTGTCTGGATTCCCTGCTGTGTCCCCATTTCTCCCTAGCTTCTCCAGATAAGAGAAAATATCCAATCCTTTACTTTTTGTGACTGAATAATCTCACTTAGCATAATATTTTCCAGTTTCACCTATTTCTTGGAAAATGACATAATTCTGTTTATTTTATGGCTGAGTAGAATTCCATTGGGTATATATCCTATAATTTTGTAATTTATTCATCTGTTGATAGACATCTCAGCTGGTTCTATAGTTAGACACTTACAAATTGTTGATTTTTCTAAGTGTTCTCAATCTTTATTATTATTATTATTATTATGGCTGACACATCTCTGAAATTGATACTGTTGTTTATCTGAGAAATGTATGATTTTCTCATGTTCTCCTTTGAATTTGTGTATGCTAAGCATTAGCTAGTAGTTGATTTTTTCTTATATATACTTATTGAAGTGAATGCTGGATTTATATTCATCATCAATCCCGTAAGGATTAGAGTGGCAGTATTTTCTTTAAGCACTAAGGAGCCCCTTCTAATTTGCTAGAGTACGACATGCCAAAGTGTCAGGTTGTGTTTTATAGCATTCCTTAAATGATCTGCTCTTCTCTCATGAGGCATATTTGCTAGCCTGGCAACTTGCCTTTACTCATCTAACCTTGAACTGTAGAAAAACAAACAACATTTTGCCAAATATCCATAAGAGAAGGACAGTCTGTGAGGGTTCTTAGTAAAGAAGGAACAGTATAGGATATAGACATACATGCATCATGTTCAGACTTGTAGATTAACTCTTTTTAGAATTAAATTGTATACTTTTCTTGAACTTTGCCCTGTCAGGCCACGATTTCTGACATTTATGAGACACACATTGACCCACAACTGATAAATACGTATATAATTAAGACTAGGCCACACATATTAGATGTTTGTACATGTATGTATACATGTGTGCTGTACTTACACACAGTTGGCCCTCTATATCCATGTGCCCTTGTTCCAAGGATTCAACCAAAAGGTAGCTGAAGATTGACTGGTTGCTTTGCTAGTGAGCAAGTACACTGTTTTTTTCTCATTGCTTTCTAAACAATACTGCATAGCAACTACATACATAGGATTTATATTTCATTAGATATTAAAACTTCTGTAGATTATTTAAAAATACAGAAAGATATGCATAGGTTATATGCAAATACTTCACAATTTTATGGGAGAGTCTTGGGTATTTGTGGATTTTGTTGTTTGTGGGGAGTTCTGGGACTAATCCCTTCAGGTACTGAGGTACATCTCTATATGTGTATAATTTGAAATTCTCTAGTTTATAAAATGGTCTAATACTTAAATATATATGAACATACAAGTATATGTGTATGAATGAATCAATGCATGTGTATATGAGATAAGCTACATAATACTGCTCTGTCAAAGAAAACTCATACTACTGGAGACTAAGAGATTAAAAAGAAAGACTGTGTTTTCTGAGTACTTCCCTTGTAAGAATTGCTAAAATTGTACATCTTATTTTTACTATGCTAAGATAAATTGGGAACAGATCATAGTAGGCATATATCACTAGAGAAAAGTTGAATATTTTCCTTCTGAATTCTATAATTCAGACAAAATTTATAAGCTCCCTACTTACTGTTATTTTTTCATATATTATTTTTTCATATATATTCATATAAACAAAAGTACTGATTTGATCATACAGTTAGAAGTATTTATTGATCACTTTCTTTGTGATTCTCTGATTTAAATGGTAGAAAGTAAAAAACAGCCAAGTCCTTGCTAATTGAGGTTACATTCTACTGGGGGGGGGTAGTAATCCAGGTAAATTAAATAAACAAATGAAAAAATTTCAAACACTTTTCTGTGAAGAAAATAAGATAGGGTAGTGGAATAAAATGGTTAGTAGGAGACTTTTGATGGCCATGCTAGTCAAAGGGGTGATAGAAACTTTTCCCTGAAGAAAAAGATAAGAGAAAGTATAAGATAAGAAGTGAGAAAATGAATACTAAAATAATGAGTGGCACTGGATGAGTAGAAAAAAATATTAACAATGAGACATTGAAGAGGTTGAGATATAAAGAGAGGAATAAAAGAAGAAAAATTGAGATGTTTGGCACTGTGACTATGGGGAGGTTACTATTTAGTTGTATGGTCAAGGGAACTGGGGCCAAGAGATAGGTGCAGGACAGGATCCCTAGATGAGTTGATTTCAAGTTACCAGGTGGCCAGAATGTTGAGTTATTCATCTCTGCATAAATTGGTATCAATAAGATGTAAGAATGAATTGGTCTTGGAGATAAGGCTGGGTGAAACAGGAATTCATTTAAGAAATGAGGTGAGATAATCTGGTTCACAGTTGCTGAATGAAGTAAGGATGGCTTTGTGGTTATGTCCACATGAGAGAATCTCAAAGAGAAGGAAGAGGGGAGAGTCTGGAGCCAGAGAAAAGGATTAGGGAGAGAACTGATCCGCCACTGGGCCCAGTAGCAGGAAGAAAAAGAAAAGGCATGCTGGGTGTGGTGGCGCACACTTGTAATCCCCCTTGGGAGGTGGAGACAGGAGGATTGTGCAGGTTCGAAGCTAGCCTCGCTGGTTTAAGAGTCTCTGTTTCCAAATAAAATATAAAATAGGTTTGGGAGTGTAGCCCAGAGGTAGAAGGGCTCCATCCCCAGGACCACCGAAGAAGAAGAAGAAGAAGAAGAAGAAGAAGAAGAAGAAGAAGAAGAAGAAGAAGGAGGAGGAGGAGGAGGAGGAGGAGGAGGAGGAGGAGGAGGAGGAGGGAGAAAAGGCATGATGGCATGATGTTCTACTGAGGACAGACTTCCTTTGAGCAAGATGATGAAGGTATTAGTAAAGGAGAATTTGAAGATACCACACTTGAGGTCCACAGAGCAAGGTTAGATGCACCACCCAATGGCATAAATACCTGGAAGAAGGGAGGTGAATTCAGCATCATTTTATGTATATCCAAAATAGAATGGAAGGATGTAGGCACATTGGTCTTATGAAAGGTAGATGTACTGAGAGCCTGTGCGTGCCCAAGGTGCTCTGTACTCCTTTTGAGAAAGGTGTCGATGCCAGGGAAAATTGACGCTTGCATTTCCTCATCTCTTTCTGGACCACTGTTGCGTAGACTTTCAACACCTACTGGAAAGGGGTCTTATTCTGAATGCAAAAGTTTGGAAGATTACATTCATTGTTTTAAAAAGTAAAATAAACATAAATTTTAATGACGATCTGACTCTACACAATTTAAATCACTTAGAATTTGAAGACAGCAGAAGAGATAGCAGAGCTATTCCGGAGAATCCCACTAAGTTTCATGGTGAATAGGAATCTCATTAAGTCTCTCTCGGATTATTTCTCCACCTTTGCTTTAAACAATAGGTGGTTGTGCTCATAAGACACTCTTTGGTACTTCATCCCTCCATCAACTTGATTAAGGCAACAGTTTTTCACCCTGAGATTTTTGCTCGCCAGGAGGTTTTTCACAGCTTTCCTCTTTATCCTTCTCTTCTCTGCCTAGTCCAGGCAATAAAATCATAATCCTATCCTTTACAACATCACAGGCTGATAACAGCATGAATACACTCAGAGGATTCTTGCTCTCATTAAGCTTTTAATTTCTTTATTGACTTTAATTAAATTTGAGAGGCTTTTTCAACAACAAGAAAGAAACATGTTTGCAAGTTGGATTAACAACATTGTGTTTGCCAGACTATAGATGATATTTTGGGCAAAGGGATGAGTTTTTCTCGCATCCTATATTCACAAACATGAGGTTCTCCATCTCTGAGTGTCTTGCTGACCAGAAGAACACTTTCTGGGAAGGGTCTGAGTAGCTCAGAGCGAGAGCGAGAGCGAGGGCGAGGGCGAGGGCGAGAGCGAGGGCGAGGGCGAGGCCGAGGGCGAGAGCGAGGGCGAGAGCGACAGCGACAGCGACAGCGACGGCGACAGCGACGGCGAGAGCGACGGCGACAGCGACGGCGAGAGCGACGGCGACAGCGAGGGCGAGAGCGACGGCGAGAGCGAGGGCGAGAGCGAGGGCGAGGGCGAGGGCGAGGGCGAGAGCGACAGCGACAGCGACGGCGACAGCGACGGCGAGAGCGACGGCGACAGCGAGGGCGAGAGCGACGGCGAGAGCGAGGGCGAGAGCGAGGGCGAGGGCGAGGGCGAGGGCGAGGGCGAGGGCGAGGGCGAGAGCGAGGGCGAGGGCGAGAGCGAGAGTGAGAGCGAGAGCGAGAGCGAGGAAGCAAATGTCTCAGCCCAGCTTGGAGAGAGAGAAACAGACAGAGAGACTGACTCAGCCCAGAACCTGTGGGCTTCTTGGCTTATGTGAAGGAAAAGAATTTCATCATGTACATGTGCAAATCAGAGACAGAGAGTTAGTTAAAAAAATAAAAGGTACATATTCAAGACATGATATGGGCCATGCTGAGAGCAAGACAGGCATCTTGGGGATCCAGGGCTCTTCTTTGAGTGGACACTTGGTGAGGGGTGGGATGGGGAGGCATGTGAGGATGGTATCAGGCAGGATTACAGGTTGCTCCATGGTGGTCTGGTCATTTTCTGGATCCTTAGGCTGATTGTGATTTCTATCATCTGATCAATATGTAAGATGGAAAATTCTCCTGAATTACAGGTCTCTCAAAATGCTGCATGTGCCTTACTTAAATTGTTATTGGGCAGCTAATTAATTGTGCACATGGTAATTATACTTCTTGGTTGATTTGATATTTACAGATTTCTCAGGAATTTGAGAATGACAGGCCTGGGGAGGAAAAACTGTCAGGGTGGCAGGCCCTTGTTATCACTTGAGAGACTAAGACAAAAGGATCACAGCTTCCAGGGCAGCGTCAGCAACTTAGCAAGGCCCTCCCCAACTTAGTAAGACTTTCAAAATAAAAAAAAATAATAAAAGAGGACTTAGGGCGTAAAGCTCAGAGGTGGAACACCCCTGAGTTCTATCACCCCTGGTTAAATATCACAGTATGTAAATAAATAAATAAATAAATAAATAAATAAATAAATAAAACATTGTATCTATGGCAAAGTCTGAGAAGAACTTAGTGGGTCTCAGAAGAAACTTTCTAAACAAAATTTCAGTTGATTTTCTAAGAATGAAGTATACAGAGAAGTACCTATATTGTTAAAATGCAGTGAAAATATTTACTTGGTGAACTAATATTTACTGGGTACCTTCAACATGCTAGGGGTCCTTTAAGTCAATGAACAACATTGGTGTTTAGAGAGAGAATGTGGTTCTCCCTATTATAGTAGCAGAAATGAAAACAGCCAATGGAAAAATTGATTTAATAACACATTCTTAATAGTCATCTAAGTTATGATGAAAGTTAAGCAGGATTACCTGATGGAACAACTGATAGAGATGGAGAGTTAGGACTACTGGAGAAGATATTCCTTAGTTTCTCCAAGTAACCGATACACAAAGCAAAAAGCTCACCGATTTGTAACCCAAGGTCTTGTTTCTAATTTTGTCAAACTTTGTATAAACCTGCATATTGATTTTTTTCAGTTGCATTATTTAATTTTTTTTTCTATTTTTCTATTTATTTATTTATTTATTTTTAAAATGTTTTTCTTTATTGAACATTTAAACTATACTTGGTGCCCTCTCCCCTCCCCACCCCTGTTTTCCCTTCCCCCTCCTTCCACCAATGATTTTCTAGGGTAACCATGCCATATTCATAATTTCACACATATTCAGATGTAGACCCTCGTTAATCAAGTTCAGTCTTCCTCCTCCCCTATCTTCCATTCAAGCTTTGCTGGTATTTCCCTTCCATTACCTGGAGTACCACTGGTATCCTCTACGTTCCCTAGTTTGGGCATATTAGAGGGAACATATGTACCTTCTCCTTCTGTGTTTGGCTGTTCTCAACATAAAGCTCTCCAGGACATTCTATCTTCTTGCAAATGATATGATTTTGTTCTTTTTTTATGGCTGAGTAGAATTCCATTGTGTGTATTTCCCAGAGTTTTGCAATCCATTTATCTGTAGATGGAGACCTGGGTTGGTTCCATATTTTGGCTATTACAAATTGTGCTGCTATGAACATAGGTATGCATATGTTGCTATATTTCTCTGAATTCAACTCTTTTGGAAAAATACCCAGGAGTGGTAGGGCTGGATCATATGGCGGATCTATTCCCACCTTTCTTAGGAATCTCCACACAGATCTCCATAGTGGCTGAACTAGTTTGCATTCCCACCAACAGTGTAAAAGAGTTCCTCTTTCCCCACATCCTCGCCAGCATTTGTTGTTGTTTGATTTCTTTATGCTTGCCACTCTTACTGGGGTTAGATGGAATCTCAGTGTAGTTTTGATTTGCATCTCCCTAATGGCCAGTGATGTAGAACATCTTTTCATGTATCTATTGGCCCTTTGTATATCTTCTTTTGTGAAGTGTCTATTTAGTTCATTTGCCCATTTCTTGATTGGGTTGTTTGTTTTGCTAGTGTAGAGTCTTTTGAGCTCTTTGTATATTCTGGATATTAGCCCCCTATCAGAGTGGTGGCTGGTAAAGATCTTTTCCCATTCTGTAGGCTTCCTCTTTAGGTTATTGATAGTTTCCTTTGATGAGCTGCATATATATATATGGTGGTACTGGGGTTCCTGGAAGCCCTTCTACCTCTGGGCTACACTCCCAGACCTATTTTATATTTTTGAAACAGGGTCTCTTATGCCAGCGTGGCTGGCTTCGAACCTGTGCGATCCTCCTGTCTCCTCCTCCCAAGCGCGGGGATTACAAGCGTGCGCCACCACGCATATTGATTTTAAGTAGCACACAGGCATTTGGTATTAAAGCTAACAGAAATAAAAGGGTTTTTTTTATTTCAAATAATAAGTATTACTTTATTTTTCATAACAATTCACAATGAAATAGATTCATTTATTATTTGAAGTATTTTAAAGAATTAGAGTTTTGCCTTTACAGAGAGAAATGAAGCAGTTAAAGATGCACAGATTTTAGATTTCTTTCACAGAATTTCATATTCTAAAGCAGTCAGTGTACTATCTACTTCCAGCCTGGTTAACTGGTCACAATAAGCTTTCTAGCGCTTAAATGAAGCTAGTTCCATGGAGATACTATCAGGGTGAAATAAAAGCTAGTAAAATAAAATATTCATTTCTTACTGATTACATGTTAAAATGATAACATTTCTGATATATTAATAGTCTAAATTTAGTATATTTTAAAATTAATTTTACCATTTAAATTTTTTTTGTTCAAATGTATTTACTGGATAGTGTAGGAAATAGCTCAGTGGTAGAGCTGTTGCCTGGTATGCCAATGCCCTAGGCTTGATTTTCAGCACTACACACAAAAAAAAAAAAAGAAAGAAAGAAAGAAAGAAAGAAAGAAAGAAAGAAAGAGAGAGAGAAAGAGAGAGAGAGAAAAGTAACAACTAGGAAATTTAAAATTCTCTAAGCAGCTTTTGTTTGGGGTTTACAATGTATTCTTAATGGTTATCTCTGATCTATTGAGTTGCCAATGTTCTCTTTAGGATATTGCCTAGAATTTACAATAAAGTTGTTTAAATGAATGAAATAGTCCAGAAAGAGTTTACGTTTTAAATTTTAGATGTCAAAATCTAAATGGAATTTTACACAGAATAAAGCTAAAGTTTTATGACAATCATCAATTAATTTTTTGGAATGATACCAAACAGAATAATCTTTGAAATCTGGTAAGTTTTGCATTCTCTTAAGTAAGTTAATATTTGTTAGTAGACTTGAAATTTCACCTATAGTAAATAACCACATCATATTGAACAGGTAGTTTTCCATTCTTCACTACCATATAGAACCTAAACTAAAACTTATCTCTTTCAGGAAGCATTCTTTTACAGAAACAAGTTTCTTCTTTCTTAAATGAAATTATTATACACAGAAATTACAGTGGCATTTTTATTCTATTCCAAAACCTCTTGCACAGAGAACTTGATCTATGCTATTCCACCAGCCATATAAATTTTAGAGAAAACATTCTCTAAGTTTAAAGAACTGTGATGGAAAAGAAATTATCTTCTGTAGTTATTTTCATGCATTTGTTTTAAACATTTCTTTCCTACATATAGAAAATTTTCTTTGCTTCTAGAATTGAACCCAGAGGTATACCCCCAGGCCCAGGCATGTTTTAAAGAGAGAAATACTGAAAAGTAAAACATAAAATGGCTAGGCATGGTGGTACACACTTGTAACTCCAGTATCTGGGAAATCGAGTCAGTGAAGATCAGAAGTTGGAGGTGACTGGGCAGTGACCAGTGACTTATTGGGACCTTGTTTCAAAATTAAAAGTAAAATATGGCTGGGGTATAATTCAGAGGCATTCTGCCTCTGAGTGTCATTCCTAGCCACACACAGGCACATACACACACACAAACATAGAAAAATAGAAGAAAAACGCATTAAATATGTGACACAGATCTGATTTCGTAATTAACATTTTACTCCAAGTAGAAAAGACAAATATAGTTAAACTCATTAAACACTTAAAGTTCCTAAAAGGACTTGGCTTGATGGAATATGATGACATCACTGATAAATATTGTTTATAATTTCCAAATGATAATGTTCTTTCAAATGATAGCATCCTATTTCACAATGAGCAGTCGGTTATTGGATAAGAAGCTTTTGTGTTAAAATTCTACCTAACAATATTTTTTATCCCACGCTTCTATGCATCTCTCACACATGGTGATAGAGCACATTTGTAATCCTTGTATAACAATCATTATTACTGCATAATAATCAAACTGTGGCTTACAAATATTTTGTTATGGTCACTAATTCTGCTGGCTAAGACTTTGGAAAGGTCACAGCAGAAATTTATTTTCTGCTCTTTATTTGCTGCCTGAATAGGAAAGGGGCCACAGACTTTAGAGGGTGCGTTACCAGTGTCACCATCAGGTGTCTTCATTTGCTAATCTGGCAGCACTTTCTAACTGCTAGATTTAATCATAATTAGAATTTGGAATGGTGAATCTACTTTAGCTTTGTTCATGTGCGTTGAGCTTCCTTGCTGCATGTCTTCTTTGGAATGGTTATAACCCTATGCTTGGATTGAAAAGTCCACAAGTGAGTGCCCTAGTGACTTCAAGACAAAGTAAACTGAGTTTTATGACTGAGCCTCAGAGATCTCTGTCACATCTACATCATTTGATGTTAGATGTAAATTACAAGTCCACTAAGACTCAAGACAAGGGTAGGGACTGGGGGTTGAACCCGTGGACATTCTACCTCTGAGATACACTCCCACCCCTATTGTATTTTTTATTTTGAAACAAGGTCTCAGTAAGTGTCAGAGGACATTGGGTGATTGCTGGGGCTGCAACTGAGAATCTGCAATCCTCTTGTCTCAGCCTCCTAAGTGTTGGGATTACAGGCATGGGCCACCACACCGGGCTTTTTTTATTTTCTTGAAAATAATTACTAAATTACTTGAAAAAAATACTAAATTACTGCTCACTGACCTCAAACCTTCAATCCTTCACTTTCATCCTCCCAAATACTAAAATTGCAAATGTGTGCCTCCATACCCAGCTAGACTGTGGAAAGAGAGTCAGTGAATTTATAGATATGTTTAACAGCCATCACATATTGGGGAGGGAATATCTGTGAAGAATCAGTCTTCAGAGACAGTTATGAACTCTAAAGGTAGATCATAATGAAACAACTAGTTTTATGTCGGTCTAATATTGATCATGATATGATTTGTGTTATTGAATATCAGAGGTGATAAGAAAAAAGCTGATAATTCTCCATCTGGAGAAGTATTCTTTGATACATTAAGAAATTAGTGACTATCCCATTTTTAGAACCTTGAAAACAGAATTTGAAATTTGAATTTTGACCATCAAATTTATTCTTATTTCATTGTTAGTAGCTTCCATTGTTCAAGCGTTCACACCATTTTTATTAGTAATGAAAATAAATTCATTAATCATTTATTAGTCATTAGTATTTCTCTTTTTGTGTAACTAATGTAGATTTTTTTATAAATTAACCATTATTGAATGAGGACCTGATCTTTGGAGAATCATTATTTCTTTCATCCTTTTATCTTTGACAGTGATATTAGAGTTGTTTGCTTAATTTAAAAGTAGTAGCTGGGTGTGGTAGCACATACCTGCAGGCCCAGTACTTGGGAGGCTGAGACAGGAATATTTCAAGGTTCAAAGCCAGAATCAGCAAATGAAAGTAGTGACTCTTATAAACAAACAAACAAACAAACTGAAATGATGACTGAAATTGTATGCATTTATCTGTTTCTTTTATGTACATATAAGATACATGTTGAGCGTAGTCCTCAAAATATTCCACAGAGCACAATGATATATGGACTCTGCTCTTAGGGAAATCATATTGTTAGAAAACAGATGTATATAAGAAATAAGTACATAAATAGCAAAATCCCAAAGGCAGTGATAAAGTTTATGGGTAAAGGAACATGAGCTAAAAGTGAGACAACATGGTGTGATAGGACTTGCTTTCAGAAGGATCTTATTGCAGTTCCAGTATCTAAATTGGGGACCTACATGACAGGTCAGCTGTAGACTTGTGGGAACTCTGGGGACTGATGGTATTTCAAGTAGAACAGGTTTAGCGTTCACCACTCTTTTTGAGTAAATTCCAATCTCATAGAACAATGTTTCATTAAACCATGATACGGTTTCACCTTGCCATACCTTGGCACTTATTCTATTTGTCTGTCAGATACATCTTCTTTTCAGCTAGAAAAGCAAAAGGACAAAGAATAAACAAAACAAACAATAAAAATATTTTTTTCTGTTCATGATCTGACTCAATTATCAATTTACCATCTCCTTTTTCAGAACGGTGACTTTCTTTTCAGTCTTTTCAGATGTCTTGGTAATCATTGTATGTGAATGGCATTATTTGTCTTCCTCAACAATGTCTTTACAGCAAATGCAACTTAATTTTTTGATATCCATGTCTACTTAAGTATTTGACACATATTAAACTCAAAACAATTTTCTTTAATATAGTATTTACTCCAAAATCAAATTATTGTATATTAATGGTTACTGTTTAAAAGCAAGTATTTTCAAGAGGTTTCAGTTTATTCAATTATATTTGATGATTATTTGTGTCTCCACTAAACCATGGGCAGTGACATTCTAACAAGTCCCCTAATAATGCCCCTGGAACAATTATAAAACATGAAAGAAGGTTCAGTGCATTAAGTATATCTTTCAGTCGTGATAGGAAACAAGCCCAGATGAGAGGGTTGGTATTTGTTGTATGGGATTTGCAGCTTTTCTAACACATTCTACCAACTAATCACCTCCTGTTAAGTGTAAATGCGTTTTCAGTGTCCTGCTATCTGCAGAGATACACTATTCATTCTTTAGTAATTATAGGTTAGCTTGCCTATTAAGACCCGTGAAATAAAAATAACAGTGGTGATAAAACCACATGCATGTACTCACATAGGCGAGGCTAAGCAGGGAAGGAGACATAATGCCCACCTTGTTTTCATGAGACTCTTGCTTCCTGGAGTTTCCCTCACCACCTGCTTCTTCTCTACCTACCATCAATTTTATTTCTGCATAATCATGGGGCTTACCTAAAATTCACATTATTATATTATTTTCTTTTCAAATTATTACTATGTAATAACCCATTGTTATTTTGTCTTCAAGATTATAGAAGAGGGCTGATGATAGTAGCAGCTCATTACTGGCCCATGCTTGAATGTTTCTGAAGATATCTCCGCATAGTGTGTTTGGTCTAGCCTTTATTCCTGGGTCTTTGCCACCTACAAAGCAATGGCTATAGAATATCTATGGGGACTGTGATTTTCCATGTCATCTCTCCCACGAACATGCTGTGCAAGTCCCTTGGCATGTGCTGTGTGTTTGGTACCCTTTTACTTCTGACTATTGTGTGACATTGTGGTGCAGAGATATTCATCCTGGACATCAGGCTTATTTGCTTTCATTCTATTCTCTTTACAGAGTGTTACTTGCCAATCTTAAAAATTCAAATTCTACTTCTACAAAACATTCCTCAGTCCTCATCAACATTTTCATTCTCCCCATTAAAGCTAAGAGGGACGTAGTGAAATGAAATCATCATTCTGTCCCATAATATGCTGTTGGAGGCTTTCAAATATTTATAAGGAATACTGGAAATTCCTCAAAAGAAAAAATGGTCGTATCTTGGAATTCTTATCACCTAATATGCTACATATATGTAACAGGTATATAATTCTAGCTTGTGGCACATTGATTTTTAGAAGAGATCAGTTTCATTAAGCCATCTAATAAACTGAAATAAACTGAAATACAAATAAGAATGAAGAATGTTCATATCATAATAAAATTTTTTGTATTAAAATTCAGTCATATTCCATTCTGATCTTGCAGAAATTTTAAATTCCAAAAGTCCCTCTAAAGCCTGTGTGAAGTCATTAGGTTATACACAAAGGTAAAATTTGAATAAATTAATCTCGGATTAGGTACTATACTCAAGGAATGGATTCAGTGCCGATCCCGTAGACTCAAGAGCAGTTTTCTGAGAGGTTGTTAATAATGCAGCGAGGATGGTAGTGTAATTCTTGTTGAGTTGATGACCTTCTTAATTAGGTGTTGACACATGCATTCCATTGAATTTAGTAATTTACTGAATTACTGATCATCAGCCTAGAAACTCTTATTTCAGCTAATAGATTTAAACTTAGCATACTTCCTATAATAAGACTTAGTTTGAATGCCACAATTTGTTCATAGAAAATCAAGAAGGGAATATGAATGGTTGTCTATTCTTTTTTATCAGGCAACATATAATCATTGAGTGCATCTTAAACACATAACTCTGGGGCTATTTACAGCATTCATGTGTGAAGGCAGCTCTTATAGCATTTATATTATAAAAAATAAAAAATCTTTGTAACTTTCAGCCAGAAAAAGTTTCTAATGTAATTAATAAAAAATGATGCGTTAGCTAATTTTTTTTTTAATTTAAAGTAGAAGCCACACTCCAGGGAAAGGATTCTTTCAATTAATGTAAAGTAATATATCTGAATCAACTGGACCAAAACTTAGGGAAAGTACAGGCCCTGAATTCAGGCAACTGAGAGTGACCCACATAGCAAGGATGCCGACTTTGGTCTAGCATAGCAGTGAATAGTCTTAGCCGGCATTCTCATAGTTATAATCCAAGGACCTGAATACATAACGTAGATGAAAGAAGATTAACTTCCTTACAGTTTTCTTGGAGATCTGGGGTTTCAGTCATGTGAGGCCAAGAATTGTAGATCTCAGGCAATGGGAGGTGAAGTAGTGGAGAGAGAGAGAGAGAGAGAGAGAGAGACAGACAGACAGACAGACAGACAGACAGACTTCACTTACATCCTGGAAGCAGAAGCAAGAGAAAGAGAGAGAGAGCAAGGAGAGGAAGAACCAATATATAATCCTCACTGCCATATTCAAAGGGATCCACCTTCTCCAGGTACACCCTACCAGCCCAGGCCACCACCCAAATAAATTCATTACGATGGATTTATCCACTGTTGGGATTAAAACTCTCACAACTACATTGCATCAACTCCAAACACCTAGTTTATGAGCTCTTTAGGGACCATTCTATAACTAACTATAACAACAGTTCTTTCCAGTGAAGGTATATCTTTTAAAAAATAGTAAGATCATATTAAATACCTACAAACTGATAAGACCTTTATGACATCATATGTAAGCATGTTACATAATCACAAACTAAATTTTTTTCAGAATGCGGTTATGTCTGAGTCCATGGTAAATAAGAGAAACATGCAAATTTATTCTCATTTAATTATGTATTTTATGTAAGTTCCTATTTTAATGGTATCAGAATGGTTACATTTTAACTACAAGGCATTTATTGTGCCTTAAAGTTCTCCTGTGGATTTGTTTTCTTTCAGTTTGCTGAGTTTTAAGTTTATAAAAGTAGCCAGAGATGGTGGTACACCCTATAATCTCAGTATTTGGGAGGCTAAGACAAAAGAATCACAGGTTTGGAGCCAGCCTCAGCAATTTAGCAAGACCCTGTTTCAAAATAAAATAAAATAAGAGATGGGGGTATAGCTCAGAAGTAGCATTTCTCTGCTTTTAATTCTCAGTGTTAAAATTTTTTTAAACAATTGACAAAAGAAGTCAAGGGAACAAAGAGTGAATAGACAGAAAGGCTGTCATCTTAAAAGTGTAAACTATGCCACAGATGTTGTGTTCTGGCTTTTTTTTTCCTTTTTTCTTTTTTTTGGTGGTACTGGGGGTGGAACCCAGAGGCTTTCTACCTCCGGGCTATATTCCCAGTATATTTTATATTTTATTTGGAGACAGGGTCTCACTAAGTTGCTGAGATCCTCACTAAGTAGCTGAAGCTGGCTTCGAACCTGAGCGATCCTCCTGTCTCAGCCTCCCAAGCGCGGGGATTACGAGGGTGCGCCACCACACCAGTCTGGCTTTTATTTTCTACAAAGCCTGTTAGAGATCTTTAGTGCTTAGGCAATTAATCAATTTAATTGATTTATATGTATTGGATTAAAGCAATGTTAAAACTCTTGGTTATCATCTGAGCTCAAGGAATAGAGAGTAGGGATGGTAAAAGAGAGGGAAATAGAGAGAGAAAGGAATATAGTCTGGAACATGAAATGAAGTATCATCATGCACCAGATATGAGAGACTCGTATATATTTCTTGATCTGTAGAATGTGTGAAGTGCATTTCTTTTAGGATGGAAATGGCTTCCAGTGGGAACTTTCTGCATTAAAAGGAAGGCAATTGGCTTTCCATTCATGCTCAAGTCTTACCTTTTATCATCAAAGATGCTGCTATTTTAATCTCAGAATCTGAAATGTGATGACAACATATGACCTTCTCAGGTCCCAAGTGAAATCCAGTGGGTGGTATGTACCCTCCACACCTGTGTTTCTCCGACACAATCACTTAGACTGAAGATAACTTTACATCAGTGGTGTTAATGATGTTGTATCATCAAGCTATAATGTGATCACACCTTGTGACACTGATTTTCTTACACATGGTACCAGCTTTCTGATAAAGCTATTACCTTCTGCTTTTCTTCCATTAGCTTCATTTTATTTTGACTGTGAGGTTAATTTTCATTAAGCCTGAGTGAAATATGGAAGGGAAAATATAGAATCTGACAACTTCAACAAGAAAGGGAAAGGAAAAGTGGCAGAAGATTTCACAACAAATGTAAAGGAAGACAGGGCAGCATTGACTCCGTGGCTAAAATTAAAAGCAAAGGAAATAGATGCTTGAAAACACACTCTGACAAAAGGCTGAAGTTTACCGAGTGTTCATCAAGGAATGTTAAGTCAGTCTCGACTCACTTGTCTGCCTAATATTTTATTTAGTGTATTAGACACTATATCATTCATAATATACCCATACTATATTATAAAATTGTCAGTCTGTAGATTTTTTATTAGTTTTACTACTCACTGAAAACATTGTAGGAAATACATAAATGAAACAGAATGGATTAATTTATTTCATTCTATGATCAATTATATTTAGGAGTATACAATTTCAATTTTTAAAATATACAGTTTAGCTGTGTGTGTGGTTCACAACTGTTAACTCAGTTCTTGGGAGGCTGAAACCAAAAAATGACAAGTTTGAGGCCAGCCTGGCAAACTTGACAAAACCTTGTTTCCAAATAGAAATAAAAATGGCCTGGTGATGTATTCTGGAGTTAGAATGCCTCTGGGTCCAATGGATTAAATTGCCAGTACAGAAAGTAAAAAACGAGAGAGAGACAGAGATAGATAATTCATTAACCATGACTAAGTCTTATTTAAGTGCTTACGGGATAACTGTAGTATATAGATATGTGTGTTGTTCTCTTCCTTTAATACAAGTAATTTCATTGATATTAATATATAAATCTTGTAATAATCTGTAAAATATTTTAAAATTTAGAAAATTTGAAAAGAGTACAAATGTAGAAAATAGTATGGAAAACCTCCATAATCAAGCTATCTAAAGAAAATACTTTATGTATTTGAATTGATTTTATGACCATGGCATAAATATAATTTTTAATTAAATTGAATTAATGTCATAAAGTTTTCAAACTTAGCTTTAATCTTCTAGTATAGATATCTAAGTTTCCATATCATTACTCATTATTCTGCAAGTTTATCCTAATGAATTATGGTATTTTTTTTCTTTGAAGGTGGTATGACACATTTAAAATTTCTATAGACTTTGAAAAGGTCATTCTATTTTTGCTTTTTTATTTATTTTTTATTTTTTTGGTGGTTTTGGGGTTCCTGTAAACCCTTCTACCTCCGGGCTAAACTCCCAGACCTATTTTTATACTATTTTTATTTGGAAACAGAGTGTCTTAAGCCAGCAAGGCTGGCTTCAAACCTGCTCAATCCACCTGTTTCCGCCTCCCAAACGCTGGGATTACAAGCGTGCGCCACCACGCCCAGCATTATTTTTGCTTTTTCAAATAAAATTGTAATTATCTAAATATATTAATTTTTACAAATCAGATGTTTCTGAATGTACATCATAAATTTATTTTTTGAAACTATTTTTTTTTTTGTGCGGTACTGAGTATTGAACCCAGAGACATTCTACCTCTGAGCTATACCCACAACCCGATTTTTAAAATTTATTTTAAAACAAGGTCTCACTAAGTTGTGGAGGGCCTCGCTAAGTAGCTGAGGCTGAAAATGAACCTTCCATCCTCCTGTCTTAGCCTTTCAAGTAGTAGGATTACAAGCATATGCCACCACGCCCAGCTGAAATTTTGACAAATTTTAATTTTTACAATGTGGTATTCTTATTACCCAAAAGAATCACTTAATAATTAAAATAAATCAATTTAAAGGATACTAACTGGATAAGCATAGATCAAGTCACATTGAAATTTATTTTTTTCCTATAGTAAATAAGAACATTTTTCTCTTTTTTTTTTTTTTTTTTTTTGTAGTCCTGGGGGTGGAACTCAGGGTTTTTTCTACCTCTGGGCTACACTCCCAGACTTATTTTATACTTTATTTGAAAACAAGGTCTCACTGAGTTGCTTAGAGCCTTACTAAGTAGCTGAGGCTGATTTCAAATCTATGCGATCCTCCTGTCTCACCCTCCCAAGTGCAGGGATTGCAAGTGTGCGCCACAACACCTGGCTAAAGAAGACTATTTTTTAAAAGTATATTATTGTGGTGGCACACACTTGTAATCCCAGTACCTTAGGAGGCTGACACAGGAGGTTGGAAGGTTCATGGTCAGCCTCAGCTACTTAGTGAGGCCCTTTGCAACTTGGTGAGACCTTGTTTCAATAAAAAATAAAAAATAGGGCGGGGCATGTAGCTCAGAGGTAGAATACCCCTGGATTCCATCCTCAGTACCGCAAACAATTATATTATATATTTTGACTTTTGTTTCTTAATAGTTTATTTATTGAATTTGCTCAATTTTCTATGGATCCTTAGTATTTAATTACTTTTAGTATTTATACTCCATATGAAGACCTACTGATATTTTAAGATTTTTATGGATACTATAGCATTCTATAATTTAAATAATTATGTAATTAAATAAGTACATAATATTCATATTCATTTCACAAATTAGTTACCACATTGCTATTTTTTTTTGGAAAAAACCCACAATTTATAAAACTTGACTTTTTTGAGCTATATTATATTTTCATTGATGTTATATCATTAATCACTGAGACAGTCTAAGATAAGCATCTTAAATTAACTTTCTATTTCTATTTTTACTAAAATTTAAAATTTGCTAGTACATTTTAGTAATGTATCAAACAGGTTCAACATGAAGCTGAGATCACAAAAATATAGCTTCAGCATCCAAATAATTTTGGCCCATCAAAAATTGTATGTGCATAATTATTTTCATGGACAGTCCTAAAATACTATAGGTTTATCTAAATTTTTCTGAGGTTGTTCGTAAACCCAAAAATACAGAAGTAAAATCCAAGGAAATTGAGACCCTTGAAAAAACATTGCATCAGTCAGCTTCGGCTGCAATAACAAAAATCTCTGCCCAGGTGGTTCAAACAACAGAAACTAATGTTCTTATGGCTTTGGAGGCTGGAAAATCAAGATCAAGTTGCTAGCAGGATTGGTTTGTAGTAGGAAGTGCCTTTCTGGCTTTAGGATAGCTAATCCTTCTGTGTCTTCAAGTGGCCTTTTCTCTGTATATACAGAAAGAGAAAAAGAAACATTCTGGTGTCTCCCTTACCTGCCTTATCACAAAAGGGACCTTAATGACCTTCCTAGGGCCACCAACTACAAATATAGTCACATTGGAGGTGTGTGGTTTGACATAATGGTTTTGGGGTGACACTATTCAGGTGACACCATCACAAGTACTTAGACTTTTTGCTAAATCCTTAGTACACAAAAGAAAGAAGGAATTCTGAGCCAATGGACTTGTAAAAACTAAAATTTCAGAAAGATTGAGTGGGAATCAACATCTAAATAAGTGAAATAAAACAATAAACCAACCTCTGTTTCTCTCTATTTACAACTTGCCTCAACAACTGAGCAATGCACCCAACCCCAAGGGACAGAGAGTAGTGTGGTATCTTAGCTTGACACTCAAGAATAATTTAATGACAGGGACAAAACTCTGGCCCAAATATGTGGTGTGTATAAGCCTATACCAGGGATTTTTAAGAAAATATGTGTTTCTTCATTGTGTCAAAGTAAATGTAACAAATGCCAGTTTGGCTTCATTTATTTATTCTGTGTGTGTGTGTGTGTGTGTGTGTGTGTGTGTGTGTGTGTGTGTGTGTGTGGCTTCTTATTCCTCTACAGGTTAGAAAAAAAGTAAATGAAATGTAGTCCAGGAGCCATCTGCCAGTTTCCTTTTAAGTTCCTGTTGGGTCAGCTCAGATGTTTTGCTGTTAGAAAATGCACCCCTCTATGATGGTTCTAACAGATGGCTATTTGTATGTCTGTCCATATTATGCTCTGTTTTCCAATGGATGCCCTGGTGACCAGCTGAGAAAATGTGCAGAAAGTCTCATTTTTTTCTCTCTCTCTTGTGTTTTAAGTTCCATCCGTATGAAATATGGATTTAAGAAAACAACTTTATGGGAAAAGTGTGACTCCTCCAAGGCAATCCCATGCCTATCCCGCACTCACACTGCCAGCAGAAGCAGATCTGCTATCCTAACATAGTCCTTAAGTCTGTATGATACATTTATCTCTGAGTATCCTCAGGATTAAATTCTTCTTTCCTATGTCAAAATTTCTAGGCCTTTTATCCATATGGATTATATTATTTTTAGACCCAATTTTCTATGCACCCTGGAGCTATGGCAGTTTAATGTGTACATATGTTTTTGTGAGTTTGGGTGTGTATGTAGCATCTTTGAATTCCTGTTATCGGTTGCCTGAATTGTGTTAAAAATGTTACCAGAGGCTGAAGTTTAGTTCTCCATAAAGTAGTTTCTTTAAGTGTTTTAACGGTTAATTTTACTGTTTTATTTATTCTTTCAAAAGTAATATGAAATTATAACATTACAAACTAGGAAGATGAGGTTTATGAACAGGTGGAATGCAGGACACAATGATGGGTCAGTAAAGTCAGGAAAGTTTTTCTTGGACAAAAGATTTCCACTTGATATTTGAACAGTGAGAAGTAATTAATTAAGCAAGAATATGGTGATTAGAGCCTGAAATTTGCAGCAAATGGCAGGCCATTGGTAAATCTTTTTTATCTTTTCTCTTAAATAGCAGGACAAGTAAATTAAAAAATTTAAGCAACAATTTGTTTGATCTGATTTACGTTTTTAAGTGGACACTTTGGGCTGTAGGGTGACTCAGTGATAAAGCACTGACCTAGTGTGCTACTAACCTTGGGTTCCATATCCAGCACTGTAAAAAAGTAAATTAAAAACACTTTGTCCTCTCTGGGGATATATGTAGGGTTTCAGTATGAATGCAGGGAGACTGTCAAGCCTTTATCTGGGTAAGAGATAATAGAAAGTAGTCTAAAAAGTTGAAAGTGTTTCTGGTGAGAAATCTGTGACTTTAAGAAATATTTAGGAGATGAGGTTACAAAGACATGTTGATGGATGGAACATGAAGAGGAAATAAAAAGGCAAAATTGAGATTTCATTCTGAGAGAAACTGCTCATCAGATTTTGGCCTAGAGATCACAAATTTAATTTTGAATGTGTGGAATTGAGATGTCCTTATGATAAGTATGTGTTGAATATCAAATAAATTGAATATGTGGGACTGAAGCTCAGAGGAGAGAGAAAAATTCTAGGTTACAGATATAAATGTGTATGAGTGAGATTACCTAGGAGATAATACAGTGGCACAAAGAGGCATCGATAGAATATTTCAATTCACACAAAAGGTGGATTATCATTTTTCAAAGCTCCAGTGTAAATTAATATCAGAATAAATTATAGATAAGCTAATTTTATATAAACATGGAAAAGGACTTCTAGATACAAACAGCTCTAGGAATGGAAAATTGGCTTTAAAGGTAATATCCTTCATTGATATATGATAGATTAAAAGTTAGACTAATAGAACTTTGGGGGTTTTAAGGTCCTTTTGTAGATCTGATATCATTAATCCATTCTGAAATCAAAAGAAATCAACTATTTCCACGTTGTTACTTATAACTAAATACAGTGAACATCGGTTCCTTAATAATTTTGTAATATTAATAGAGATGTTTGAAAGAAAATAATAAGATGCAGATGTATAGAAGACAGGGTTGACAAGGTCAATAAATTTTTAACTCAGAATGTGCTTCGTACGGTTTCAAAGTTAATATTAACATGATTTTAGAACCTCCCTATTTAAAACTGAGATTTGATGTTTCCATGAGTCCCAAGGTTGGTCATCAAGTTAGAGAAATGGAGAAATCATTCTATGTTGCACTTAAACTTTATGGGGCATTTTGTAGTATCACTTAACTAGTTTTAGATTTTATGTCCATCATAGTAATTATTCTCCCACAAAGCTAGGGGAAAAATAGAGTAACAGAGCTAAGTCTGTAGATCAAGTTTAAAAGGCGCTGCAGGAGCCACATAACTCAACAAATTTGGTGTATGGCACTTCCTCTCTGAATTATTCACGATGAGACAAGTGCTGAATCACTTACTGCACTCAGCAGTGGTTTCTTCCCAAGATGCTACCCAAGGAATTATTGCATATTTGTGACCAGAAAAATAAATATGTATTAGGAGTGATTTTATATTTTCCCTGTCTTTGCTTTAATCATCTTAATGTCTAAAGAACCAGAGACACAAATTGCAGTGGTTTCTTTCAACCTCATCCTTCATTGGACTACATTATCCCAACAAAATCATACATTACATTGGAAGCAATAGAAAGACTATATTATTTATTTCCTGTACCAGAAATAGAACCCAGGGGTTTTCAACTTCTGAGCCTTACCCCCAGCCCTATTTTATTTTATTTTTATTTCTTAATTTTGAAACAGAGTCTTGCAAAGTTGTCGAGGACCTCAGTCGGTTGCTGAGGCTGACATGCGAGCCTCCTATCTCAATCTCGCAAGTACTGGGATTTCATCATTTGTTACCCCATCCAGGTTAGACTGTATTCATTATTATTGAATTTGACTCTGAAACACTGCAAAGTTTGGTTCTTATCATTCCATGCCATAAGGCAGTTGCAGTCAAAGCCCTGGCTACTTTCAGAGAGAATAAGCAAAACCCAGAAGAAATGACAGGGCAGGTAGTAGGGTTTCATTCTCTCCTCTGAGTTTAATAATGTTCCAGAAGAATGAGCTGGGAAGGAGAAATCAAGAAAGCATTTTCATTGATCTTTGATCTTTTCTAGGCTGTCTTATATACCATTAACAAGCTGTATTTTGTGTAATAATTTTATAGTTATAAGACATTAATTTTATTGCATCATTCATGCCAACTTTTTGTGTAATACATTTGCTCAGAGTACTCATTTGTTTATTTATTTTTTTGGTGGTACTGGGGTTCCTGGAAGCCCTTCTACCTCTGGGCTGCACTCCCAGACCTATTTTATGCTTTTTTATTTTTGGAAACAGGGTCTCTTAAGCCAGCGTGGCTGGCTTCAAACCTGTGCCATCCTCCTGTCTCCACCTCCCAAGCGTGGGGATTACAAGCGTGCGCCACCACGCTTGGCCAGAGTACTCATTTTAAGTTTCTAGTTCATCAGAATTAATGATAAAGCCATAAATGTGAACCATATATTCAGACTTTAAAATTTCCTAGACATACTAAATAAAGCAGATAGAGATAGAAAAAATCATTTTAATACTGTTTTATTTTGGCCAACGTAAAATTTTGAAATCCAATTGAAATATAAATTATTGAGACATTTTTGCATTATTTTTAATACTAAGACTACATCCATCTTGTATTTTCTACTTAAAGCACATTTCAATTCAAACTAGTCACACAGATCAAAGATGCAATAGATATATAAAACTTATGGATGCCAGATCACATGCAGAGTTAAAGGAACATATAGAAAGCTAACATGATATAGTTTAAATTTCTGGTTTCCCCAGTATATATCTATAAATGTAAAGACAAGAGTGAAATTTGCAACATACTCCATAAAAGAACAGTTGGATTACTAGCCAAGAACACACAATTTGGCCTTGTTATTTACATATGAACTCAATAAGAGGGAAATTTTCAAGGGTAAAAGACAGTAAAATCATGGTAATAACTGACAGGGCTCTCAGCCCCACAGGTGATTCCGAAACTTGAAATAAAGTTATCCATATCTGATAGCAAAATAAGAAAGCAAAGATCTTAATCGCTCATGGAGAGCGGAGAGAGGGTCCGAATGGCACATGGGTTCGAGGAAAATTAGTTGGAAAAATAGTCTCATATGCTAAGCAAAATAATATTCTTAGCTCTTTGGGAGAATGGTATTTTCATTTAATTATCTCCAGTTCTCTGGAGTAACCAGAGAAAAATGGTCCACCTTTCGATGTCTTATTAAAAACTTACTGAGATGAGTCAGTAAATCAGTTATAATGTTGTCTGGGGATTCCAGAAAAATAAGTATACTAAAATATTGACTTTTCTGTGTTTTAGATTTATACACATCTCCAAACACCTGATTTTTAAAAATAACCATGTCAGTAAGTCTATGACAATAACCGTTGTATCCAGTTTATAATATTTGGCTTTTTGTTGTGTCTTTGCCAGCTCAGCTCAGTGGTTCTGGTGATTTTCAGGGTCTGTCTAGGCTTGATTTCTCTAAACCTAAAAGTATACCAAAAGTAGCAGACATAACATAGTAGAGATAAATAGACATATGTTTTCTCAGAGATAAAAGTACATCACTTCTCTCTATGAAAATAGGAATTATTATTGCATAAAGCAGATATGGTATTTATTTTTTAGTAAATATGTGTATATTTTTAATTTACTGATCCAGTAAATCCCTTTTTATAAGTAAGTCCTCTTTATAAGAGGGAAGAAAATAGATATAATAAACTATTCTTTAAAACCTCACCAAGAGTCAAAATACTGAAGTTCTCTAAAGAACTAAATAAAAATTTAGTATAAGTACCAATTATTTACTAGGGATCCCACATTTATGTACTCATCCTTACTATTAAAAATTCTCATACCCAGAAAGGTAACGTAAGGATCATAATATATTTTGAGAATATAAGTTTCTTAAATATCTTGAATCTCTTTTTAAGTTATATTAGTAAATACCAGCAATGCATCCTACTCACACCTTTCTACAATTTGCAGTACATGTGTGAGGCTATTTCTTCGATATGTGCTCTCTCTGGTACAAAACATCTCCTTTTCTTTAGTAGGTAATGTCCGTATGTAGCATGTAAGAAATATGTAAAAGCAATTCTCACTTCAATTTAATAACATCATTACTGCATAGTATCATAGGTTTTTCTGATGTTATAATAGGAAATAGTAAAAGGGCTGTCTTTTGATATTTTCACTGCATGGTATGATTTCCCTGTGGAATGCAGATTCTCTCAGCATCGCCCCACATGTGCTCCACCCCCACCTGCGTCTTCCTTCTCTACATCTGTGGGACTTTGACCTCCCTTAGTCAGTATGCGTCTGGCCTCACACCCTGCTTATCTAGCCAGGCACAACTGTTCATGCATCTTGACTACGATGTTCTCATCAGAGTTTTTCCTTCCTTTGTTGCATTTGACATTCCACCCAGAAAACCCAGTATGTCATTTGTGATCAATCCTGTCATTTGATTGGTCTTGGCCTTATGGACCACCAGATAAATATTATACAGCCATAACAATCAAGTCCACTCATGTTGTAAGAATAAAATTTTCTGCATTAAATCAGTCATTATAATGCCTGATATTTGTCCTCTTTGCCCCTCTATCCCCCTCTTCCTTTTTCTCCACTGTGGTTACCCATTCTGTGGTATATGTTCTGGATGTATCAGGCACCTAATCCTGTCTCTCAACTGAAGTTCTGGACTATTTTCTGACTGAAAAATTAGAAGTCAATAATGATAAATTTCCTTTGCAGCCTCTCCTCGTTGTCTCACACAGCGCCTTCACAATTGGGAACACTAGTGTTTACCTGCCTTTCCTTCCTCTGGGTTCAGAGAATGGAAAGCCTTTACCTCTTTTCAGAGTTATTTCTGTAACCTTGGTCTGAACCTCTTCCTCTCATTTGCTATAGGGCTTTCATGAATCAAATTTATCCTTTCTTTCTTGCACCTGGAAACTCTTTCTTCTCACAGACTCTTTCTTAAAAGCAAACTAAAATGTTCCCTTTTCCATGGTATAAAGAATCCCTTCTGAAATCCTGTATTTCCCTCAAGCTCAATCCCAGTCTTACCTTTTTATATTCTTAATTTTGAATAGGCTAACTCCTCCATCACCCATTTAGTTGTGTAGTCAATACTCTTTGGATCTCCTATTTGTCCTTCCAACAGGCTTTTCCACTTCTCATTTTTTCTGGATATTTCTGAGCCACGCACCATGACATCCTTAAGACTTCCATCTTTCACAGCCTCCATTCTCATTTCTTCCCCTTCCTGACCACTCAAAGTCATTCACTGAACAAAGCAATCTACCCCTTTTATTTATTTATTCTGACCCTTCAGAGATTATGACCCTCTTCTGGTTCTGCTCTTCAAAGTTTGCATCTGTCAGCTGATACATCTTACATAAGTCTTACATACATACTTTGTTTTAGGACTAGGGTTTTTACCCTAATGAAAATGCTAAAATTTCACCCAGATATAGCTAACCTAATGTTCAGCTGGTAAGAATGCATTGGTGATGATAATACATTGCCTTTGCCCTAGACCATCACACCAGAGATACCTTTGTGATAAGTCATTGGATTTATTGTTTGTTGTAGTGAGGGAGGACACACAGGAAGGAAAACGTCTTTGGGCAACTTAGTATTATGATATGAGATTATAATGAACCAAATGCACATTAATAACAGGGGGGTATGAAGAAGGACTTCTTAGAGAATTCGAGCTTGGCTTATGTGATTTGTGGGAGGGCTCAAGCACATGGGGCCTGCCTCTAGACTGGAATCTGTAAGAAACAGGGTGTAAATCTAGAATTTGGTGTGGTCATAACTCTTACCTATAAGGTAAGGACGCTATACTGACATTAACCTAATGTTCTACTAGGTAAAGGACAGTTCCTCTAGCACCAAGAAGTGAGTGTACTGATATATTGTGGTTTGTGTAGTGAAATTCCTTTTGTGTATACTTAGACATGATTATGAATTGATCTTGTTTCTGTTTCTGGGTTTTCTTTCTCTTGTGTTTTTGTTTTTGGCCTAAGTTCATCATGGGTCATATAGTGACCCTGTCACATCCTGGTGTTTTAAGAAAGTATTTATATACAATTGCAGAATTGCCCTTAGCTATGGGGCTCAGGCCTGCTGTTGAGGTAAAACACTTTCTGAGCACAAGGTTTTGCTTTTCTCTTTCTTAACAATGATGGTGATAGTGATGGTTATACAAGAAATTCCACCTGGTACTTATGTTACGTCAGTTACTGTTTCACTGTGTGTGTGTGTGTGTGTGTGTGTGTGTGTGTGTGTGTGTGTGTGTGTAAAATGGGTATTAATACTCAGGAGCATTGTACCACTGAGCTATACTCCCAACCTTTTGTGGTGGTTGTTGTTAAAGAAAAGGATCTTGCCAAGATGCTGAGAGTCTTCCTATATTATTGAGGCTAATCTTCAACCTGCAATCCTCCTGTCTTAGCCTCTCAAGTACTAGGATTACAGGCATGTGCTACTGTGCCCAGCTCCAGGCACTGTTTTAAATGACTATGGCCCATTAAGTCATTTGATCTTCCCAGCACTCGTAGATAGGACTATGATTTTCTCCACTTTACAGAGAGGAGATAAATTACTTACAGAGTGACAAAGGTGGTAATTTGTAGAGATTAGATATATCAACCTCTTCTTTTACAACATCATGTGTCTTTCCAGGTGCACTTGTCTCGGGAGAGTTGGCCTCTTATTTTGCACCATTTTATTGGTGATTAATTCTCATGGGCACAATACAATGGTATCTTGAGTTCTGGCTGTTCTGTGTCTCTTGGTTTTTGCCCCATGGTGTGTCAGCTGCTGCTGCTGCTGCCCATCCTAGCCCTGGAAGGACAACTAAGTGAAAACTTGGAGAAAATATTTGATGGTTTTAGGTATGGGATTTATTCTACTTCTCTCTTTTTCCATAAGTGAGGCTGAAACACAACAGTTAGTTAGAGCAGCCTCTTGTCAGACTCTCAGATAAGAGCAAATAATCAAGTGTCCTTGTCTTAATATTGAATGTTTAGTCTCTCTGCTTTCATGGATCACGTTAATTTTTCCTCATATCTGCTTTCCTGGGATTACTCTCTAGTAATCTCCTGTAGCCTGCCACTTTTTACACCAGGTTCTGCTTTTTGGGGAGCTTGGACAACTGGACTCTGGTGTGTGGAAGTCCATCTGGATTTTCCATTCTCTATGTGGCTAACCAAGTGGAGTATCACAGTTGAAAATCTTGACGTTAGAATAAGATAAAATTTACCTGATGCCTAAGTATTTCCACTAGTCAATACAAACTTGAATATTTCGGCTCTTTTACCCTGTTTTAAGAGGTGGGGGGAGTAAATACCATTTTCAAGATAGCATGACTAGTCTACCAAGGTTTATAACAAATTTGCTATAATTATAATAACATATAATACATATAAATATTACTTTGCCATCAATATTAATTTTCCCTGAAAAACTTGTTCCTTCTTTTTCTGATGTTTGGCAGTCTTAACATTATTTATTAAAACAAACTAAGAAATGATGTCATTTACTCTTTCAGCTACTTCAAATCTTCTTCTGAATTTTCGCCAGATGATTGGTTGATTCATTTATATTCACCTCAAATTTCTCCACACCCACTTTTTATTAAATTAAGATCTTCATTTTGGTAGCAAGGAAGGCCATTGTAGACTCTCACCATGATTGGCAGTCATAGATGTCCTGCCAGGGTCTCTCCCTGTTCCACTCTTCATTAAACCTGGTAATCGTCCCTTCATTTCCCTTTTGGGTCTTGAAAGCACAGTACCATTTTGATTCTAATAACCATGCATTGTAGCTGACTCTCTACTGAATTTGTTACTGCTTTCTGCTGGGATTGATCCCAACCGTGGCTCTGTTGGATTGGAAGTTTATTCACTGTGGGGATGCTATTTAACATCTCTGGCCTCTATCTACTGGAGTAATAACAACACTGACAAACAAAAAGGCCCCTAGGCAATGCAAAATATCCCATGAAGGACAAAATTCACTTAGGTGGAGATCACTGCTCTAAACTGGAAGTTCCTAATGGACAAAAGTTGTGTTATGATGATGTACCTCTCCAACAACAAGCACAGTTTTGAGAATCTGAGAGGTGCTCAACAACTATATTTGAAAAAATGAGTTGCCTTTCGCAAACATTTTTCCTATGTTATAAGCCAATTTACTTCTCTTTCTGTTCCCACTGCTTCATTTTGTTATTTTTCTATGCATTTGTCTATTTTCCCAATTAGAGAATGTGATTTTCTTACATCTTTAAGACTCACAAAACAAATGAATTATGGTAGGTGCTCAACAAATATTTAATTATAATTAATTAACATTTATAAATTATGGTCTGAGTATAGTCAGACCACATTTTCCTTTTCACTTTTAAGGTAATATATAATAACAATTGACTGCTCTCATAGCCCAAAGAACTTCTCCTCTGCCAACTATAGTTAACACTAATCACGTACTTGTTTAATATGTCTCCATAAATTATGCGACAGTAGAGACCCACAGCTGCCTCTCTGAAGCTACTGCCTTCTAAGTAGCCAGCAGAGACGAGTGCATAGTACATATTTAGCATACTATCAATCCCTATCAAATTACTGAGAGTGAATTAAAGAAATTCATGAGAAC
Organism: Muscardinus avellanarius; assembly: GCF_963383645.1. Taxonomy (NCBI): domain Eukaryota; kingdom Metazoa; phylum Chordata; class Mammalia; order Rodentia; family Gliridae; genus Muscardinus; species Muscardinus avellanarius. The sequence continues at coordinate 16,868,851 of NC_137793.1, forward strand.
CATAAGTGTAATAGAAACTTTATACACATGGACTATTGTGTTCATTGATTCATATGAGGCAATAATCATTGAATTTCTGTTGTATTATGGGGTTTTAGGATGTTTCCATTTTTGTCAAATTAATAAAAAGTAATTTGTGCCTCTAAGTTATTTCAGAAGAGTAGAGAACGTGTGTCTATTATAAGTCACTATAGATGTTTGATACCTTAGACTTGCAATCTCCTGTAGCTCAGCCTGTTCATTATTTTCAGCACTAATTAATTAGCCCACAGTCTTAATTGTCATATTGACCTTGAAAACTCCAGAATATGATCTCATTCACCAGCCTTACTATTTATGACTTTATTAGCTGAGAAAACTTGACAATAAAATATGAAACAATAGTAATTAATCTACATGCTTAAGTTATGAATTATACTTCCATCAGATAAGGGTCATCAGTGTAATCTCTAACACTGGATCGCTCAAAAATATTTTTGTCTCACATGCCAAATATGTTATTGTATGAAACTATAAAAATTCTGTTGTTTATCTTAAACAAAATTTCAATAGAGTTTCAGAGACTATAATATTGTTTATAATCAAAATTTAGTGTATTTTGAGGAATATTCTTATATCAGAGAAAACCAGCATGATAGATAAATAATAATTAAAAAGAGATAAAGCATTTATATATAAAATATAAAAACTCTCTTCATATATATATATACACACATATATATATATATATATATGAAACACACACACACACACACACACACACACACACACACACACACACACATATATATGTGTCCTGTGTATTTTCTCTCTCTACCATGAATTCCTGTTGTTCTCAATGGGGATCCCAATTTTAGAATATGAATAGATATCCATGCTACAGAAGCTAAAGCTCAAAATTGTTCAGGAGAAGCTGAGATATGGCCTTTCATTTAACAAGAAATTGAAAGCAAAAAATCATAATAAACAGTCTAAAATAAATGATCTCTAATGGAAATAGGCCATATTTTTTATTAACTGACTTTGAATGTTCTGAGGAAAATACTATGTCCAAACAAATTTGAAAGTGATCTTAGCCACAAGCAGTCATATTAGGTACCTGTTGACTCTTTTATACCATGTATAACTTAATGAAAAAGACAATCATTTCTCACAAAAGCGTATGACTTTGTTCCCAATAGGGAGGAAAAATTACAGAAGCAATAAATTGTCATTTCAACTTAAAAGCTACTATTATTTAGGTGGACATTTTCTTTTAGCTAAGAGAGTCTCTATTATATGTGCTTTCAGTTCTTTTTAGCTTATTGCAAGTGCAAAAGTACTTTCTAAGAAAAAAATGAGTTTTTTTATTCCCATTGTCAATAGATTCAAATCCAAATTCCCAAGATAGTAATAGTTTTCCTTTTTCTACTTTTCTGACTATATTTTCATTAGTTCCTTTGTTCCTCCCCTTGTTATTCTGCATAATACCACAATATCCATAGTGGCTAAATATACAGTCCCCTTCAGCCTTTATGGGAAATTGGTTCCCATGAAAGCAAAATCTAAGTCAGGCTTGGTTGCCCATGTCTGTAATTCCAGTACTTCTTAGGCTGAGATGGGAAAACGGCAAGTTCAAGGCCAGCTTCATCATCTTAGCAAGGCCCTTAGCAACTTGGTGAGACCTGTTTCAAAAATATAAAATAAATTAGGGTCGGGGTTGTAGTTCAGAGGTAGAACACAACTGGGTTCATTTCCAAATTGATAGGTAATAGATAGATAGATAGATAGATAATAGATGGATATATATATAGAGAGATAGATAGATAGATAATAGATAGATAGATAGATAGATATATAGATAGATAGATACATGCTCATATAAAAGGGTATCTATGTACATACAACCTATGCACAGATTCCTGTACACTTTAAATCATCTCTACATGATTCTAACCCTAGTTTAGTGTAAATGCTAAGAAAATATTTGGTTTAGTCTATTCCATAGTGAATAATGACATGAAAATTGTTTCTGTTCAGTAACAGTACAGTTTTGTCAGATATTTTCTATCCATGATTGTTTGAATATGTGACTGAATAATCCACAGATGCTCTGGGCCACAGTGCAATATTTCAGGTTGTACTTCGTTTTCTACCTGGAGTGATTCTTTTGTTGATCCCTTGGGAAAAGTCTCCCTTACCTTGACATCTCAGTGCCTGCTTGTGCTGTCTCTTTAGAAAAGTGTTCTTGACTCTTCCCTGAACTGTCAGTGGTTGATTCTTTCACTTACCTACCTCCTTGTATCTATCCTTGTATGAAGACATCTCCCATCATCTTCACTGCACACTCAGTGGATAAAGATGCTAGAACAGGACCAGTAGTGCTATTTACCCCTGCTCTGCCTATACTACATGTAGGAAATGATTTCAATTCTCAACCTGGATTTTATATAGCAACATCGATGAATCAGAAGCATATTTGGAAAATAAAAGGATCAGAAAGATATAATACATTTTAATTTTTGTAATTATAAAATGGAATTAGTAATATATGAACTGTTCTAAGATTCAAATACGGTAAATCATTTAAGTGCATTGTTATCCTGAAAAGTGAATATTGACATAAATGTCCCACGCTGACATGTCCCATGTCCCATCTTGACTTCATTCTTGTCCTACCTACCGACCACTTGGAAGAAATAGACCTCGTTCTATGCCTTCACTTCCTCTGCTCAAATAATCATGTAGTAAAATTTCTGTTTTCTACTATTTGTAAGTTATTCTGTTTTCTGTCATTTTAAATTCTTCATATTCCTTTCTTTTCCTCCTCCTTCTCCTCCTGCTTCTCCTTCTCCTCCTCCTTCTCCTCCTGCTTCTTCTTCTCCTTCTTTTCCTTCTCCTTCTTCTCCTTCTTTCTCCTCCTCCTCCTCCTTCTTCTAGTTTGAAGCAGGGTCTCACTGAGTTGCTGAGGTTGGCCTTCAACCTCGATCCTCCTGTCTCAGTCTCCTAAATACTGGGATTACAGGAAAGTGCCACCACTCCAAGCTATTTTAAGTTATTTTTATCTTCATGATAAGGACACAAATGTCTTTTTTTTTTTAGCAGGAGCTTGTGAAATTATCTAGACATGCTTTCATGCTAGCACATTAATTTTAGGAATATAATACACAGTTTTGAAGAAATATTAAGAACTAAGAAATAGTTGCTTCCACCAAGGGAAACCATTACTATGTTCTTTGAATTAATTAAAAACCATTATGTAGAAAATGTTAACTTTCTATACCATATAGTTCTAAAAAAAAACAATAGGGGACAAATTTCGTATCATTTTAGGGAAGAAACGGGGCTTGGTGGTGCATACCTGTAATTCCAGTATTTTGTAGAATGAGACAGGAGAATTGCAGCTCCAGAAATTTAGCAAAACTCTATTTCAAAATAAAAAATAAAATAAGGGCAGGGATGTAGCTTAGAAGTTGAACGCCCATGAGTTCAATCCCCAGTGTGTGTGTGTGTGTGTGTGTGTGTGTGTGATTATTACAGCTAAGAGGATTCTTAAATTATTGAGTTTGGCCGGGTGTGGTGGCGATGCTTGTAATCCCCGCGCTTGGGAGGCAGAGACAGGAAGGTCACGCAGGTTTGAAGCCAGCCGCGCGCGCTGGCTTAGGAGACCCTGTTTCCAAATAAAAATGTAAAAATAGGTCTGGGAGTGTAGCCCGGAGGTAGAAGGGCTTCCAGGAACCCCAGTACTCCCCCCAAAATTATTGAGTTTGTTCATTCTTTTTATGGTACTAGGGAATGAACCAAGGAGTATTCTGCTTCCAAGCTCTATCCCCACCCTTAATTCATTTATTTCTTTGTATTTTGAAACAGGGTATTGCTAGGTTGCTGAGAGTCTTACTATGTTACTGAGGCTGTCTTTAAACCTGTGATCCTCCTGTCTCAACCTTCTAACTACTAGGATTACAGGTGTGTACTACCACACCTGGCCACATTTATTCGTTAATGTAAAAAGTGTCCCTTTCATAGTTACTTTGAAGTGTCTTGAAGACATTTTCCCAAAGATTTAATATGAAACAAAAACGAAGAAATGAACTTCTTTTGAGGTAATGATTTGCTTATCATTATAACATTTGAGAGGTTTTCCTTTAATATATTCTGCATTCATAGGTCTGGGAGTATAGCCCGGAGGTAGAAGGGCTTCCAGGAACCCCAGTACCCCCCCATGTATGTGTATATATATATATATATATATATATATATATATATATGTAATATATTTTATATATATGTTTATATATTTTTATATATTTTACCCTGTTTCCAAATAAAATATAAAAAAGGTCTGGGGGTATAGCCCAGAAGTAGAAAGCCTCTGGGTTCTACCCCCAGTACCACCAAAAAAAAAAAAAAAAAAAATATATATATATATATATATATATATATATATATATATATTGCATTGGAAGACAGGCTAGACTAAATGATCTCTAAAACCACTTTTTAATTCTAATATAATAATTAACATACAAATAAATGTTTCTAAAACATAGCCATAGGTTTCAATCATTTGCAGAGCTTTTAAAAAGTGACAATGCCCAGACCCCAGCCCTGATCAATTAAATCGGAATCATCTCTGGGAATGGGGCAATCTCAGGTAGAAATTCTTAGGTTATTCTACTGCACTACTCAGTATTGAAAATTACTGACATAAAGGTCAAGCCAGTAACATATTTATCAATACAGTTTTTAGAAATGGCAGCAGCACAACTCTAGGAACTGATTTCCTTCTAGCAATACACAGGGAGTATATTGGTGATTTGAAGTGCAGAAACGAACTGGAAAGAACTTTAACAAATGTCAACACCAGGCTTTGGTAAATGCAGGTTATTTTCTCAGAGCATATATTCTTTCTTTCCTTTTTCCTCCCTGAGCATCCCTTACACACAGAGGAGGAAAGGGCCGTATATGCCTTTTCTCATTGTTATTCATTGGTCAAGGAAGCAGAGATGGGCATCTCAGTTTATTTAATCAGTGGTTCTCTACAAGAAGGTTAGGAATCATCTCTGTGTATCAGAACTGATATGTAGCAATGTCCATCAGAAGAGATTAGTAGGCCTCTGTCAGGGTAGACGCCACCGGGTAGAATGAAGCCTGAAGCTAGGTTAAGTAATTGGGTTCTTGTTCAATAAAAGTGCCTGTTTGTGCTGTGTAATGAAAGATCTTTGGTGCAATGGATGTCTGAATCCAAATACCCTTCGGATTTTCTGATGGATAAAGAGATAGGGGTGAAAGGGATTTAATTTAGAACTATTGAAAAACTTTGAAGAGATTAGAAAAATTGGCAAATGCACTTTCTTTTTCTTAAAATCAAAAGGCTTTGTTACTTATCAGAGCTAGTTCTCTTTATAAAAAAAAATACAATGAAACTTTTTCGGTTTTGCTTCTGTTGATTTTTTTTTCTTCCGGTTTGCCATCATGAATTGACATTTGAGACTGAGGTGATGAAGAAGATAATGGAGACCCAGCCTGTGTACCCTAAACCTGAATTTAGAAAGGGGCCCTTTTTGAGCCTCACCGGAGCATCAGAGGAAAGCTATACACAGACCCTGTGCACATAGAAGAAACTGCACATCTCATTTCAAGTGGTCATTTTTCCCATAAAGTCAATACTCACCTGTGTACCTGAGCTTTTCTTTAAACATTTAAGCCAATTTTTAAGAATAACCAGTAACAAGATTCCTACCCCACAAAATACATGTGAGTAGGCAGAGTGGTGTGGATCGAAAGAGTGGGTAGAATTTGGTGAACTCTGTTAGTCTCAGCAATATAATCATTCTCGCACAGCACTGTTCAGCTAATTTTAGGAAGAGATCATTTCAACCTATTTAACTTCCTTGTGATAAAAATTCTATTAGAGAAACAAGAAACAAAACTAAAGGCCATTTCTTTTTCTCCCGCTCTCATTATTTAAGACTTGATTAGACAAAAGGTTATATTTATATTTAAAGTGGAAGAAGTCATGGGTTTACAACTCCAAAGAGGGAGAGACAATATACAACTTGATGGAAACACATTCACCAGTTTCTATTTTTTATTATTTTTCATATCCTTCTATCGGTGCACTGTAGTTGCCCATCATACCGAGGTTTTGTGTGATAGAAACGTACATGCACACAGCATGTCTTTAAACTCCTGGCAACTGTATAGCATGGTCCACTCAGGGAGGTTTACATTCCTCATATTAATCGCAGCCTCTTCTCTTCCCTTTCCTGACTCATCCGTATTTTCCACTTTGTTCCTTTCTGGGTTTCTCTGCCTCCCTTCTCTCCTCTGGTTGTACAATATACTAAGACCATTTTGGGGGATTCACCATTCTAAAAATAGATGCTTACGGAAATCTGCATTTCCTTGGAGTTGTTTAGCAAGTCACGTGAACCAGCTAGCACCTAAGAACACTGGGTAGAAGCAGAAGTTCAACTTGATTGTGTGCGTGAATCTTGGCAGCTCCTCAGCACTTTTGAGAAACATTTTCTGAGCAGAGGGACAAGGCACAACTGGAGATGCTCTGTGAACTGGGGATGGGTGTGTCCTCTGAGGACAGACACAGCAGCCCGGAGTCTGGGTGGCAGGAGTGGTTGCATTATTAGCAAGATCCTTTAGAAGAAATAAGTGCCACTGGGCCGGTGCTTGACCCTCCTTCAAAGAAAAAAAAATTACTAGTTAGGCTTGCCATTTATCACTGAATGAAGAAAGAGACCTTCTCCATTTTCTCTGCCTAACTCTCTTCATTTGGAAACTGACAAGTTTAAACAAGATGAGAATCAGATTGCCTCTGCCTATCTCATTCTTTCGGCCCCAGAGGACAACATAATTAATGCTGCCGTACAGAAAGAAAAGCTTTTTTGATGAGAACTCTCTTCTTTTATGTCTTTTCCAGGAAAATAATTGAGAAGGTGGGTGGCACTTTGGACATGTTACTAGGGGAGCTATCACACAAAAATCATGAGGGTTTTTTATTTTGTGTGTGTGTTTATGTATATGCCAATGTGCAGCAACCATAAACCACGTTTTTCATTCTATCATTTGATAAAGGTACACAGAACTGGTAACTAACATACTCAAAAATAAATTTAAAAGTGGCATCCAAAGTAAAAGGAGGGACAAAGAAGTTGCGCACACAAATTCGTGTGTACGTAGTTTCGTCCTCTGGCCTTACTTAAATTATTTTTTAAGGTATATTTGTTCTCTGGAAATGTTTTTCTGGTGAAATTAGCTTTACTAAAGATCTAGAGTTAGACCAACAGTGATCTGGCATGTGTTAAAATAAGTTCCCCTCATTTCAGGATTTCACTTTCTCTTATATAGACTGTTACAATCTTTGAAGATCATTACTACAAAGACCCGTGGATGTGTTACCTTCCCTTACTGCTCAGGTTTGCTGCCCAGTCACCTAATATTGCTGTTTTTTAGCCTCCAAATCAATTATGAATGTCTTATGTTGGTCCTCAAGGCTGTTCATAGCTAGAATCAATATTTGATCTCTTTCCTTGACCCTTCTGCGGTCCAATATCTGTAGTCTCTAATTAAATTATAGACATTGGAGAATTTTGGCCTCAGCCATGATGTTCAGTTAACCTGGATTGTTTTGGATTCCAAATAGATGTGCTATAATCCACTCAGTTATTAAGACCCAGTTTAAATAATTTATAATGGAAAATCTTATATTTTTTCCATTGTCCTCTACCCACCTCCCGTGTTCTTAATTATTATCTAAGATCTAATTTTTCTCTTTTTCTATGAGTGGACATGTACAATATCTTATATTTATTCATATGTATTTCTTCCAGTGTGTTTAAGAACCATGTAATAGGAACATAGTGTCTCTTTGCACTTGATATACTCACTTCTTAAACAACTTTTTGTAGATACATTAAATAATTTAAATACTTATCGTAGAAAGTACATATAAATAAAGTATTTTTAATTGATTCTCAAAAGGTCTGGCTTGATTGTTATGAAAAATATTTCACAAAGAATGTATTCAATGTCTTCTATGGATGTAGTTACATTCTGTCAAGAAGACAAACTAACATCTATTTTCAAAGACAGAAAATTTTCTTTTTTCCTTTCTAGTGATAATGGGAAACATTTTAACCTTCCATTTTTTAGTCAAAACTGGAGCAGTGTTATTTATCATACATTGATTTGTTGTCTCCGAACCTACAAAGGTGGTTTGGCTATTTATAGTCTGTGTAAGATATTATATATGCCCAGGGTTGCAGATGAGAATCATTGGAGTAGGTCCATTAGGGACTCTTGGCTATATGGCAATAGAGTTATTTCAGAGAACTAATTATAGATATTAAAAGAAAGATAATGTAGGAAATCACAAGGTAACATTCAGTATAAATTCTAGCAAATTTCATGTCATTATTCTTCATAGAAATCTATATAGAATCACATCCTCAAATTCTTATTCTGTGATAACAATTATATTTTGAGATAGTTTTCATTCATAATAGGAATCTAATAATCTGTTAAAGTATGGTGGTGAATGCCTCTAACCCTAATATTTGAGAGGCTGAAATAAAAGATTGCAGGTCAAAATCAGCCTCAGAAATTTAGGAAGTCCCTGTTATTTTTTTTTAAAGGCTTAGACATGTAGGTCACATCTTTTTTATTTTTTAAATTTTATTTATTTATTTATTTATTTATTTACTTATTTATTTATTTTTTTTTTTTTGCAGTCCTGGAGAGGGAACCCAGGGGCATTCTACCTCTGATCGAAGCCCCCAGCCCTACTTTTTAATTCTTTATTTTTGAAACAGGGTCTTACTAAGTTGCAAAAGGCCTCACTAACTAGCTGAGACTATCCATGAACCCAGATCCTTAGCTCACATCTTAAGGGGCCCTGATGTCAATTCCCAGCAGCAAAAATAATCTAATCAATATTAGATAGATACATTAGGATATAATGGGTGGATACTACTACTCTGGTATGGCACTTTCATTGAGGTATAAAAAGTTTGTTCCGTAGACAGCCCCTCTATTTTCCTTCAGTACTGGGGATTGGACTCAGGCCTCACACATGCTAGGCACTGTACCACTGAGCTACATTTTCAACCTTTTTTGCTGGGCTCTTTCCTTGTGCATATATAGTTAGTGTGGGCAAGACATTAAGCTAAAACCATCAAAATTCCTTTTCTTACTACTACTCCCTTCAGAACAAATCCACTAAGAACTTATTTTATTTATTTATTTGTTACTAGGAATGGAATCCAGGGGCATTCTATCTCAGAACTACACACCTAGACTTGTTTGTTTGTTTGTTTGTTTTCATTCAAAACAGGGTCTTACTAAACTGCTTAGGCTAGCCTTGAACCTGTGATCCTCCTATCTCACCCTCCCAGAAACTGGGATTATAGGTATATACCACCACAGCTGGCAAAACTAGTTTTAAAATTAAGGTTTTAGAGGTTCTCTTGTTTCAAGTCTGATCTCTGGCTAGTAAATAGTTAAAAATGGCTTGTGGACTTGGGAGAATCAACTCTATTCAACATACATTCTCCTTCAGTTTAGCTTTCAGCAGCAAAGTAACTCATATCCCAGTACACAAGGTTTCATGATAGATATTCACTATGCTTATATTTCTAGAGTTCATTTTTGTCCTTTTTATGCTAAAACTTCAGGGTTAAAAGCCCAAGAACTATATTCCCCCAAATATATATTGCTTTTACCAATGATAATTACTTATTCATAAAATTATTTGCTCTGATAAAGGGCATGCAGAGTTCTGTCTCATTCTATAATCATATATATTTTTTTGATACTAGGAATTGAACCCAGAGCCATTCTACCTCTGAGCTATGCTTTATTTTGAAAAAAGATATCCCTAAGTTGCTGAGGGGCTTGCTAAGTTGCTGAGACTGACCTGAAACCTGAGACTTTCTTGTCTCAGCCTACCAAGCATTGAGACTCTAGGTATGTGCCATCGTGCCTTTTGTTCTAGCATGGTGCTGTAAAAAGTTGCTCATATGTAAAATGAGCCTGTATGTATATCTGCCAGACTTGTAAAAAGAGCCTTCTTGCCCATATACACTCGATCTCCCTTGACTTTACTTTTCGTATTAATGAAATGCAGCCACAGTATCTGTGTGAGGTAAACTTTCAGGCAATATGACATCTAAAGTCCATTTCACTAAAGGCCCAGTCTTTAAGTCCTACTTTATTTAGTATTTAATCAACAAAAAAGCTAGATGAAATTTTTATGTTACGAATATTCTCTTTGGTTGAAATGTGTTGTTCACCCCAACAACAACAAAAAATAGAATGCCTCAGGTCTAGTAGTTTTTATTTTAAAGTGGAATGGTAAAATGATAATTCAACTTGATTAACTGATAATTACTTCAAAATGGTTTTGTTTCCTGCAGTATATTGACAAGTAATACTTAAAAACATAAAGACTAATCCAGATTGTTATCATGTGTGATTTATAAAATATATATCTGAAATCTACCTGTTTCTAATTATAAAGAAATACATCAAAATATATTTATCTGATGATTAATTAAAATATAGGAGAATAAATATATTTGATCAATTTATACTCCTATTAAAGAAACAGAGAAAAACTGAAATTAATATAAAACAGACAACTTTTTCTTGTTTTTCTTTCTTTTAGATTTTAACTTTCACTCTTATGAATTATATTGCACTTCTTGTCAATTTTTTGTATTCCATAGTGGGTCCAAATTGAAGAACCATAAATAAGACTGAGGCCCACTGAGTAGTGAAAGATTTATTCTTGGCCAGGAATAGGAGATATAGGAGATAAACTTGCAAATCAAATTCTCCCTTGTTTTGAACCAGAAGGTTCTAGATACTGGGCTAAAGAAATAAAGAGGAGGGGTAGATTAATAAAGGAGGGAATGTCTCTTAAGAATGGTAGAGATTTTCTGGGACTTTGGTACCACCATTTCCTACCTTTTCTGGTACCTTTTATCTGCTGTCATGGCAAATGTCAGCTTTCCAGGTTCAGGGAAGTAATAACGAAGTCAGAGGTTCAGTGAATGTCACCATGACAGCTATCTCAGATCTAACTGGTGTTGGCTAGCCCACTGGAGGAGGGATGTGTGCCCTATAATCATCCTGTCTTCAAAGATAAACAAGATAAGGCCTGGCAAGTTCAGCTAGGTCACCTAAGTAGTAAAAGATTAGGTGGGACAACTTGCAGAACCAAGTGGGACATCTTTATTAATGTTCAACTGAGGAACTTTCGCAAGTTCAGCTAGGTCACCTAAGTAGTAAAAGATTAGGTGGGACAACTTGCAGAACCAAGTGGGACATCTTTATTAATGTTCAACTGAGGAACTTTCCCTTTATAACCAATGCTATATTTTTCTATTTCCCCCAAAAACTTTTAGTTTTTTAAACTTAACATGAGTAATGCTGTTGATAGTTGATTCTTTTATTTTTTATTTGTTGTCACTTATGGATAAGCAATTTTATATATTTATACAAGTTAAGCATCCCTAATCAGAAAATCTGAGAATTTCAGATTCTTGGTTTTATGACTTCAGAGTACTCAGCTGATAAAGTCCATGTCAATATTTCAAAATATGAAAATTTCTCAAATGTGAAACACTTCTGGTCCCAAGAATTTGGATAAAGGTTACTCACCTTGGGCTCCTATTCTTCTAACCTTGTTCTTTTAATGTTTCATAGTTCTTTAATCCAATGTGTAATCATTAATATGGCATTGGGCATTCGAATGGTACAGAAAAAGTACTTGTTAAATGAATAAATTATGGGAAAATATTATCATTTGTAAAAGGTAAATACAATTTTACACAGATGCAACAATTTAAAAAAAAAACTCTGAATACCCAATATTAAATAGCCAAAATTTAATTTTTGTGACAGAACAATGTATTAATATAATTTAAAATAATTTTAATTTGTGTTATGCAGATGCTAAAAGCCAACAGCAGATATTTGAGCAGTAAAGAAGTGTACTTTTTTGTATGTGTGTGGTCCTGGAGTTTGAACCCAGGGGCATTCTGCTTCTAAGCTATACTCCCATCCCTTTTTATTTTTTCTTGAGTTCCTCCTGTCTCAGCCTCCCAAGTACTAGTATTACAGGCGTGAGTCACCATGCACTACTAACCATGACAATAAACTACATTACAATGTGAAATTATCATGAACCAGTATATGTACTAAAAATAATAAAAATACACATTACAAAAGAGAATCATCATAGAATTTGGGAAATAAGAGACGAATTATTAGATAAACCAAGAAAACTTCTGTTTCTTTCTAACACATTGTTCTTCAGTGAGTTCTTCATGATTGTTATTACACAGACTCCAGTCTCATAGAAGATAATATTGCCACAGAATTTCAGTATATGCCTCTGTATCACTTCTGTTCTCAAGCTAAGATTTCCTCCTGTCCTAAATGATCAGTGTCATTGTGACCCTACTGGTAAAGTATCAAGGTACTTTAGGTCACTATGCTATAATAAGTCATTTTCAGTTCTCTTCTGGAAATTGATTTGCTTTGACCTGTATCCAGTGACTTAGTAGTGACTAGATCCTATTGTTAAGCCAATTTTGCTTTGTCTCACCAGTCTGTAATTCTCCCAAGTTCAGCCTTAAGTTCTGCCTATTTATTTTAGTCCCAATTGGAGATCTAGCTCTCTGCTTATAGACATTTCTATCTTCTGCTTATTTGTCTTTCTGTCTCCTGGATTCTCTCAACATGGTTTCTTTGAGCATAGTGATCAGACTTTTAGTGACGTTTGCTAGAAACCATTTCAATATTCATTAACCTGGAATACACTTGTTTCTCCTGCTTTAGAAATTCTTTAAATTCTTTAGCCCAATGTACTGAGTGAAGGCCCCAAAACATGCAATGGCTATTGGAAAGAGCAGACTGGCTGAGAATGTGTCCTTAAGGTAAAGAAGATTGTGACTCATGACCAGTGTCACCAGACTGAGGGGCATGAACAGTCAAATCACTTATCTGGAGTTGCGAGGAAAACATACCCGCAGTGTTATCAAAACTAGAGACAAGACTTGCTTTTAGGGTCAGCACCCTGCTAAGTCTTCCTGGCTCTTGGGTCCTAAGCCTGGTAATGAAAGTGTGATCAAATAGCTCTGAAGTGGATTCCTGAGTGGAGGAGTCCCTGTGCACAGTGAAGCATCTATCCTGTTTTCGCAGAAAAAATTAGGCATCTTGTTCAAGATTAACAACATTTATATTCATGTATTTAATTACTTACTTATTTTCATTGGTGTACTGTAGTCATATATCTTAGTGGAGTACAAGATGGTGGAGGCATGCGTGATCATTCCTTTAGACCTTCCCCACCCTTCTCAACCCATTCTTTACTCTTCCCTGGTTCTCATGTTTGTCTTAGTGATTGACTTTGACACCTAGGGAGAAAATGAGTCATAGAAGGAACTCTAGGTGATGAAGGAGAAACTATAGATGAGAAAATAAGGCAATCTAAGTAAGGGGTATGGGAGGGAAAGAGAGGGAAATTCCCTAACATGATGTACAATCACAAACATTTTTTTAAAGAAAAATAATAACATAAAGTCTATTAATTTCAACAAAAACAAGAAATAGCAGTCAAGAAACAAAACAACTTAAAAATCAATGCTAACCACAAAAAACAAAAGAAAGCTGGCCAACTAATGTACATGGATTATGAGATGAATTCTTGAAAATTGAATTTTAGGAAATGAATATTCCACACAAACACAATAAAACTGGATGGGTAGGGTGAGAGGACAGTCTATATTATAGAAAGTCCCTGGAAGATAAAACTAAGAAATTAGCTTAGATTTCAGAGAGAAGAAAGAAAAGTGAATGGGTTTTATGGTGGTATTTCTATACACGCATATAACTACTTTGACTATACATAATTTATAAGTTATTGTTGTTCCTGGAGAAATGGAAGAAATAATGAATATGAAAGATATAATGAAAATTAAAACTCATTCTCTTTAGATTGATTTACTAACTTCTGCCATAATACAGGTAACCAGATTAAAGAAATTAAGAACTTCAGAATGGGAAAATTATATATAGAAGTTCTGTTTATGTATAGTCTAATAATTTAATCACTAAATTAAATATAAATCTCAAGGTATTATTACTATACAAAACATAGTATTAAATGGTATTAAATGCAAAGCCTTATAAGTATGATTAACACACTAAAGTAAAAACCCATGAATTATTCCACAGAGAAGATAAGTGGTCTGTCACTAATATATTTTCACACTGCTGATTATGCATGCGTATTGTGATTTAGGAGCAGAAAAATCTATATGGAAAGGCAAGATACAGATTTGAGAGATGTTAGGATTCAGATTACTGACTTAAATGATAGAGACAGAATACAGTGCAGAAATTCAGAGAAGCTATATAATCCAAAGTGATCAGAGAAATCATTAGGGTGGAGATGAGATTTAAGAGCAATTTTCTGAGTAATATGGAGTCAAACAAATCTATGTTTAAATTCTCCCTGTCATATATTAATTTGAGACCATGAATTAGGTATCTGATCTCCCTGGGCCTCATTTACTTGTCTATAGAAAGCAGAACAGTGAAAATATCTTGTGTCAGGAACCATTTATGGGGACTAAATGAGATATATAAAAAGCATTAGACACACATCTGGCATATGATAATCTCTCAATGAAATCTTAATCAGCATTTGTAATTGTTTTTATTATTATTATTATATCCTTTGGCTATATTAGGGGGATTTCTGGAGGAGTTAAGGTATAAAATAAATCTTAAGCTGGGCATGGTGATGTAGGCCTACTATCCTAACAGTTGATAGTTTGAGACAGGAAGATCACAGGTTCAAGGCCATCCTTAGTAACTCAGCGAGATCCTATTTCAAAATAAAAAAAAAATAAAATTGGGTTGTGGGTATAACTGAGAGGTATACACACACACACACACACACACACACACACACACACACAAACCATTAATTCTTTGATTTCTTCAATATGCACCATTTTTATGGTATTTTATTCACCTTCATAGAAGAATTTTATTTGCCTCATTTAACTACAGAAAGCTCTGGGTTTTTAACATCTACAACATAATTGTTGTCATTAAAATGCAGGTTTTCTCAAGAAGTGAGGCACTTCATCCCTAATCATTTTATAAACTTTGATTGCAAAAATTGACTTCAGTGTAAGACTAAATGCACATTTTAATGGTTAGGTACAGAAGTGGCCAGTATGTAGGAAAAGGACCATGACGTCATTAATTCACCAAGTTCCCATTCACAGAAGAGGATGTTACGTAGACAATTTAATTGGGAATATGGAGGACAAACCTGATATTCTAGTTTTCTTTTAAACTTGGATTTAAACATCCATATGATGCAGAGAATACAAGTTGAAGATTTTGATTATGATCTTTGTCACAAGTAAATCAAAATCTTGTCAAGGGCTTTCTTGTTTTAAAGAGAGCTTATTTATATCTTTCATCTAAGTTTCTTTTCCAGTGATCACTGAATTTTAATATGGGGTCAAAACTGGGCATATTTGGGAAATTTTGTGGCAAAAATGAATATTACCTAAATTACATTCTAATATCTTAGTATGTCTTTAACAATTTAAGTGTAAAGTCATTGGAGTTAAGAGAATGGTGCAACATGATTCTTAAAGAGTTAAAGTTCAAACTAAACCTTAGAAACTTTGACCTTATTCTCAACATTATTCAGAAGTCATATATACAACTTACTACTTATTAAAATTATTGATTACTTTTTTCAAGAAATGGAATTAACCCTTCTTCAACTAAGTGTTTTTTTGCAAGGAACTCAACATTTAAAACAAAATCACACATAGATGTAAATATATACATATCTTCACTAAAACATCCTATAAATTAGTACATATTTTTCTTTTTGTTACATACCCCAGTAAATGGTTTGGATAGGTTGGAAAGTACTTAAAATCTGCTTTAGTATGTGTCTAAAACTATTTTCTAAACTCTCTCCCCCTTTTTGTTTCCAGTATCTGGATAGCATAAAGTGTATCATAAAGCATAGAAATTTTGTGTCATTTTTTCACATAAGGAAAATCTCATTGTTTTATGAGTCCTTTAAGGGGAAGACTCTCTTAGAGGCCGCAGACATGTTTAATCAACTGCGTGTTTGCACGGAGTGAGCTTTCCTGTATTTGAAAGCAATCACAGTATTGATTTAAAGGCTGTGGGTAACATTGACTCAAATATAATCTTGCAAGAAAGTTGGACAGGATGTGCTGGCAGAGGGGTGACAGAGGGTGTGAGGGAAGACATTGGTTTTCTTTGTCTTCGAGTCAGAGCGCTGTAACTGCTGAGCTCTGACTCTGCTTCATTGATTGGGCAGATGCTTGTCTCCCACAATAGGGACAGCACTCCATGCAGGTATCCCTACAACGTGCAAGACTATGATGAGCCTCATCAGGTGACTTCACAGCTGTTTTTTTTTTACTCGTCTGAAGCTTAAAATGTTAGGATCAAACTCTACCTTGAACCTTTGCCTCCAGGGACTGGGACATGTTCTATCATCTGATGAGCTAGAAATGTGAGCAGGAAGAAAAAAAAAGCAGATTGCTCTTCTTTTTTCCTCTAGCCATTCTCAGTAGAAAAAAGAGAATAAGTGATTTGACCAAACATTTCAAATAACAGATATGAAGGAATTCTATACATTGCATTGTACCATTTGAGCGGGGTCTTAGATAAAAGTTTATTATAGAGTTGATGCAACCTAATTAATTGTTGGTAACAATTGACTAATGGAAGGACAGAACAATGACTGTCATTATTCTTTTTTTCTTTTTTTGTGGTTACAGACAGGCGTTCTACTTTGAACTATACCCTCAGACCAGTTTTATTTTGAAACAGAGCCTCTCTAAGATGCTAAGGGTCTTGATAAGTTGCTGAGGCTGGCCTTCAACTTGATCCTCTAGTCTCAGCCTCCAAAAGTACTGGCATTATAGGTTTTTACCATGAAGCCCAGCTTAAAAATTAAGCAGTACTTCACTATGTATCCATTATTACCTACTGCCATAAAGTTGAACTTTAAAGATTGACTAGATTTAAGATTTAGAAACTTTGCTGAGACCCCCACAAAATTTTAATAAAGTTTTTCCTGAGATTATTAATTATATACCTATGATACTTATAGTACTTAACCCAAAAGTTTACCTAGATTTGCAACAAAATTACTAATTATAATCTATAAGAAGAAACTAAGACCTACCTGCCTACCTCTCATGTCCTGATATTCTTTTCCTCTCTTGTTTTGTTCCATGAAAATGACACTGATCTATAATTCTTTCCATCCACCATGCTAAGCTCACCGCCATCTCCAGACATTTACTCAAGGTGTTTTCTCCATGAACACTGTGTCCTCCAGCTACATCTTTACCTGGCTGTCTACTTCTCGTCATTAGAGGAAAGCTCAAATGTCCCTTCTTGTCTACATATTGTCTGTGAATACTTGCAAAAAATCACAGTCTTTTTCTTCATGGATCTTTTACCTTTAGATGAAAGTAATTGTCTGTTTTTCTTGTTAATAGTTGTATACATTTAAAACTAAATTTGTGCTAAATACCTTGCCTGCCCAATAGAGTATAGATCAATGTCTACTTAGAGTATAAAATTAATAAAAAATTAGTAAATATATACAGCCTTTACCAAGGCAAAGTGAGCAAATATATGTGTAGATTCTGAGAAAACATTTTACATTTATATCTTACTTAATATTTTCCTAATATATTTCTTATTTTGGCTGACAACCACTGGCTATTTCCTTATTACCTAATACTAAGATGAATAGCACTTACATAGAGCTATATCATTACCATAAAAACCAGTTTGGGACAGAGATTATTATGGGTACACTGCTAAGAGGGTAGCAAATTTATGCTAAAATTAAACACTAACACACACATATAAACATTCTGTGCACATACATACACATTCCTTTTAGCCCCTGGGTGTTAGATGATCTGCATATTTATTATTAACTTTACTATAATTCATTGATTTGTGCAAGTGAATTTAAATCAATTCTTAGTTTTTTATGTGTAAAAATGATATAAACACATATAGCAGGGTTTTAGAGTCCAGTATATTTGTTTGTGAATCACTGCATATTTAACTGATGATGATTTGTATTTAGAAAGAATTTATATTTAAATATGTTTTCTATTAGACAACTACCAAAAGCCTAAGCCCAACTGCATATTTTAAATTTTCTAAGGATGGTTGAAAGTGTAAGATGGCAATTATCTTTTTCTGATGTGTTGGTGCTATTAAAATCATATCATGATAACTTATCATTTACATATCAATCTTGTTAAAATTTCAAAGCCCCGTGCTGAAAATATAAAAATAAGTATATTTAATATAATTGACACAAGATTGCTATTTTCCACAATTTTTCTGAAGGTAATAAGAGAGATCCACTTTTGCTTGCCTCTTCAAACAGCATTTTGAATTCTATCAACATCATATTTCTTTTTATCCCCAGTCGTTGAAGTCCCCAAAGACTATCTCACCACAAAAATAACATCTGAAATATCAACTCTATGCATATAAATTCAGTTAGAAAGAGAAAACTCTTCATGCCTTTAGAGATGTCAATTTTATTACAAACTGCTCTTTCTGCACACAACTATATGAGTATGTGAGTATATGTGTGTAAATTAATGTGGACTACATTTCTTTCATTTACCATTATAACACAAGGTGTAAAAGAAACATATAAACTCAAGCGTACCATAAAATCAGAAGCTGTCATAGAAACTATATACTGATCTACATATGAAGTGCATGCGTGTGTATGTGTGTGTGTGTGTGTGTGTGTGTGTGGGTGTGTGTGTGTGACTTGAGATTAAACTCGGGATATTCTACCTCTTAGCTAAATCTTCAGACCTACTTTTTTTTTTATTTTCAAACAGTGCTTTTTCAGTTGCTGAGGGCAGTTGGGCATGGTGGCACAGGCTTATATCCCCGTACTTGGAAGGCTGAAACAGGAGGTTTGAAGGTTTGTGGCCAGCGTTAGGGACCTGTGAGGCCCTCTGCAACCGGTTGAGACCCTATTTCAAATAAAAGAATAAAAAAATGGTAATGCAGGTGTAGCTTAGAGGTAGCATCCCCCTGAGTTCAATCCCCAGTACTGTAAATAACTAAATAACTAATAACTAAATAAATAAATTGCTGAGGCTTTTGATAAGTTAATGAGGCTGGCCTGGAATCTGTGATTTCTCTGTCTCAGCCTCCCTAGTACTGGGATTATAGGCATAAACCACCACACCTGTCTCAAAAGTCTCTATATTTTCTCTCTTTTCTTTCAGTTTCTATTTTCATGAATATTATAAATCAATTTAAAAAAAGTAAAACGTTACTGTCCCCCCGTGTCCTCCCTCCCACATATTGTATGCACATACATAATTTATTTTTATTTTTATTTTTTATTTTTGCAAGTATAGGGATGGAACCCAGGGGCATAACTACCTCCGAGTTAAACCCCCGGTCCTATTTTTTATTCTTTTTCATTTGGAACGGGTCCCACTATGTTGCAAAGGGCCTCACTAAGTAGCTGAGCCTGTCCCCGAACCACGATCCTCCAGTCTCAGCCTCCCAATTGCTGGGATTAGAAGCATACGCCACCACGCCCAGCTCCACATACGTAATTTTAAAAACCATGATTTCTTATTACTTTATTTTGTCTTTCTCTTTTGCCTTCAAAAATAAAAGTTATGATTAGCCGGGCGTGGTGGCACATGCTGGTAATCCCCGCACTTGGGAGGCAGAGACAAGAGGATCAGGCAAGTTCGAAGCCAGTCTCGCTGGTTTAAGAGACCCTGTTTTCAAATAAAAATATAAAAAAAAATAGATGTCTGGGAGTGTAGCCGGGAGGTAGAAGGGTTTCCAGGAACCCCAGTACCACCAAAAAAAAAAAAAAGGTTATGATTATCTTTATGATCATCATATTTTCATATTTCAAAGCATGGTTGGATCCAGTTTTACATCTCCTTTTATCTCAGTTTTTAGTAGTAATATATTAAAATCTATAAGACCTCCACCTCCACATTGCTTCGGTGTCACGATTACTACTTTGAATCAAGAAACTTTACCTGTGTTTCTCTTCCTGCTCCTTTTCCTCCAGCTGCCAATTTGTCTTAACAGAGCTCACTGGGAAAACAAACTGAGGATAGCTATAATTAAGTTACTTTTTACCTGGCTAACTTTCCACAGTTTGTAATTACAGAGAAGAGACAGAATATTCTTTTAAGTTAATCAATCATGCTTCTTGCAAAAATTCAAACAATTGAAAAGATAAATAGGGAGAAAAAAGGATGAACATTCCTCTTTACTACCATCCCCTTCTTACAATGCCATTTCTCTCTCTCTCTGTTACTCTCTAGCAAGTGACGATAAACAACACTTGGAATCTTGGGATGACATAGTTTTATACTTAGCTTTGGAGATGTCTACGTGTATATGTGAAATTCCAAAACATGCTAGTACAAAAGATTCATTTTTTCCTCTTTAGTGACTTCGATTTATGTGATCATTTTTTCATTAGAACATCAAACAGAATTGTGAACATGGAAATTTTCCATAAATGTATTTAATTAAATTTAAAAGATTTGCTTGAGCAAGAATAAAATATTAATCAAGTATTTCACCTTACCTTATGAATTCTTATATAACTAAAATAATTTAGACTTCAGTTTCTATAAAATGTCTGGTTTATGATAGAATCAGAATCAAACATACCCTTATACTTAATGGGTACCCAATAAATGTTTGTACATAAATAAATAACACACATATATCATTATTTAAACTGAATTAAAGAATGTCAGGGGTCCCAGAATAATATGAAATAATATTTTAAAATATATGTTGTTTTATTTTAATAGCAATATTAAAATGATCTTATTCCTAATATATTCTAAGTAAGAAAAAATGACTTATGGGAAATTAGATTTTGTTCTTTCTTCTCTTCTTGTTAACCTTCCTTTTCTATACTTTGATGTCTGTCACTAAAATTTGAGGAAATGTGCTTTACACAATTCCTTCCTCCAGGAGTACTGGTAAGGAACAGAGGTCACAAAGAAAGACTGAAACCTCAGTTGTTTTTTTGCCATTTGTTTTTAATGGTAGGTTTGAGGACAAGTGGGTGGTCAAGGAGAAGTAGGATGGTAAGAAGGTGAGGAAAGATTGATAAAGCATATGTTCAGGTACACTGATTTTCTACATCACTTCATCTTCAAGGACAGGATATTCCTTTCTTCCAGAAACGTGGAAGGCACCACTCACATGACAGTCATGTGACCTTCGGGAGAAGGTTAAAAATTGTGTCCTGAGTTCTGTGATCCACTGCAAAGGAGACGGGTGGGGCAGGTCAGAAAGATCACCTTGTTGCTGCTGGTTTCTCATATTTTGGGAGTAGTATATGCTGAATCTCATCTGTAGTTTGCATTTTTTTTCATTTTTTTGCTCTCTTTTGAAGCATTATTTGTTTTATTATTCATTAAATTCATCTTTTTTATTTATTGTTTTTAATTATTAAATTATTCATTTTTGCCACTTTTGCTCTTTGTGTTGTATTTACTAAGCCATTGCTCAGTATAAGATTAGAAAGATTTAAGATTATTCTTCACTTAAAATACTATAGTTTCTACACACGCACACACACAACACACACACACACACACACACACACACACACACACACACACATATATATATATATATATATATATATATATATATATGTTTTGTTCACTGTGCCTTAATAACTATATCGTATGTAGTATTCCTAAATCACCCTTTTGTGTATGGATGTCTCATTCTCACCATACTTATTGACAGACCGTACCTTCCACATTAAATTGACCTGGATTTCTTAATTGAAAGTTCATTGACTATGTAGACAAAGGCATGCTTCGGTAGCTTTACAGTGAGTTTTGAAATAGAGAATTGAGGGTTTTCCAGTTTTGTTATTTCTATTGTTTTGACTAAATTTTAAGCATTTCCCCATAACTCTTTAGGATTAGCTTATTACTTTCTGGGAGAATAAAAAAAACACCTGTAATTTGGGTAGGGATAATATTTAATCTAGAGCTCAATTTGAGAAGTATTCTCACCTTAACAATATTAAAATGCTTAATAGAATAAGTTGGGGTCTTTCTAACTACTTAGATCTTCTAAATTTATTTTAGTTAATATGTTTGCACTTCTGCTGATGTCATCCCCTTTATTATTATTTGTTTAGTGCCACTATAAATAGAATTATTTATTTAATTTCACTTCTAGTTTGGTCACTGCTATTATTAAAAATAATTTTTTTATGTACTGATGTTAGATATTTCTATTTGCTTAAGTTTTTCAACTCTAATTGTTGTTTTAGAATATATTAGCTAAAATTTTATATATTGAAGACCATGCAATCTGCAAAAAGAGATATTTTTGCTTCTATTTTTCTAATTTGGAAGGATATTAGTTGTGTTTCTTGGGTGATTTTTAATTGTTCTGCCCAAAACCCCCACCATCATGTTGGATTGTCCTGATCTTAAAGCAACAGTCTTCAGTCTGACACCACTGGAGCTTTTGTTAGCTGTGTGTGTGTGTGTGTGTGTGTGTGTGTGTGTGTGTATGTGTGTGTGTGTTTGGTAGTACTGGGGTTCCTGGAGACCCTTCTTTCTCCAGGCTACACTCCCAGAAACCTATTTTTTATATTTTTATTTGGAAACAGGGTCTCTTAAGCCAGCAAGTCTGACTTCGAACCTGCATGATCCTCCTGTCTCCGCCTCCCAAGCGCAGGGATTACAAGCATTTGCCACCACTCTGGGCTTACTTGGGGTTTTGTATATGTCCTTTATTCAGGTAAAGAGAGTTCTCTTATATTTCAACTCTGTGAAATGCTTTTAACATGAAAGGGTATTGGATATTTTTAAATACTCTTCCCACATCTCTTGAGATTATTGTGTGGTTTTTGTCCTTATACTAGTAATGTGGTGTGTTGCCTTGCTATGTAGAACAAACTGTGAATTACTGACAAAAACAAATCCTGCTGATAATAATGTATAATTCTTTTGCATATTGCTGGATTTGGTTAACATTTAGTTAAGAATGTTCATATCTGTGATAGTCAAGCATATTTGTCTGTAGTGTTTCAGCCTCTTTAGATATCTTTGGTTTGCGCATCAAGGTTATACTTAACAAGTTGAGAATTGGTTTCCTCTCTTAAATATTTTGAGGTATTTGTGAAAAACAAGTGTTAATACTCCTATAAACATTTGACTGAATTCATCAGTGAAGCCAGGTGAAAATATTCCCAGTAGAACTGAATAACTTTCCTTGTTGTAGGCCCTTTCAGATATTCTATTTCATCTTTCATTTGATAGAGGTTATTTCTTTGCATAGAACTATTCATTTGAGAAATACCTTTTAAGTCCTTTAACTTCTGTACATTTGAACTTAATATCTATGCATTCACATTTGATATTAATACATGAGTCTCCTTTCTCCCTTTTATTATTTGTTTTTATTTACTGTTAGTATTTTCTTAATATAGCTAATAGTGTATCAGTGTTCTTTAGACCTCAGTCAGACTTTTTAAGCCTGCTTTTTCTCACTTCCTACCTGTGCAGAGCCTCAAGGACAGCTCCAGGTGAAGGTGACGGTCATTCCTAGGTAAAGGTGCTATCCTGCCCAGACTGGCATAGCCCCGAGGTAGGATACAAGAAATCAAAGTAATAGTTTCCAGGAAGGAGACAAACAAGGAAGAAAGAGTAGACCATGGCTTTAAATCTACAAACTTCATAGTGCTTCTCATCTTCATCTGGACTGTCTAGCCAATAAATCTTAGAGCACATAGGTCCAGTCACATGTGAATATATATTTTAACTTATCGAATGCATTTGTAGACTGATAGTTTAAGTCTAGAGAATGATGTTCATCAGACCAATGATATCACTACAACCTAAATACTATCCATCAACTAGATAATATCAATCTGATGAGTCTGAGAGTAACCAGACCATTGCCTCCTGCTCTGTGCTCCATGACCAAAAGAATTCAACTCCTTAGGCTCAGCCCCTCATACCCCTCACACCACTTATAATATTTCCTTTAACAGAAGAGTTCTTTGAGATTCCAATACTTTGGAGGCTGAGACAGGAAAAATCATAGGTTTACAGCCAGCCTTAACAACTTATCGAGCACCTCTGCAACTTAGTGAGACCTTGTTTTAAAATAAAAATAATAAAATAGGGGTAGGGAATATACACAGAGGTAGAACGTCTCTGGGTTCAATCCCTAGTCTATCTCTGTCTTACACACAACACACACACACACACACACACACACACACACACACACACACACCACATACCACAGGAGCCCTGCACTCCCAAAGCCCACTTCTTTTTCACTTGTGTGGCCCACATTCTCTTTGGAATGTGCACTTCTAACTTTCTTAAATATGTCTCACTTCTCTGTCTATGTCTCTGAAATTCTTTTCCATCACATGAGCCAACGACTCTGCGGATCCTGAGCTGAGGAGTGAAAACTTCTCCCATGACAGCCCTATGAGCACTGAGGTCTTCTAGAGTTTACAGAAATGCCGCTAAGCTTTTGAATGCCCTGTCGACTTATTACTCCCCCACTTTTTAAGTGTCTTTGTTTCTTTGTTTAATTTTACTTTTGATCCAGTTGTTTTGGTCATGTCCAATGGCTGCTTTGTTGAGCAATGAATTGCTTCTGATTGTGTTGGCCAAAGCCCTTCAGGAAAAGGTCCAGGGATCTCATAGTGTCTGATCTCTTGATTAGGTCAAATACAGGCAAATACTGGAAGCAATGCTTTCTGGGGAGTTTTCAGACAGGTCACCACTTCTTGAGAAGTGGACACTGCAAGAACTTTAACCTTGTTTTGTCCCCACCGGTGGCATCTAGGCTGTTTGTTTTCAAGCCTACCATGGAGGAAGTGAATGGAAGTAGAGAAAGTTAGGTTATCACAAAGCTCAGTGTTACTATCAAGAGTCCAGTCCTTTTTTTAAGTAAAGATCCCTGGATTTTTGCAACTTTCAAGCTATTCTTCAGGAATTTAGAAAAGCAAATTTGACAGCTTTACTGCCATTTCAAACTAATTTATATAAGGGAGTTTTCTGAGTTGCATTCAGGACAGGAAGACATGTTGATGTTTCCCTTCAACATTAAGAATTTCACCAAAATTATGAAACCATTGAAAAAGAAATGTGTGTTTTTTCAGCTTATTAAAACATTAAAACTAATTTGAGAGAAGAAAAACGGAATGACAGGAATCATTCTAGTTGACTTTTCTAGAAAAATGGAATATTAAAAATTAATAATAATCTCTAGTCACACAATTCATTAATCAAAGAATTTACTTTTTCATATCTTCAACAGAACATATACCTTAGTATAACTTCCACTAAGTTCAGTAATTTCAATTAGTACTATATTTGCATTTTACAATGTATAATTGATGACAATTATATTAACATAATGTAATATTTTTACTGATGCCATAATAGAGCATTATTATATAACAGCATCATTAAACAGAAAGCATCTCTAATAATATTATACATGATTTTGTTTATACCGAGATATGGAATATAAACTCTGCATTTTAAGTGAGAAATTAAAATCGCCTCCAGGATGAATTGAAGCTATATCATTGCTTATTTCCATATTTGTAAGTAAAAGCAACATATTGTATAGTCTCAAAAGTGACTCAAAATAACTTAAACTTTATTGTAACATGCCATGTAATTTTGTTAAGTAATTATTTTAATAAGAAATTAATGAAGATAAAAATGTTTATCATTTCATAACACAGATAAAGTTCTGGAACTAAAAGAAATATTCCCTTGTAAAGAAAAAGAATTAAATTTTTAAAATGAGATTGAAATTTCAAGCCCAGTTACTTTGGTTTCATGAAATATATATATATATATATATATATATATATATATATATATGGATATATTTATGTATACAGTTATTATTTATAATTATATCTCTTCTTTGAAGAAAATTTATTTTATAACTATCAGGATTAATTACACTTGAAATTATTCTTACATTTTTTGGTCTGTCAATATTTATATATATTTTTTATTGTACATACTATATATGCTATATGTGTATATGTAATTTTAATATAACTATTTATTTTTTTCATTGCTTGCTGTGTGATTTAGAGTCCTTTCCTTGCTGGCAAGAACCCAAATCGAAATCTTCATTTTGAAGATTTTCAAAAATGCAGCTGGAATCTCAGCCTTAACAGGAGTCGGGATTCTGGGGAAAGCAAGAAGGAGAGGAACTCAGACAGGTCTGGAGAGAAGAAAACAGTAAGGTTCTCTCAGAGGAAGAAAGGAGGGAGAATGGAAGAAGATAGGGGGAGAAAGTCACAGGAGAGAAGAGGAGAGGAGAGCAGAGCAGAGCAGAGGAGAGGGAAGATGAGAGGACAGGAGAAGAGTAGAAAAGGAGAGAGAGAAAACACTACAGAAGAGAGGAGAGAAAACAGCAACAAATTTCTTTCTTTCTTCCTTTCTTTCCTTCTTTCTTTCTTTCTTTCTTTCTTTCTTTCTTTCTTTCTTTCTTTCTTTCTTTCTTTCTTTCTTTCTTCTTTCTTGCAATGGTGATTGAAACTTGAGCATTCGACCTCAGACCTACATTCCAAGTTTTTTTAATTTTTTTGATTTTTTGTAAAAGGGTCTCTCTAACTTCTGAAGCTGCCTTCAACCTGCAATCTCCCTGTCAAATCCTCCCGTGCACTGGGATTATAGTGTGCACCACTATACTTGGCTCATTTGAACAGTTTTTAAACATCATACTAAAAAAAATATTGAAGATTTAATAGATGTTTAGATGATAGACACAGAAACAAAGGTAATTTAGAAACAGCATTTGGATAAAAATTTAAAAGCACAGGCTTGTAATCTCAGTACTTGGGAGGCTAAGATAGGAGGGTCTCATTTTCAAGGCCAGCCTCAACTACTTACTGAGGACCTTCATAACTTAGAAAGACTCTCTTCTAAAATAAAGAATAAAAAATAGGCTGGCGGTGTAATTCAGAGGTAGAATGTCCCCAGTACTTCAAAGAAAAAAAAAAAGAAATAGATTTCACAGTATTGAAATAATTGTATTTTGATGGGGCAGCAGTATAGGTTTCAAAGTACAGAAGTTATAAATATAATGACTTTTACCTTTTAAAAAAATGATCTAATGTGAAACTTCAATAGAAATATTTTGAAAAGCCTGCTAAGCTCCCTGCTGTTATATTTCTGTTTGTTGTTGCCAAGAATGGCGAACAGACTTATATACTTCTCATATAAGTTTACCATTCATTTGGCAGTCTCTATAATATGAATTTCAACTAAATCCCTCAGATAGCAGAACTGCATATACTCAAATTAAATTTAGAGTATTTAGCTGGAAGAATTTCACATGACTAGAAAATCATTTGCCTATGGAATTATTATAAACTTATTGTTGTCTGTTAGTAGCACTTAGGAAATTTTATGTTAGTATAGAATATTTAATGTTCCTTTTACTGTATATTGAAAAATCTTCAAATATATTTCAGATACCACTTACTAACTAAAAACTTTAATAGCATTTTTATAGGACTCATTTGTCTCTTCTGGACACCTGTTCCATTATTCCTTCTTTGTTTTTAATTTGCTTGCTCCTTAAAAATTGTTTCATCAGGTTTTGTTTTCAAAACTTAATATGTATCAAGCAATGTCTAGGGACTAGAATCTGTTGAGCACCTTGTACTGAGAGAACATTTTAAAATTTTGCTTTGTTATATTGTCTCTATACAAGAATTGTTAAAATTCTCATGAATAGATACATGAAAAACTGGTTCAACATCATTAGTCATCAGGGACATGCAAATCAAAACTGAGATTCCATCTAACCCCAATCACAGTGGCAAGCATAAAGAAGTCAAATAACAACAAATGCTGGTGAGTATCTGGGAAAAGAGGAACTCTTTTACCCTGTTGGTGGGAGTGAAAACTAGTTCAGCCACTATAAAGATCAGTGTGGAGATTCCTTAGATAACTGAGAATGATCCACCATATGATTCGGCTATTCCATTCCTGGCTATCTTTCCAAAGGGGTTGAAATCAGAGAACTACAATAGTATATGCATACCCATGTTCATATTAGCACAGTTTGTAATAGCCAAAATATAGAACCAACCTAGGTCTCCATCAACAGAGGAATGGATTGCAAAATTATGGGAAATACACACAATGTAATTCTGCTCAGCAATAAAGAAAAAAAATCATGCCATTCATAAGAAGACGGAAAGACCTGGAGAACATTATGTTAAGTGAGACCAGCCAAGCACAGAAAGAGAAGGGACATATGTTTTCTGTAATATGCCCCAACTAGGGACTATTGGGAATACCAGAGGGAATCCAGATAATGTAGGGGAAACTTCACCAAATTTAAAATGGAAGGGTAGGAGAGAAAGAAGGCTGAAGTTGATTAATGGAGCTACATTTGAATATATGTAAAAGTATGACTATAGCATGGTCAACCTGGACACTCATTGTTGGGAGAGGGAAAGGGGAAGTGGGGTTTGGGTACCAAGCACAGTCTGAATGTATGCCATTCTCAATATGATCAGTATAAAAAAAAATGAAAGGTAAAAATTATCTTGATAAGATTTTGACATCAACATTAAATTGGTTTATTAGGTAGAAATTTGAACATTACATTTTTAATTTCCACAGTTCCCCCAAAATATTTTGGCACAACTTTGGTATATTAGCATAATGAATGCCTCAAAAAAAGGTAAATGGAAAAGGTAAGCTGCAGAATGATACATGAGTATAAAGAAATAACAATAGTAAGTATATTAACACATTTATATTTATGTGAAGATTAAAAATAAATTTAGAAGGATATACAGAAAATGTATTACTTTGGTTTAGGAAAAATGTTAAGTTTTAATAAAAGTATGGGTAAGAGAGCCATGGAACTATAACTTTCCTATAATGTTTTATCCTTTTTCATTTAGTTTAAAAAAGAATATATGACCTAATTACAATTCTTAATATTGGTTTGTAGGAACATGTGTATGATGTTATTCTCTCTCCTAAATTGTAATTTTAATGTTTTGACTGGAAAATGTCCTAAGGTTTGTGCTGGGAGTAGTACTAAGGAAAATATGACTAATGGGGAAATCTCCAAGAAGCTACCTAAAGAAGAGCTCTTTGATCTTCTGCTTACAACACCTATCTCACTTAAGATTTTAGCCATAAAAGGAAAAGTTAACTTTAGGCAAATTATAACTACCAACATAACCTCTGTATGTTGATTATAAGATAGGGGATCAACTTGTGGTATCCCCCTCAGGGGTCTAGTGCTAATAAGAATATTTTTCCACCTCCAACCGATCCTCCACTTTCCTATACAGGAGTGTATGATGAGAACAGAAGGCACATAGTTAATATTAATAGAAAATGGGTTAATGTTAAAATTCTGCCATTCCTACAGAAGGTTGGGCAGACAGGGACCTCCTTGGTGCCTGCTCACTAAAGCACAACGGAATTCTCTTATTCGGCAACTTAATAAGTATTATAGAAGACTAAGATGTAGATACTGTATATTAGATTGTGAGAAATAGAATTGTGTTTTAGTGATTGGATCAGAATAAGTTAATAGAATACCTATTGGTTAGAATAGTGGGTGAAAATAACAGTTAACCTTAGAAGTGGAGACAGTAAGTTTAGCATTTAGTACTTAAGATAGAGGATAAAATAAGTTTAGTTACAATTAATTTACGACATAAAAGGTTATGGGTTAAGCATAGCTTAGTAAAAGTTTTAAAAGATTATAGATAGATTAGAATAGTTTTATAGGTCACCTCTTAACAAATATAAATGAAGAACAGAAAAAAAATATCAGAAAGAATAGATGGTGTCAAAGTGTGTCTGCTTCTTGGAATTTAGGTTAATGAAAAACTATGTATGATGTGGTTCGCTGTAATCTGTTAGACTCATGTATAAATAAAGTATATAGTCAAGAGCATAGGCAGAGATGCATTTGCCCTGCTACTAAAAAAAAAAAAAAAAAAAAAAAAAAAAAAAAAAAAAAAAAAAAATTTGTCGAATATTTATTCTCTGCCTTGACGTATTTATATTAATTATTTTTTACTATCTAAAATGTAATCCTATAATCATTTAGACATGCTTTGAGTAAGAGATATATATTTCAAGCGAGAAACTACAATGTTAAGTATTTTGATTTGAGCAAGTTCTTAGCCAGTAGCAATGCTACCTAAGGGATTTCTCGGAAAATTATAAGTTACATTTAGTTTCCTTTTGGGCCAAAGTTTAATTAGAGAAAAAATAGTTTAGCACAGACTTTCTAGTATTGGGGCACTGGAGAGAAAATTGCTATGTGTACTGCACATTTACAGGATATGGTTTCCATAATTTGGATATCCACTGATTCTTTGAATAGATAAATTCTTTAAGAGCCTGTGAGTGCTTGTATCAAAGAACTATCGCTTAGTGCCAGAATGACACTTGTCCAACTACCAACTCCATCAGTGACTAAGAGAACGAGGGAAGAGCTATAGCCAAAATGTAATTATTACATGTATGAGAATTTTGAATTGTATTTTTAAGAGACATCATGATATTTGAAACCAGGCTCATAAAAAATAATTGCAGGATTGTGGTGATGCAAATTAATACTAAGTTAGTCTGAAAGAAACATTACTTGGAAAGAAAGAACAGAAAATTCTTAACCCTAAATTATGTTAGCAAATTATATACTTCAAAATAACAGCTTAGACTAATGGCTTTCTCTTCTAGCAAAGGTGAATTAGCTAGTTCGCCCTCTCCTTGAAGACAATAAATATGCTAAAAGAATTTCTTGTTAAAAATACCAGAAATATAAATTATTTTCCCAACATTTAGGAAATTTAGTACAGATGTTTGCCAGTTTATGAGTAACTGAGCTGAGCTTTTGGAAAATTTACATAGCTTTGTAGACATCTTAAGGAATCAAGGTTAGCTTGCAGTTGAGCTACAAAGGGCTTTAACCTAAAAGTAAGGGTGTCCATCCTCCAGGGTACCTGCTCTTTGACAGGATTCCTTCTCAGCTTCATACTATTGTCTTATGTTGAAAATTTTTGAAATCTTAGCAACAATTCTGGATTTCTAGTTTTCTGAATATCTGGTAAAATAAAACAAAACAAAGAGACTAATCTTTGAATAAAGATAACATGTTGGCCTCAAAATATCTCTGCAAATAATATTTTTCTTCATATGTAGTATTGAGTTTATTATAATATCATCAGAGATAACAAGAATAGCAAGAATCATGACACTAGGGTAGAAAGAAGCCTATTTTTATTCCTTTGATTATAACAACAGGAATGAGTAAGAATATTATTTCAAATTAGGATAGGAGAAAATGAACAACGGTATATTTTTGTCATAAATGCAAAAACAAGGCAAAGAGTTAAAGATAAAAGAAATAGGAGCTAGGTGTGTTAGGCCATGCCTATAATCCTAGTAGTTGCAAAGCTGAGACAGGAAGATCACAAGTTTAAGACAATTCTCAATAAATTAGTGAGACTCTCATTAATCTAGTTAGATGCTGTTTCAAAACAAAAAATAAAAAAGGGCTAAAAGTTGCTTAGAGGTAGAATGCCCCTGGGTTCAGTTCCCATTATCACAAGAAAGAAAGAAAGAAAGAAAGAAAGAAAGAAAGAAAGAAAGAAAGAAAGAAAGAAAGAAAGAGAAAGAAGTAGAAGGCATATAAAATGTAAGTTTTAAATAAAAATAACTTGAAAAAATAATTTTTCCAATTTAAAACAAAATATTCAAACTTCAGAAAGGACAAAATTTACTTTTTATAAACTTGTTTAAATATTTTAATAGACATAATAAATCACTGCCAAATGAACAAAATAAAACTGATGACAAAACTGTTGTTGGAATTGCAAGAGGAAGCATTACAATAGATACTCCATAGTACACATTAGGAATATAATCCAGGATGGGACCTCACAGCTACTCCAGAGGCTGAGGCAAGAGTAGCACAATTTAAAGACCAACCTAGGCAATTTAGCAAGAACTTGTCTCAAATTAAAAAAAATAAAAAAGTCCTAGGGATATAGTTCAGTGGTAGATCACCCCTGGGTTCAATCCACAGTACTGAAAATAAATAAATATTAGAGGATATTATCAACAAATTTATGCTAAAATTAAATAACTAATTCACTTGAAAATTACTAGAAGTATACACCTTGCCAGAATTGTCACAAAAGGAAATAGAAAGTCCCAACAGTACTATACTTAATGTTACTATACTTATTAAAGAAATTCAATCAGTTGCTAAAAATTTTACATTGAAAACTTCAAGCCTACTTCCCATCACTATTAGTTTCTAAGTATATGCTAAAAAAGGGTCTCAGTAAACATTCTTACTGCTATAAAGAGAAAAGACCACACAACAGAGGAAGGAAGATTTATTTGCTCACAGCCTTTGGGGATTTGGAGTCTCCATTATGTGAGGCTATTATCTGTGAAGTTCAGAGTATGACACTGGGAGAGAGAGAGAGTGCAGGCAAGAACTCTGCTCTCACATCACGGAGGCCAGGAGCAGTGAGAACAAACAAGTCATGGGATAGAAAGACAAAATACAGTCCCTAAGGACATACCCCCAAGGACCTACCTTCTCCAGCACCATCCCTCAGAACTAGGTTACCACTCAGCAAATCCATCACAATTCATCTCCTGAATCTGATGAGATTACAACCCTCAAGAATTAAATATAATCAACTCTGAGCCTTAATCCATGAGCTCTCCAAGGTATATTTGATACATAACCATGACAAACGGTGTCTCAAAAACGTTTACAGTTCTCACCACATTCCTTCTTCTTTCTTACCTTCCTGTGTACAACAGTGTGATGGGCATTGATACATTTGTGTACTGGAGGAGGGCTCAAAAAGTGCTGTGACATGTGTGCCTCTATAACCCTGAATTTCATCATGATGTATGATTAAAATATACCAATAAACCCGGGCGTGGTGGCGCACGCTTGTAATCCCCATGCTTGGGAGGCGGAGACAGGAGGATCACACAGGTTCAAAGCCAGCCTCGCTGCTCGCTGGCTTAAGAGACCCTGTTTGAAATAAAAATATAAAATAGGTCTGGGAGTGTAGCGCAGAGGTAGAAGGGTTCCATCACCAAAAAAAAAAAAAAAATATATATATATATATATATATATATCAATAAAAATAAATATGTAAAAGGAATATGTATATGATTTTTTAAATAACAAAAACAAAATGGCATACTTCCCCAGTTTATCATTCTAGCAAACTTCTGCCACTAAAACCCATCAGGGAGCATATAAGAAAGCACTACCAGTCATAGTCCTGGATGCAAAACTATTAACAAAATACAGAAAGCCTTATCTGTAAGAAATTAATTAATTAATTAATTGATTTAAAGCATCTATGCTCAATTGGGAAAGTTGTGGTTCATTATCATTTGAAAACTTGATTATAATTTGCCCCATCATTGAATAAAGAAGATACCACAAATTATCTCAATACATTAAAATGACTGGCTAAATACAGATTGTTAAAAATAAAAAAAATGAAGAATACTTATAACCTATGATAGAAAATTTTCTTAATCATTAAAAGCAAAAAAATTACAGAAGTTCCACAGATATCACTATACTTAATATTTAATCTCTAGACACGGAATCTACTTCTTTTCCAGACAAATCATCACAGCCATGTGCACTTCTTAATTTTGTTCTGGAAGTTCTAGAGACTGTGATTAAGAAAGAAAAACACACCTTTGTATACGGATTAAGGAAAAATATGCCAACCTTCATTTCCTTGGGGGGGATATGGAAGCTAGAATACGAAAACTCTAAGAACCTAGAAAATTCACAAGCATCTCTTACAATTAATAAATATTGTAGCAAGCTCTCAGCCTAAAAGTGTATCTGTTACTTACATAGTGTACCCTATTGTGGTAAATGTGGATCAGTTGTATCTCCATGCAGTAGACACATGAGCCTGAAAATCATTTGTAGAGCTTGGAACAAGAATAAACAGTATAAAGTGTGCACACCCAGCTAAGAGAAATGTAAAAAGCAGAGGAGGAGGGGTTAAAATGAAAGACAGTACTAGTTCAGTTAAGGAGAGAGGATGTCACGCAAGGGACGATATGGCCAGGAAAGCAAAGCTGCTTCAAACAAGTACCTTGCTTGTGATAACCCCTGTGTTATCTCTTTGTAATAATGTGTCACCTTAATCAGTTTCAAGTTATGAACCTTCTTTTATGGAATAATTTTTTTTTAAAAAAATAGCTGGAACTCCAGGAAATTTAGAAAAGTAGTAGTAAGGAAGTATCCAGAAATTTAAAAAAATCAAAAGCATTTTACAATCAAAAAGACATAGGTGTTTTGTGCTGCTATAAATGTAGATATGCATGCATTGGTTTGGTAGTTTGGTTTCCATCCCTTTGGACAGATAACTAGAAGTGGTATTGAGTGATCAGAGGGTAGGTTTGTTCCCATTCTTCTGAGGATCCTCTCTGTTGGGGGGCAGAGTGCTAAAAGGCCAGTCACAAGAGTCTAGGTCATCCCTCAACTCTTTGGTGTGTGAAGAGCAGCAAGCTGATCTCGGGAGTTCATTCTTGGCCATGTTACTCTGGCTATGTCTGTCTCCTTTTACTTTGCCATTGTTTTGTCTATGATTGGTCACGTTTTTAAGTTCTGTGCATCTTCTGCCTGATAAGCTTCTAGCCATTTACTCTGCCCAGCAGGACCTTCACCCTTGCTTGTGCTTTGAGAAGACTTTGTGGTGCCAGGTATGCTTTTACATGGGTTACGTGCTGCACATGCCTGATGTGTATTGCTGCATAGGTTACAGAGTTCTTGGTATTTCTGTATGATATAAATATGATGCAGAGCTGCATAATAAACACGTGTTGTTCTTCCAAGCCTCAGGTTCCCCATGTGTATTTTTATTGTCTTCTTTTCCCTTGCTTTCCATTCCTCAGTCCTTATCCCCCACCACACCTCTATATTGTTTTCCAAAGTGGTTGCATTATATTTGCAAACCACCAATAATGTGTTAGATTTTCCATTTCTCCACACCCTAGCCAGCATTTGTTGTTGTTTGTGTTTTTAATAATTGTAAATAGATGGAATTGGAGAACATTATGCTAAGTGAGATTGGGCATGTTATCCCTAGTATGTGGAAGCTAGAGAGAAAAAGGGTCGTAGGAGGAACTCTAGACAAAGAAGGAGAAACCGTAAATGAGCAAATAAGGCGACCTTACTGAGGTGATGGAGGAGGAATGAGCGGGATGCACATAATGCACATTTACAAACATATTAGTCACTAAGCCAAACATGAGAGGGAGGCATGGGAGAAGAAACGGGGTGGACAGTGGGGAAGGGATAAATGTGTGATGTGTGCCTGTATGCCTCTACCATCATGTACCACATTCAGATACATGAGTACATCAGGGCATGGTGGCACAAGCTTGCAATCCCAGTGCTTAGAAGGCCGAGACAGAAGGAGCACAGGTTCTTGGCCAGCCTCAGCTACTTAGGCCCCCTGAAACTTAGTGAGACTCTGTTTAAAATTTAAAAAAAAATAGGGCTGGGCATGTAGCTTGGTGCTAGAATGTCCCTGGGTTCCATCCCCAGTACTGCAAAAAAAAAAAAATGTATATATATATATATATATATATATATATATATACACACACACACACACACACACACACACACACACACACACACACACATACAATGCACCAATAAAAAAAGACAAAAGGAAAACAAAGACTGTGGTGAATTAGTCACATGAAAGGTGTTCTACAAAATATATTTTTTCTTTATTTTTTTTTAAAATTAATCTCCTTTCCTTCTGTAAGGGGCAAACGCAACGATTAAGGACTATGGAAATTGTTTGCAATTTGTTTTCAGACTGTTTTGACTAGTAGTTAAATTAGCTTTTAAATAAACACTTTTCCACCTTATAGAAACAGAGCTTGAGTTAAATTTGTGTCATCTGGGGAGAAAAAAGCAAAATACAGCCCAGGCATGCATTAGGCTTAATTGCATGTATTTTCGTGATTTCTATAATTAATTCTAAACAACTCTATTGTCCTTCAAAGACTATTTATGACTAAATTGTTTGCTTTTCAAAATTGGGTAAGTTCAAAATATGTAGCCAGACGTACATATTATTCTGAAAGTATGTTTCTATTAGAATTTTTTGTTTTTAGTGGTACTGGGGTTCCTGGAAACCCTTCTACCTCCGGGCTACACTCCCAGACCTATTTTATATTTTTATTTGGAAGACAGGGAGGGTCTCTTAAGCCAGTGAGGCTGGCTTCGAACCTATGCGATCCTCCTGTCCCTGCCTCCCAAGTGCGGGGATTACAAGAGTGCGCCACCACTCCCGGCAGAATTTTTTTTAATGAACTTAAAAATAGTGGTAAGAATACTTAGTTGATACTATATTCTGTAATTCACAATATTATTTCAGCTCCCAAACCATCATTAAGTATCTACACACAGGCTGGGGATGGTGGTGCATGCTTATAATCCCAGTACTTGGGAAGCTGAGACAGGAAGATCACAGGTTCATAGCTAGTTTTGGCAAGTTATTGAAACTCTCCGCAACTTAGTGAGACTCTGTTTGCAAATAAAAAATAAAATTGGGTTGGAGGTAGAGCTCAGAGGTAGAATGCTTCTAGGTTCAATCCTCAGTGCCAAAACACACTTAAAAATAATCCACTCCAGGGAAATTAGTAAAATTATATTTTTGCTCGAATATCCAGCAGGGACAAATTTACTGTTCCCTGAAACTAGGGGTGTGTGAGCTATAACTATGTAATAACTTCACAAAAGACATTAGCTTGTATTTAAAGAAAGATCGATATCCAATTCCTATGTGAAATCATCTATTTTTGAAGATGTGGCAGAGGATGCCAATTCTAGTTAACTTATCTATTATAAGCCTATCAAAAGTATAATGGATGACAACTTCAATTTTTTTATAATTACCACACACAAGTGGCTAAAGTTTAATTAAAAGAATAATTTATGGTTAGTATAGTCTCTACTTGAGGAACAATGAACAAATAAATCTACTAGAGTTTATAATATTTCAATTGCCCTGAAAATAATGTAGGGGATTTTCTAAAATGTAAGGACTTGTGCAAAGTATTATTTTCCTTTTTAAGTCATTTGATGACAGTTCTTTAAAATCACGCATGTCAGCCATTCAGGAAGAGCATAAAATAAAAAAAGATTGCCATATAAATTGGCCTGTGATGTTCTAAATATTAACACAAAATTTTGTTCATTACATTTAATACAGCATCATGTTGGAGAATCATGCAAATGGCATATAACTAGTTTGTATTTATTCACATCACTATCCATAATTGATGTAATTTTGACTATTTTATTTTATTTATTTGTGTGTGTGTGTGTGTGTGTGTGTGTGTGTGTGTGTGGCACTGGGGTTCCTGGAAGCCCTTCCACCTGCGGGCTACACTCCCAGACCTATTTTTATATTTTTTTTTATTTGGAAACAGGGTCTCTTAAACCAGCATGGCTGGCTTCGAACCTGCGCCATCCTCCTGTCTCCGCCTCCCAAGCGCGGGGATTACAAGCGTGCGCCACCACGCCCGGCTTGTAATTTTGAAATCCATACTTTTACATCACATGAAATATTTGAGTGGCTGCCAATTATATAAAAGGCGTACATTGCACAATAAGAGAGGAGTGTTATATAATTATAATTTGACATACAGAGGCAATTTAGAAATTCTAAATTAAGAGTAAAATATTTAATGTACAAATATTCCATTCTTCGGCAGTGTTCCTAGGTGAGGGTTTGCTGGAGCACCATAAACCCAACTTAAGATTTTCATAGGAAGGAAGAAAATTTATTGTTTTATTTATGTACAGTTATCAGGTATCCATTAAATCTGTCCTATTATATTTCTACAACACAAATTTTAATTTATAAATCATATTTTTATTTCATTTGTTGCATTGTATTTCCTTAACAGGAAGTAGCACTTGGAAATAAAATTGATTAAGGGAAAATTGGATTTTTATTATGACTATAACATTATATAAGCTTCTACGGAAAGAAAGTATGTATAACTTAAATGAAGAATAAAATTACTTTTTGAAGTTAGGTATGACTATTGGCTTTGTGATTAATAAAAATGCATTTACTCTAGATTATTGTCAGATTTTATGCAATTCAAGAATTGCAAAACAAACTCAAATTCATGTTTTATCATATTATTAATCCAAGTGATTGTTCATTAATTTTCAAAATATTTGTTGTGTATATTCTATGGAACAGATGCTTTTCTATGTGTCAGGTTAAATTGTGAAAAAGACAAAATATTGCCTTTTTTCTGAGTCTATAATCTGATGGAGAAAGGAAAAAGCAATTTAAATAAATGATACAACTTTAGGTAGTTATAAGCTCCATGCTATAATCATATACAACGACATTTCCCATAGATGAGCTTCTCTAGATGGTGTGGTTAATAATTAGAAACGTTCTGACTTGTGATAATTAAATCAAATAAATTAAAAAAGCAAGCTATCTCAAGGTCTAGAGGAGGAGCTTTCCAGGAAGAGGTAACATGAGTGCAAAAGGCCTAAGGTAGGACCAAGCCTGGCATTTCAGAGGTCACATTAAGAGGCCAGAGTTGTTGAATCTGAAAGAGCAAAGGAGAAACTGATAGAAAACAAAATCCAAGAAGTAGAAATGGAGGAGTTGGCAAAGAGCCCCTGCATGAGGTGCATCAGGATGAATTACGTTAGCAAAGTAACGTGCAAGAAACCTTGTGGTCCAAGTGAGATTTTCAAATTCACTGATGCTTTGCCTGTAGAAGAATCACCCTCCCCTGTTACAGGCTACTACTTAATTTTAAGCAAAATGAGTTTGTAATGACTACTAATTGTGCAATTGTTTAGAAATATCTTTGCCAGAGGCTGTTTGTCTGGAGGATTATTTTCTCAGGAGAAAGATCAATTTCAATGTTTTCTCTCTTTTTTAATTAGTTTCAAAGTCATGTTAAATCTATAACCTATCCACTGTTTTGACATTATTTTTTTGGCATGATACTTAAATGTGGCAATGACACTTATGGATTTGCTAATTTTAAAAAAAAATAAGAAATAGTGATTCATAGGCGAAGGATATAGTTAAGTTTTAGAACACTTATCTAACATGTATGTACAAACTCTCGTCAGTTTTATCCCTACAACCACACACACATAAACAAAAAACCCTAAAAAAATTTTTTTGGTGGTACTGGGGGTGGAACCCAGTGTCTTTCTACCACTGGGCTATCCTCCCAGACCTATTTTATATTTTATTTAGAAACAGGGTCTCACTAAGCTTCCGAGAGCCTAAGTAGCAGAGGCTGGCTTCGAACCTGTGTGATCCTCCTGCCTCAGCCTCCCAAGCGTAGGGATTACAAGCGTGTGCCACCATGCCCAGCTAACCCTAAAAATTTTTTATTTCATAAAAACATTTTAGAACTTAGTATAAGCTAAACTGTTTTATATTTGACTTCTTTTTGAAACTTTCAATATATTACTTATTTTACTCAAAATATATCTGATTTTCTTCTTCTCTTAGCTGTAACAAAATACTAATTTTCCCAAGCCTGAGCTGATGCACGTGCAACTCTATAGTGGATTAGACAGATCTCCTCAAATTTGATTGAGAAAATATCATTTCAAACACTATTAATAAACGTGTTAAAAAAGTGGAGTCTAGCCGGGCGTGGTGGCGCTTGGGAGGCCGAGACAGGAGGATCGCACAGGTTCAAAGCCAACCTCAGATACTTAGTGAGGCTTTCAACAACTTAGTGAGACCCTGTTTCAAAATAAAACATAAAAAAGGGCTGGGAGTATAGCCCGGAGGTAGAAAGCCCCTGGGTTCCACCCCCAGTACCATAAAAAAAAAGAATAAAAAAAAATAAAATTAAATTAAAAAGTGGAGCCTATGCTCACCAAGGTTAAAGCATGTGAGTCCTCAATGAGGCAGCTCATTCTCACTGAACAGTTACAAAGGCAAAAGAACGTCCTGTTAGAATGTGCATTTCGGATACTTTTTGCTTTCCAAAAGACTCCTACCCAAATTTATCTAATGGAATAGTGTTAGAGAAAAGCATGTGAGTCAGATAATAAATTTGGGCACAGTTGTCTTTGTGAACACTAAACTGAGATTTTATTCTTAAATTTGTAGGATTGTGTGGTCCTGGTATATGCTTGTGATCTCAGTACTTGAGAGGCTGAGACAGGTGGATCGCAGGTTCACAGCCAGCCTTAGGAACTTAGGCCCTCTGCTACTTAGACCCTGTTTAACAACTTAAAGAAAAAAAAATAGGACTGGGGATGTAACTCCGAGGTAGAATGCCCCTTAGTTCAATCTCCAGAATCACACATATACACACAAATTATATATATATATATATATATATATATATATATATATATATATGTATGTATATCTTATATATATGTGTGTGTGTTTATATATTAAATATATATAAATTATATAATGTATATATATATATGTTAGTGTCCGTTTTGTGCATGTGGTTTTATATAAACTATTTGTCATTGATTGAAGAAAATACTTTGTTTTTGCTCAGTAGGAAACACACAATCTAAAAATTTTTACTATTCTATTGAAGGCATGCTACCAGCATGCTTCTATTAGTTCTTCTAAATCTAAAATGTGAAACCCAGTATGCTAAATAAATAATCAAATGCCCCTATTGGATCTTCCCTGCATGTGGTTAGCATAATGGCTGCTCGGAGCCTCCTTGATTATCTGGTTGCTGTGAAGCGTCTCCCGTGGGCCTCCTGGATTTCCCAACATCAGCTCAGAAGAGTTTAGGTTCAGTTTTACATCACAGTAGGAGGTTGGTTAAGGGCACCTTTCTGTTTTTAGGGAAGCCATGATTA
Source organism: Muscardinus avellanarius (assembly GCF_963383645.1). Taxonomy (NCBI): domain Eukaryota; kingdom Metazoa; phylum Chordata; class Mammalia; order Rodentia; family Gliridae; genus Muscardinus; species Muscardinus avellanarius. The sequence continues at coordinate 16,909,945 of NC_137793.1, forward strand.
CTTTTAATAACTTATTTCACTGTTTATTATGCTAATTTACTTTACACTTGCATTAATTTTACTCAGACCATAATTTTATACATTTTTATATTCTTCTGGAAGACAAAATCAACAACAGAAAACACTGCCACGGTGCATAAGTACATGCGATCTTTTACATTACTTAAAAGTAAATACTTGCTCAAATGAAAAATCTATAGATAAATAGTCAAGAGAATAGCAAGGATGATTGTGAACTATTTGGCACTGGTTTTATTCTTAGGGCTTGGTGGAGGAATAAATGTGTAAAAGAGTGTAGAAAACATGTCTTCATCCAAAGCTGCATTTCTCTATCTCAATATATCTAGAAAAACAGAAAAACAACAACAAAAAAATACATGTTCCTGATTTCAGGTCAGAGATTCATTTAGAACACATTTGTGTGCTTTCTGTAGATGTATTGTTTCCTTTCCAACTCTTCAAACCTAAAAGATCTTCATGGGCATAGTCTCATACTTTTGTTCTGGCTTTGAGGTTTATTTAGGCTTCCATGACTTTTTAAAAATGTAGGCTAAACTGGGCGCGGTGGTACACTTGTAATCCCAGCATTTGTGAGGCCGAGAGACAGGGGATCGCAGATTTGAGAATAACACAACATCAGCAAGTAGTGAGACTTTCAGCAACTGAGTGACACCCTGTTTCCAAATTTGTATACATATAGGACTGGGGGTATTTGTTGGGAGTTGAATGCCTCTGGGTTCAATCCCCAGTACCATACACACAAAAAAATAAAATAAATAATAGTGGAGGTTAATTCTACTATGGTATGTTTGTCCTGATTACCTTTTTCATATTTATATTTCTAGTTTAGTAGTAAAACTCTATTTAATTTTTTCAACAGAGAAAACCCCCGATGATAAGAAAGGGAAATAATCATTTAAGACATTATTTAGCAACCTCTTGTTCTCCTGAGAAGGTCCAAACCATATGCTTTCCTGGTTTTGTTACCTGAGTTGCTGGTATTCCCTCTGGGTCGTGCCTCTTTTCTTGTATTACTATTCAGTGCCTTTCTCCCTGAGCACACCCTTCAAAATCATGACATATTAATCACAGGCATGAGGGGTGAAAATGATCTATTACCGTAGGTCATCTAATATCCTCCAGAGACCAATCCTCCCTGCTGTCTTATCCGGTGCTTTTCATGGGTTATTTTAAATAACTCAAGACATGATGATTTCCCCTTTCTCTATTACTCAACCAACTTCCCCATGGAATTCACTCTGCTTTGATACTCTAACCAATTGCTAACAAGCAAACCATTTCTTGACACATGTAAAATTGCACAGACTTGTAATACCTCCGGCACATTGTGCTCTTTAACACCGCGATTAATATGTTAACAGGTGGAAACTTATTATCATCTGACTGCTTGGAGTGTGAAATGTCTTATACTCATTTCATTTTCAATTCTTTGTAGTTTATGGTTACACTTGATTAAAGGTGGGACTGTGAGCACTCCCGAGTTGTTTTAATTCAAGATAAAAATGCTGAGGACTGCATTCAGCAATATATTAGATATTGATTCTCACATGGCCTTAGCACTTGTCTAATCTGAATTCAAATGCTAAAACTTTGCAAACAGTAGGTGAAAAGTAAATTAGGGCATAACCCAACTGCAATCAAAATTTGTGAAAAGAATGTGGTGGATGAGCTGTAGAAAAGGAACAGGAAACACTAGTATGTAACAATGCACTGATAGAAAATGTCTCCAGGTGCAGAATTGGAGAGGATTAATGATGGACACTGGTCTTTTTTAGGTTATAGCCCGTCTGCACAGTTCTGATATTTGTAAACTAAGCCCATACTTAAAACTGTGACACTAATGATGCTCATATGTTGTAGAATAAATACTGTACTTATATTCTAAACAACGTGAAGAAGACTGTCAGTAGGTCATAAAGTGCTTCCTGCTTTGAGTATAAATTGAAATGTGATATAGTATATGACCATTTAACCCATGAATCTGTGATGGTACAGGGGTGTGCAAAACTTTCCTTCACCCCTATTAATGTTTTCACCTGGGCCTAAGAACTATATTGGCAAAATACAGTCTACCAAGAGAAGAGTATAGAATTATACGGAATATAAGTTTGATAAACCTGGGGAGGTGGTGCATGCTTGTAATCCCAGCATTTGGGAGGCTGAGACAGAAGGATCGCGGATTGCAGACAGCCTCAGCTACTTAGTGAAGCCCTTTGCAACTCAGTGAGACCCTGTTTCCAAATAAAGAATAAAAAATAGGGCAGGGGGTATAGAAGGCCCCTGGGTTCTATTTATTTATACCACCCAAGGCTCTTTATAAGTAAACGAAAACTCAAAAAAGAAGTGAGAGTTCTACACATAAATACTGAGTTGGACAAACTGTCCTAATGTCAAATGGCATGAGGCCAGTGGGTTTGGTTCAAAGTAGTTAATCTTGGAGAAGTGATTGGTTTGATAAGACTGGTGAATAAGGTTTGCCTGCATGGATTTCTCAGCCTTGACTCCATGTGTCGGGTAATGAGGCTTCCTGCTTTCCTCCTGCTATGGAGGGAACTTCCATGCAGAGGCTTTTGCTGCTGTCAGCCTATGAATTTATCCGCACAATGCTTAGTCCTAAACATCTGTTACTTTTTGTTGGTTTACTTTTGCCATTTGCCTCTCCAAGGACAACAGAGCCAGGCATATATCACGTCTTGCTTTCAGTTGCATATCCAGTACTGTTTAGTGCCTGTCACTGGTTAAGAACCTTAGAATTCATTGTTAGTGATAATGTGAATCCACCAGCAGCAGAGTTCCTCTTTTCTTACTCTCCTAAAGCCTTTGGAGCTCAGTACACGAATCTACACACTTGGTATATTCCACCATTAACAATGCATGCACACCTGCCAATCCAAGCACATGTCTTGATAGTTTAAAACCAATATGTATAAAAAAGAGACTATTCTTAATTTTCATAAACTTAATCTAATCTACCTCATAAATATATAAAAATGTTCATCATCATTAGCAATCAGAGAGATGCAAATCAAAACTACATTGAGATCTCACCTAACCCCAATTACAATAGCAATTACTAAAATTACACATGATAATAACTACTGGTGAGGTTGTAGAGAAGTAGAAACTCAGACATATTGTTGTAAAAATTGCAAATTAATGCAACCACATTAGAAAACAATGTGAAGGATTATCAGAAAAAATAAGAATGAACCAACCATATGACTCAGCTATACCATTCCTATATATTTACCCATGAGTTCAGACCACCATAGTAATGCATGCATATCTATGGTTCTAGCAGCATAATTCATAATAGCCAAACTATGGAACCAGCCTAGGAGCCCATGAATAGGTGGGATAAAATTATGGAATAGACACACAATGGAATTCTACTCAACCATAAAGAACAAAAATTATTTAATTCACTGGGAAATGAGTGGAACTGGAGAATAGTATGCTAGATAAGATTAGTCAGTCATAAAAAGTGAAAGACTGGATGTTCTTCTCATATGTGAAAACTAGGGAGAGACTGGGTACAGGAGAACTCTGGATAAAGGAGAAGAAACCCTAATGGAGTGATTGAGGGGGCCTATGGGAGGGAGGGAGGTTGGGGGAAGGACACTCCATGGAGGAAACACTTCAGTGGACATGATGTCCACACACACATTTATCAATGCCAGTCTTAATGTCCTACATGGGGAGGGTGTGGGATGAGGTGGGAGTTGGGAAGCGTTCATCAAGTGCTGTGTGCATGTATGTCTCTATCACTCTGAACTCCATCATAATGTATGATTACAATGCACCAATAAAAAGAGAAGCTACTCAAAGACTAGATATTGAACCAAGAAATTAAACTAAATGCATTTGATCAGTCACCAAGTTTATTCTGTACTTATTTTCAATATCTCTCAGATCTTTTTTCTATTTGATTGCTAAGAGCTTAGTCCAAACCCTCAACACACTTCTTGTTTTTGTTGTTGTCGTTGTTGTTTACAGGTAGATTTCTGTAATAGCTTCTCTTCCTTCTCCTCTTATCCTCCTCTTCCTCCTACTCCTCTTTCATCTCCTACAACAGAATGTCAAGTATGCTTTTCTTTCCTTTCCCTTTCCTAATTATTATTATTATTATTATTATTATTATTATTATTATTTACAGTACTGAGGATGGAACCCAGGGGCATTCTACCTTCGAGCTACACCTTCAGCCTTCTTTTTTCTATTCTTTATTTTACAACAAGTTATCACTAATTTGCAGAGGACCTTGCTAAGTAACTGAACTTCAATCTTCTTGTCTCAGCCTCCCAAGTACTGGGATTATAAGCCTACAAGACCACAGCCAGCTCCTAAATATTATTTTATGGTACATTGTAATTATACATCATACTGAGTTTTAGTGTAGTAGAAATATGCAGATCCACAGCATCCATTGAGAATCTCTCTGGATCCCGCTGCATCTCTGCCTCCTATTCATAATATTGAAATAGATATTAATAGCATCACAAATGCACATAGGATTGCTTTAACTGTTTCCTACACCAAGTGTAATTTCCCCTCCCCATTTTCCTCTCCCAATCCTCTTCACTATTCTTTTCCGGGTCTCTCTTTTTATTTATGTGAAGTCTCTTTTGTTTTCCAATCTATCTATAGCTTCCACATGAGAGAAAACATACACCTAGCATTGTTTTCTCTAAAGTTATCTATTTTCTTGCAAATGATAATATTTTGTTCCTTATGACTAAAGTTTCATTGTGTGTATATACGATATTTTTGTAACACATTCATCTGCTAATGGGTACCTAGGTGGTTCCATAGTTTGGCTATTGTGAGTTGAGCTGCTGTAAACCATGACTTCCATAATTGTAATTGTTGTGACCTCTAAGTTATGATCTGTTCTCTACCATATTGAAAGTATAATGTCTTACCAAGGATAGTATCCTCAGTGGGCTATTCTATTAATTCTGTGTGTGTGTGTGTGTGTGTGTGTTACTTGAAATTGAACTCTCAAGGACATTTTACCCACAAGCTATGCCTCTGCCCTCTTTCTTAACGCGATGGAACCCAAGGGCATTCTACTTCCTAGATTCCTAGCTATACTTCCTAGCCCTAATTATTTATTATTATTATTATTATTATTATTATTAGTAGTAGTAGTAGTAGTAGTAGTAGTAGTAGTAGTAGTTATTTTTGTGTGTGTGTGATACCAGAGATAGAACGCAGGGGTATGCTACCTCTGAGCTATACATCCAGCCCTAATTTTTTATTCTTTATTTTGAAACAGAGTTTCACTGAGTTGCAAAGGGCCTCACTAAGTAGTAGCTGAGGCTGTCTGCGAACTGCGATCCTCCTGTTTCAGCCTCCCAAGCACTGGACTCACAGTGATGCACCACCATGCCTGGTCCCTTTAGTTTTCCTCAAACTCACTTTAAGAAGTGGTAGGAAAACATTACAGTCTGAGAAACAATATAAAGAAAGACCAGGGCACACAGACAAGAGTTCTCCCAAGAGAGGCACTTCATATTAAGTTAGACTGGAGTGAATCTTACACATACCAGAAATGGCTATTGATTCCCTGACAGATTTAAGGCAGATGAAGTAGTACCTCCAGCAGCAGTAGCTGTAGTAACAGGAGCAGTGACTTCTATTAAAGCTCCATTCTTTGCCAGGCATTCTCCAAAGCACTTAGTAATCATCATCTCATTTCTTTCTTTAATGGTCCTTTAAAGGACCACCATGACAAATAAATATTTATGGTTAGACTGAGCTTTGTATTGGTACTAGTCTTAAGAATTAGCCTTTATCTATCCTCATTGACAGAAGGGGAAAGTGGCATTAAGAGAAATAGAATGTCTAAGAGAAAGCAGAATTTGCAAGGACTGGATCTGCTGCATGCTGAAGCCCAAGCGCTTCGCCATGTCTACTCTTTCCTCAGTAGGGTTAACACATGGGGCACTTTGGGTACAAGAATGAAAGATAAATAAATGGAAATGTAAAGAATGCATAGATAAAATTAAACTCTGAGAAGAGAGAAGGCATTGTTTTGCAATCCATATATCTGTTGATGGATATCTTGGCCGGTACCAAATGTAGCATTATACACTCTGAAGACTGCTAAATACAGAGTTGAATAAAACCTACCAGTATCTTGAAAGTGTATCCTTATGTGACAGTGGAACTAATGCATGGATGCAGGTCAGTGAATTCTGGTAAATTCTGGCTGCTGTAGCATCTTTTAGGGTGGAAGGGTCAAAGTGTTCAACATTCTTGGGGTGTGGATTGGAGAAGGACTGTCTGACATGAACAATATTTTGCACATTTAATAAGTCAAGTTCAGTTGGGGATGTTGTTTCCATCTGAACTCATATGATGTAAATGTAGTCTTTCTTACTTAGATTACTCTATCAGAAATCAAATATCTATTTTATGTATCTTATCAAGATAAGTAAAGACTAGATTAAAAAAAGTGAAACTGAATGAGAAGTTCTCAGTGATGATATCCATGATAAGTTTCTTGACTTTAGTTTTAAGTAAATGCTAAATTGCAAGTTGAAAAGTACTGTGTAGTTTAGACTGGTAAACGTTGCTAAGAGAATCCTAATTTTTATACTTAGCAGTGAGTGCTTTAATAATGACTATAAACTAATAATAAAGTTGTCCACATTTATTTCTAATGCTATTATTAAAAAGCCAGGTGGCCAACTCACAAAAGGACAGAAGAGAATTGACCTGTCATATGAAAAGCAGTATGGTTTAATTAAAAATGGCTTGAACAGTTTTAGGGAAAATAAGTTGCACTTTCAAAATGGCTTTTAAAGTGAACTTTGAAAGGAAAAGTACAATAGCCCATAAATTGAACTGGCTTATGTTAAAATCTTAGTGTATTTGATTCTGGATGAAAAAAAAAAACTGAAACAACATATAAAATAACATCTAATTAATCTTTTATGTTGAAATATCATTCTGAAAACTAATTTTTTGTTGCTATGATAAAATAAATGTCATTACGAGGGATCGAAGCTTACCAAAATTGCTCAGTCTGCAAAACAACATGCCATTGTTTTTCTACCCTTGTCTCTTTACTATGTTTGCTATTTTCGAGATTTTGTTTTGTAGACATATTATTGGAAGGAAAGCAGGTGTGTTCTTAGGTTATACACAAAGAATGTATGAATTATAGTCAATCTGCTGTGATCTTACCATTAAACTCAATTTTTATATCATAAACACATACATGTGCTTGTAATTATCTTTAAATTGACACTTAAAAAGGAAGAATTAGTTCTATCCATTTTTAAGGCTAGAAAATATTTAAACAATTGGCTTCCATTATTTTGTTTATTAATTTCTGAGGACTCATTTACTAGATAAGGAAACCAAGGCTTACAGAGTATACAATTGTAGAAAATCAAATAACGAGGAGGCCCTCAAGATCAGAGTTCAAAATATAGAGACTGAGCTTTCTAAGTAGCTAGATTCACACACATTTATCTTTGTCCCCTGGCTCTCTGAATCTTTGAGATTGTCATGTGCAGAGCACATATATATTCCCTAGGGTTTTTTTGTAAATATAAATTTTTATGCTTGGATGCTAACAAATAGTTCTTGCACTCATTAGTGCTGAAATTTTACATGTGTAAGGTCTACATAGAAGCAATGTAAATCTTAGTGATCGCTCGAAATTTGCAATAACCAGCAACTCTCAAAAATAATTTTCAAGGCCAATTTGACTGATAATATTATTTTAGAAAATCTATGCATTCTGCTCTCAACAATGAAACAATTCACCTTAAAATTAAGCCTTACTTTGTTTTACTTTTATATTTATTCCTCTGGCATCATTATGCATATCAAGCATACCCTCAAAAGTATCTTTATAACATACATCTCCAAATAGTTTAATAAGGATCCCAATACTATATCATATGAATCTATTGCAAAGTAAGTTTTAGCTGCCTCTGGTCAGATGTGAGTTGAAAGAGATTAACTCGGGTATCATTTTTCTACATCAGCGTATTTATACCTAGGGCTTTTTGTTAAGTTGACTATTTGGAACTTATTAGAAATGTGAAGAGAATAAGCATACGGTGCTTTTATCAAATGGATAATATGTGATTATAATTATCTTGGAATCCACAATAAGAACAAAGTAATAGCTATCATTTATTTAGCTTATACTAATACTAAGCACTGTGCTGAGAATCTTGCATCTTGACTCATAATTGTTTGTTGAATGCCTACCATTTGCTGGATAGTCCTCTTGGTGCATGCGAGATAGGAGTGAAAGAGAGCAAATCTCTTACCTTCTTGGAGTGAAGATTCTGCTCAGCATCTGAAAATCAGGGAACTGGGTACCTTTTAACTCATAAATATAGCTGAGAACTCCAGGGTTTCTTTAAGAAGTAAGACACTTGTCTAGGTCACTTTGCAAAGCCCAAATTCAGCTCATGTCTGTCTGACTTCTGACTTTATGCACTAAAGCACGGTACTGTGCTGAAAAGGAGTTCACTGAATAGATTTAGCTATTGCATCAAGGCTATTTTTATTTTAAAATGTTCTCCAGGAAACTCAAAGGTTATCAAAATATTTTACATGTTAATTCTTTGTCTTTTGAATTATGCTTTATACATCTCATCTCCTTATTCAGTTTTATTTTGGGCTTCAGGTACGTTTGCTTATGAATGAGAGAGACACTCCCTGTGCAGCTTGCTCTGAATGATAAAATACAGTGAACAATAGGAGAATTCTAATGTGCAGATTAGACTGGTTTACAAATGGATCCATTAAAAATTGCTCTATAAGTGGTAAATTTAGTTTGCAAACAAATTTAAATATTCTAATGTTAGTATATTTTAATGAGTGTTAGTCAAAGGGTTAATAAAAATTTAAGTAAATATGAAAAGCTTAAAATTTTATCTTCGAAAATAAGATTTTTCTCATGCAGCTTCGATATTTGAATTTATAGTAAGCCTGTTACACTTGTGTGTGTGTGTGTGTGTGTGTGTGTGTTTGTGTGTGTGTTTGTGTGTGTGTGTGTAATTGGGGATTTACTCAGAAATAGTCTACCTTGGAACTACATCCTTAGCATTTCTTTATTTAATTAATCAATTATATATTATTAATTAATTTATTTATTTATTTATTGTGTTAATGGGGATTGAACCTAGGGGCATTCCATCTTTGAGCTACATTCCTAACTCTATTTTATTTTGTTTTGTTTTGAAAGAGAATGCCACTAAGTTACCACTCAATGGCCTTGAACCTGTGACCCTCCTATCTCATTGCATTTTCAAGTGTAAAAACTTAATTTGAGAAAATAATATAAAATATTTGGAGTTCATAAGAAACCTTATTTATATTTCTATTTATGATATTCGAATGTTTTGGCTGAGAAACAAGAAGTTTGATTTAAATGTGGATAATAGTCTCAACTGAGAAATTTTGTTTTACCACCCCAACATTCTTTGCAGTTTTTGTAACACCTACATTTTTTTTTCTTGACTGCCTTATGGTTCTTTTGGAGCCATGCCAGTGTCATAAACTAAGAAACAAAAAACTGTACAGTAGAGCTTCAAGTAATGGTGGATTAAATCGTTCAGAAGAAGCTTTTCTGTTGGGGAAAACTAGAAAACTTAGAATAGGAAAATATTATTAAAAGCACACAGCATTAATAAAGTAATATTAAGGGGATGATTTGTGGCAAAGTATTTTTTCCTCTGTTTTCGAATTTCTGGATGCGTTGGTAAATGATCTGACCATTCCTCTGGTAGCCATTCATGGCTAAGTGAATATAGGGTGGTAGGTATACAGGGCAGCATCATAGGAATAAGAATAAACTAAAAGTGTATCTCTCTGTAACAATTACAGCCCAGTTTTGTGTTATCTCCATACCTAAAATTAGATTGAGGCAATCTCAGATTGCTACTGACATGAGGCACTTAGAAGAAGCAAATATTATTACTTTCTATGGTAAAATCCTATCATTAGTCAGGTATGATGGTGCATGCCTATTCCCAGTTTTGGGAACCCTGAGATAGGAGCATTACAGGTATCAGACTCTCAGAAACCTAGGCAGAACATGTTTCAAAACAAAAGGGCTTAGGGTATAGCTTAGAGGCAAAATGTCCTTGGATTTAATCTCCAGCACTATAGAAAGAGAAAGAAAGAAAGAAAGAAAGAAAGAAAGAAAGAAAGAAAGAAAGAAAGAAAGAAAGAAAGAATTTTATCATCAAATTATTTCTATGAGTTTTTTTTAAAAAACTATTTCCCACTAAAAATAACCAAAAACAAGAATATAAAAGACATTGTGTAGAAAAGTAATAAAACAATAAAAGAAACATCCATTAGTTCTAAATGATATATTTACCAAGCATAAATTTTGAAATGATGATATTCAGTCTTTCAAAAAACTCAAAGGTTGAGAATTTACAAAAGCTGGATGTTGTAAAGTAAAAAAAGGAAAAATTTTAGAGTTAAATAACTACATTGAAGAAGTAAACTAATGAGTTTATTTCATGTTAGAAACAGTTCAAAAAGAGAACTGGTCAAGTATAGAATAAATTATAAATAAATATATGGAATAAAGGCCAAAGTCAAACAATAAGAAGTACAAAATAATGGTATGAGACAAAGATGATAGAAAAAGGAGTCTAACTCTCATTCCGTGGAATGTGAGATAATTAGACACAAAAGGAAAAGAATAAATATGTCAACAGAAGAGGGCTAAAATCTTGACAAAACTGGAAAAAAGACATGAATTCATAGAATTAGAGCCCTGAAAACTCCCATATGATAAAAGAAGTTGAAACTTAGTTTTCTATTTTAAAAATCTCTCAATATAAAGATCAGTTAGTGATCAAAGAAGCTAGAGATTAAAGACGTGCTAGAGAATAAAGACTAAGATTTCAAAATGTACACATTATAAAGATGTTTTCAGAAAAATTAAAAATGAAATAATTCACATAGAGTGAGTAACAATAAAATATTATAGTGATCATTCAGGCAAAAGAAAAGCATTCTGAAAAAAGCAAAAAATTGAGAAGTAAATTGAGAAGATGTAAATATTTGGGACTATTTAGATAAAGAGGGATTTCATCAAGCAATAATGATGTCTGCAGGGTTTGGCAGAGTTTATAATATATAAGGGTTCAATAAACTGAGAAAAATAGAATACATAACTATAGCACTGAAAGAGAATAGTAAGAATATTCAAGAAGAAAAAGAAACCTCAAGGTAAATGGAAAATAGAATGAATTAAAAATGTGGCATCTTTAAGACAAATTTATCTATATGTATAGTAAACATAAATGTACTGAAAGTCAAGTACTCCTGGATAGAAAAAATAATAAATTATGTCTAAAATAACATGTTGAAAAGAAAAATATACAACTTGTGCTGGTGAATTATACTTTATATGCATGGGCTATAAACATTTGTATTAAAAAGATAAATACATGTTGAAATTTCTCTGTTGAAATCCTAACCACTAATGTGATATTAGAAGATGGAACCCTTGGGAAATTATTGATTATTAGTTTTATGAATAAAAGCCTCAACGCAGTTAATGTCCTTAAAAAGAGACCCATAAGAATCCTTTGTTTCTTCCATCATATGAAGATAGACTAGAAAGATGTTCATTTGTCATCCCAGAAGCAAATGTTGAAGCTGGTTCTATGACCTTAGACTTTTAAGCCTTCAGACTGGAAGAAATATAAATTTGTTGTCTATTAGGTTTTTTTTTTTGTTATGAAACCAAATGGACTAAGTTGGTAAATAAATTATTCCTAAGTAAAATTTTTGATAGACATATCAAAGGAAAAGAAATAATACCTAGGCCGCACAAATGCTAACTATAAAAAGTTCATAGAGATACATTAATGGAAGGTGTGCTGGAATTTAATGTCAAAAATAATAACTAAGGATAAATATGGATATTCCATAAAAGTTATAATTCATCAGAAAGATATAACATTTCTGAGATTATATAAATGATTCAATACACTGTCAAAATATAAAGCAAGAATTCATAGAACCACAGAGAAAATGAGCAAATGCATAAATATAGCAGAAATTTTTTCGCACCTCTCACAGTAGCTGAGAGTAAAAGCAGTGTGAAAAGTTGGTTGAGATATAAGATATCTTAATATAACTAAAATCCTGACCCAAGATACATGCTGTATATAATATTAGCTGCAGAATAAGAATAAACATTTAGAAACTTGGGTAAATGCCAAATCATTAATCACATTTTATTTAATGCCAAAAGATAGAAATCATAATAAGAAAGTGTTTTAATCATGAATAAATAGTTTAAGAGACAAAAGTTATTAAATTTGAAAGAAAGCTCCAATATGTTTGTGATTAAGAAAAATTATTTTATATAGCTCAAAGGTCAAAAGGAAAATAATATAAAATAGAACATACCTGTATTAGTTTAAGAGAGTTACAGAATCATCATGATGGAACTAGATTAGATAGATGATATATGATAGATAGATATTATAGGTAATATATAGGTAGATAATAGATAAATGGATAAGTAGATAGATGATAGATAGGTAGATAATGGGAATTGGCTTAAGCAGCTATAAGCTGAGAAGTCCCCAAATCTGTTGCCTACAAACTGGGGACCAAGAAAGTCAGTTACGTAATTTAGAGACTGAGTTCAGTGGTTTGAGAACCAGTTAAGATTCTAGGACTGAGTCCAAAGGTCCAAGAATCAGAAGCTTCAATATCTAAAGGTAGGAGAAGACAGATATTCCATCTTAGACAGACAGAATGAGTTTTCCCTTCTTTTTCTATTTGGGCGCTTGATGGTTTGAATGAAGCATACCCACATGGGTAAGGAAAACCTTCTTTACTCAGTCTTTTTATTCTCTTCCAGAAACATACTCAGAGCCCTCCTCCCAAATAATATTATACCAGCTATGTGGTCATCTCTTCGCCTAGTCAGATTGTCTCTTAGACTTTGTATCACAAGTTTTGTTCTGCATATCAGTAAAAATGGCACCATAAAACTTGTGGGATGCAGAAAAATCTTTCTCTGGAGAAAATTTCCTTTAGCTGCATATATTTCTTTCTTTTGATTTATTTATTTATTTTGTGTGGCAATTATTTATTATTTTTTTGTAATCATATATCACTTTGGAATACAAGACTTGAGAGGATATACAAGCACATATCATCCAATAAGCCCTCATCTAATCCATCCTCCCCCATCCCCTCCCCTCTGATTGATTACCTTAATTGCTTCTCAATAGGGCCCTTTCTACTACTCGACCTCCTCCTGTTACCCCTTTCCTCCTAGTTCTTGCTAATTAGGGGAAACATTTGGATTTTATTTTCTGTGCTATTTCTCTGTGCATGCTGCATTGCAAGTTCCGATCCCACTCTTGACAGCCCCAGTAGTGGCCTGGCCACCCGAAGGACTCTGATCCCGACCTCGCTGGCTCCAACACCAGCTTTGCCTCATAGGAGGCCCCGATCCTGGCCTCTCTGGCCCCCGCACCAAACTAACCCCTCGGCTGGCTCCTCTTCCAGCCTCAGAAGCCCCAGCACCGGCCTTGCCTCACTACAGGCTCCGATCCTGGCCTCACTGACCCTGGCACCGGCCTAACCCCTCTGCAGGCTCCTATCCTGGTCTTGCAAGTCCCAGCTCCATCCTTGCCTCACAGCGGTTTCTGATCCCGGCCTTGCTGGCCCCGGCACCGGCCTTACCCCTTGGCATATATTAAAAAAAAAAAAAAAAAAAAAAAAAAGAGATGATAACCAATGGACCAAACATCTTTATTAAGTAATAGAAATGCAAACCAAAATGAATATAATTGAAATATGACAAAAAAGTACAAAATAAAAAGAGTGAAGAGTGTTCAAAAGGTCAATTCAGCTAATGAAACCCGAGGACAGAAACAGAAAAAAAGCTTTCATATGGCCAGTATCAAAAATCAAAATCAACAACTTTACAAATTCTTAGAGAAACTAACATAAAAGGATATAATGAGCAATTATGAAACAATGTCAGTATAACAGAATCAAGAGAAATAGAAGTTTTAATAATTATGATTATTAATTAAATTTTATTCCTAATTAAAAACTTTCTACACACAAACTTTTAAAAATTTAAAGAAAACTTAACCCCTGGATAAAAGCAGAAATAAAGAATTAAAGGCTATCATTGTTGGCCAGTATTTCTAAATATGTAATTGATGAATAATTTACCTTGTATAAATTTTTCTATAATATAGTAAAACATAAATTAATAAAATAAAAGCACAAATCTTAATTTACATATTTTAGGAGAGTTTATTTTCATATCTCTTTAGGTAATAAATATAGAGTTCAAAATTCTAATATAAACATTAGCAAGTTTATGTGATGTATAACATATATGATATTATGTACATTGTAGGTCATAGCCATATTGGTTTTATCCAGGAATTAAACACTGGAAAATCATTTAATTTAATGTAACATCTGAATAAGAAAAGGAAAAAATCATATTATTATTTCAAAAATATTGTAGAACAGTTATGGGTAGCATTCAGTAATTATTCATGTATTTTTTAACTCAAGAAACAAAGAATAAAAGAAACATCCTCAGTTTGATAAATACATATATATCACAAATCAAGGCCCCTGACAAAAATAACGCTCTATCTTGACATTTTTAACATTCCTCATTTTAAATGGAGACATGTGTTGTTATTACTCTTCAACAGTGTTGGAAGCCTTAACATGCAATAAACTAAGACAAAACAAAAGAAATAAAGAATGAACATGAAGAAATAAAATTATTATATTCATGTATAATATGTACATAAAAATTTAAGAGTATATAAAGTATTAAAATCAATAAAGGACCTTAGTAAGTTGTCTTGATGCACATCAGAGTATAAACATCAATTCATGTTTATAGTTACAAGAAACAAAACTAAACTTTAAAGTCACTTAAAATAGCATAAAAATTATGAAATAGTAAATCTAACAAGTATACTTATCTGCAAGAAACTACAAAATATTTTATAGAATTCAATAAAATATAAGAAAATTGTGTTCATCATGTTTGTGAAGTGAAAGACTTACTTCAGTAAAGATTCTCTCTCTACACTCAAGATTGGAATCACTGACATCTTTGTCCATATCCCAGTAATTTTTATGGAGCATGATGAGCCAACATTAAACTTATAGAAAAATGCCAAATGCCTTGAAGAGCAAAGGGAGAGGCTGACTCTCAGATATCAGGTCTTCAAATTACAGGACAGCTAAGAATTCAGGTGTCATTTGTGAAAGATAGACAACCAATTAAAAACCAAAGACATAACTGGATTCATGCTCCTATGAAGACAGTCCCACATCAGTGGCAATTGAGACTGTGAGGAAATGCCGCTATCCTTAACAGACGATGCTGGGGCAATTGGTTATACAAGAGGAAAGTAGTGTGTTTAGATCATGGCCTCACGCTACATATTAAAAATGAGTATCAGGCAATTTAAAGTTAATATGAGCCGGGCGTGGTGGCGCACGCTTGTAATCCCCGCGCTTGGGAGGCGGAGACAGGAGGATCGCGGTGGTTCGAAGCCAGCTTCGCTGGCTTAAGAGACTCTGTTTCCACATAAAAATGTTAAAAAAAATAGGTCTGGGAGTGTAGCCCGTGGGAGTGTATCCCGGAGGTAGAAGGGCTTCCAGGAACCCCAGTACCACCAAAAATAAATAAATAAATAAATAAATAAATAAATAAATAAATAAATAAATAAATAAATAAAGTTAATGTAAGAATTACAACATTTCTAGATGAGAATTAAGAATATTTTTTGCATAGGATACACAAAGTGTTAGCCACATGAGAAAAAGTTGTCTAGTTTCAAAATTAGTTTCAAAAGATGCCATGAAGAGAATTTTTTTAAAAAAACCTACAAGGTGGAGGAATGTATATGCATATATGTATATGTATATGTATATGTATATGTATATGTATATGTATATGTATATGTATATGTATATGTATATGTATCTATATGCATATACATAAATATTCCACCTCTGAGCTATACCCCCAGCCCTATTTTTTATTTTTTATTTTGAAACAGGTTCTCACTGAGTTACAAAGGCCTCATTGAGTAGCTGAGGCTGTCTGTGAACCCGGATCCTCCTGTTTCAGCCTCCCAAATGCTGGGATTACAAGTATTTGTCACCACACCTGGCTAGGAATATATTTTTAGTGCATCAATAGATATGAGACTGATATAGAAAACATAAAGTATTACTAATAACTAAGAAAGAGACAAAATGAAATGGGCCGAATGGCAAACAACTAAAATTCAGTACTTGGAAAGCTGAAACAGCAATTCTGGGTTCAAGACCAGCTTCAGAACTAGGGAGACACTCAGAAAACTGATGAGGCCCTATTTCAAACAAATAATAATAATGATAATGATAATAATAATAAGGAGAAGGAGAAGGAGGAGAAGGAGAAAGAGAAGGTGGTGTCTGGGGTTGTCACTTGAAGGTAGAATGGCCCTGGTTTTAATCTTTGGTTGTATGCGCACACACACACACCTACACACACAAAAGAAAAAGAAAAACAAAACAAAAAACCCCACAAAAGACAAAGTGACACAAAAGAAATGGAAAAGAAACTTGGATAAGATATGCAAGTATAAGATATATCAGAAAAATTTTCAACCTTACTGTTTTTCATGGAAATGCAAACTAAAACATGAGGATTTACCACTATGTGCCTACCAGATGGTTCAAATTTAAAGATCTGACAATTCCAACTGTTGGTAAAGCTGTAGATCACTGTGAGTTGTCTCAGAAAAAGTAACTTTGGGAGTTAGTCTGTCTCTAATTATTGAATATGAACAAAATATTCATATTTCATATTCCAGAAAATATACTCCAAGGTATATAGCATTCAAAAGACACATACAAGAATATCATAGCACTCATATGTAGAACACTTAAATAAACAGAATTAGCATATATATACAAATATTGTAATACTATAAATCATTGAAAAAGAAAAGAAAATAACTAGACTGGACAATATAATAGCTCTTACAAATATAATATTAATTGAACAATATTAAGCACAATAGACTACATGCAGTCTGGTAACATTTACATTTAAAAAATAAATAATTTTATAAGTTTATTTTTTAGTTTGCCAAGCATGAAGACACATGTCTCTAACCCTAATATCTGGGAGGCTGACATAGAAAAATTGCAGATTCTAAACCTGGCTTAACAATTTAGTGGGATGCTCAACAACCTAGTGAGAGCGTGAGAGTCCTTTTCAAAACAACAAAATATAAAGGGATGAGGGGAGCTGAGAGTATAGCTCAGAGATGGAATGCCTCTGGATTCAACTCCCAGTACAAGAAAAAAGAAAAGAAAAGAAAGAAAGAGCAGAAGAGAGATGAGAGAGAGAGAGAGAGAGAGAGAGAGAGAGAGAGAGAGAGAGAGAGGATTGATTGATTCTCAACCTGCAAAAAATGTAAAGAAAATCAAGAACATAATTATCACGAAATGCAGACACCCTTTAGAAACTGGCAGCAAGTAGCTATTGAGAGTAATCATAAGTACCGAGTTTCTAGGTTGCAGGCCATGGTGTACTTCTTAACCTAGGGGATGTTACACAAGCATCCATTGATCAATTGTGCTATATGCTTTCCTTTACTGTTACAGGTGAGATATTTCACAATAGAAAGGGTTAAAAGAATTCTATTTCAGCATTTCTTTTTTGAGAAACACCTCAGATATTGCAGTGTGGAGGGGTTGAGGAGGGACTGAGTTGGACAATGAGCCAGAGACACTGTTCCTACTAGGACTGCAGAGACCTGGTCAAGGTTATCTCTGTGAGTGGCCACATGGTGCACAGGGCAAATTACTAGAATTATGGCTTGCCACTCAGGTGGGCAGTTCTGCAGAAACAAACATGCACAGTGGCAGCTCTCCCAGAACAGCTGCCCTGGACGGGAGTAGCTTGGAAGGAAAGGAGAGAGAGAAGCACGGAGTTTGCTAAGGCAGGCCTAAGCCTTAGTGTTCTCCAGGAGACTCCTTCCCACTGCCTTTTACTCCAACCTCGTCTCTCCAAGTGGCCAGCTCTAATGCGTCCTTTAGTAGCAGCCAACAGAGCTTCCAGAAGTGGAATTAATTGACTCCAGTGGCCAATACTTATTTGATTGCTGAGACTGTGCCACAGGTGGGGTGGCTGTGATTAAATTACCTTCTAAACTCATTGGGAAAGTTTCACTAGTTGCTAGCAGCACGTCGAGTAAAAACACGGTGAGCAAAAGAAATAGATTTTTTTAAGGTTAAATACAATCACCTGTTTCCTACTATTCAAAACTTTAAAATATCATGGCTTTAGCCAAATATCTGGTTCAAATCTCAGCTACTAGGGAGGATTATATGTAAATGTTTTATAACAAACTTGTTCGATATATTTGGCCAAGTCCAATGAGCACATTAGAAATATGTTGGATTTAAGGGCAAAATTTATCCAACACACTCAGCTCTACAATCTCTAAATTTTCAATTTTTATGACCTATAAATTCAGACTCTGCTTCTCCAAAGAGATTCTCCGACTGCTCAGAAAATGCAATTTCTCTGTTTTAACTTTTAAGTTTCTAAAAATCCCAAAGTGATCTATTATATGCACAAAAATACTTTATTTTTGACCATTGTATCTGCTCAATATTTTTCTCTCCTCAAATTCCCATTTATGTTGTCTTTAATTCTGGCAAAAGTGGGAAACAGCTTATTTTATTTATTTATTATCTATTTTGCTACAAATGGAATGATTTTGTTTTTCTTAATGGCTGAGCAAAATTCTACTGTGTACATATATTAAAGTTTTGTGATTCGTTCATCTGTTGACAGATACCTTGGCTGGTACCATAATTTAGCTATTGTAAACTATGCTGCTATGAACATGGATATGCAAGTAGATTATTATATTCTGATTTAATTTCCTTGGGCAGATGCCCAGATGCACTATAACTAGGTCCTGTGGTCATTGGCATTCACAGTCTTTTTAGAAACCTCCACACTGACCTTCAAAGTAGCTATACTAGTTTGTATATGCTAGTTTGAACTATCTAGTTCACTAACAGTATAGTAGTTTCTATTTCTGCACAATCTCACTATCCCTTATTAATATTTGAGTTCTTGATGATTGCCATTCTTTTTGGAGTTAGGTGAAATCCCGGTGTTGCTTTAATTTGCATTTCTCTGATTGCAAAAGATATTGAACATTTTTATATATTTGTTGGCCATTTATATTTCTTCATTTGAAGATAATTTATTGAATTCAGTTGTTCATTTTTATTGGGTTGTTTTCTTTCTGTTTTTCTTTATTTGCAGGTCTAGGGATGGGACCCAGGGGCATTCTACTTCTGAGCTGTATCCACTGCCCTATTTTTTATTCTTATTTATTTATTTATTTATTTATTTATTTTGGTGGTACTGGGGTTCCTGGAAACCCTTCTACCTCCGGGCTACCCTCTCAGACCTATTTTATATTTTTATTTGGAAACAGGGTCTCCTAAGCCATCAAGGCTGGTTTCAAACCTGTGCAATCCTCCTGTCTCCTCCTCCCAAGCAAGGGGATTACAAGGGTGCACCACCATGCCTTGCTTTTATTCCTATTTTGAAAAAGGGTCTCACTAAGTTGCAGAGGGCATCACTAAGTAGCTGAGGCTGTTCTTGTACCTCAATTGTCCGGTCTCAGCCTCCTAAATTCTGGGATTACAAGCATGCACCACCACACCCAGCTATTGGGTTTTTATCTTATTGTTAAGCATTTTAAAGTCTTTGTAAATTCTATATATTAGACCTTGGTCTGATTAGTAGGTGGTAAAGATCTTCTTCAATTATGTAGGTTTTCTTGATTGTTTCTTCTGCTGAGCAGAAGCTTTTTAAATTAGTTCTAATTCATTTATCAATTCTTGCTTTAATTTCTTGATCATTAGATGTCTTATCAGTGAAGTTTGTACCTGTACCAATTTGGTAGAGCCTTATGTCTGCTAGCAGTTTCAAACTTTCTGGTCTAATTTCAGTAAAAAGTATATATATACACATACACACATACATATATTACATAAAGATACATATAGAAATATATTGTATATAATATACATAAATAATATATTTCATATACAATATATAATATATTATATAATATATATTATATATTGTTTTTACTTCAAAAGGAATATGAAAATGTTGGTGTACTCTGTTGGCTTCAAAAATTTCTAATCCTTAAAACACATATGACATATATTTCTTAATGTTATATAAATCTTTTTTTGCAATATAATACCCTCTTATTACATAACTATTTTCAACTGGACCAAGTATCAGAATCCTCTGCACTATTTGTCAAGCCCAATAATTTGATACGTACATTGGATAAGGAGGGGAGACCAGAGAATTTGCATTTCTAGCAAGTTTCTATTTGAAGATTCTTGGAAGAAAACACATCGAGGAGCATGAACAAATTAAACTAATACTTTCTTTCACACCATTTTACAACATACTACAATTTAATATGCCATATTTATAGATACTTAAGGAAATTAAAAAGTAGAACTTGAATTAGGATTTGCATAAGGCTAATCTTTTCACAAAATTCTTATATAAACCTTGACCATGCTATTTGCACATTTAAGATAAATCATTTATACAAAGCTTCAGGGACCAATGTTATTGTATTAATTCTTAGTACAATATCCTTACTGAAATATCTGAAGTTTCAAGTTTCCTCACTGGAAGCAACACTGCGCAAAGGAAAACTTATTGGAGAACTATTTCACAAAGAGCTCCAACATCATGAGTGATTATTATGCACAGCAGGTGTAAATGAATTATTTATCAAATATGTTTTCATTATTTCTCAGTGAAAACATTGAAGATCTCCTTTCCAAGCATTCAGTTTCAACAATCATTTGTATACAGAGCAGGTCTTTACTTAGACAAATATTTATGGATATGCTTTCATATGAAAAATGAAAGAGCTATTACAAACACAAACACTGTACCATATTTTGAAAGCATAAAGTGAATAATTAGTAAATAATTATGCCATTTGATAAACAATTTTCTTCATTGCTCACTTTACTTCATTTTATATTTTTAACATTTGGCACTTTTTAAAGAGTGTATTATGCAACCCTTTCTTAGAAGTAAAAAAAAAAATACTAATCTAAAACTCATAAGCTATTCATGTAACTTAATAATATCACAGGTATTGCAATGATGATCTCAAATTTGTCAAGCAAGTGTTTAATAAACAAATATGCTAAAGAAAAGAATTTAACCCCCTATATAAAGAATTTACATACATGTGTGGCAATGGTATAGGATTTACTAGATAAATCTAGAATCCGCTGAAATATATATGTGTACACAGGTCAACACACACACACACACACACACACACACACACACACACACACACACACAGAGTCTCAAATAACAACACAAAGGGCTGGCATTGTGTACTTATTTCTCTTGCAAACGATCCAAAATTCCCATCATACAATTGACCCGAACTCTGTAAAGCTCAGCTATTAAAATTAAAAGAGCCAAATTATGCTGCAAAATTACATCTACCCAAATGCCAAAACTGTTAGCATAGGAAATGGATTCTTTGAGACAAAAAGTAGTTATACAAGTTGGTTTATTTGATGGATCCATCTAGTTCACAGGCCACTCAACTCATATAGGGAATTCGAGGGATGTTAGGTAAAATTGAAAATACATTGCATTCTTCAAATGATGATAATTGTCTTTTAACATGCATTATATGAATCCACTTGCAATGGTGGACTGAACTTTTGTTTTCTTCCAAAAATTCATTTGTTGAGGCTGTAAACCACCTACGTCAGTCCTAATAGTCTTGATAACGAGGTGGATCTCTGTGGGTTAGTTTTAAATGGTCATTAAGGTGGATCTCCTTTTAAGAAGATTTTGTAAGAAAAAAAAAGAGATGCCAAGGCTTCTTCTTTCTACATGAGCATACAATGTGAAGATGACTACCTGAAAATCAGGACAAAGGTTCTTACCAAAAATGAAATCTGCCCATATTGATCTTGACCCCTCCCGGCCTCCAGTGCTATCAGAAGGAAATGCATGGCGTTTAATATACCCAGGTTATTTTGTTTATAGTAAAGTCTGAGCCTACTAAGAGAGATATGAGTCAAGTCACTTGCCTCTATGAAAACATATGGTCAGTGTAACCATTCATTTAATATGCTGTAGCATGTATTGATTTCCCAAGTCATTCACAATTTATATTATAATATCCTACCTTTTATGAAAATCTCTAAGAACAACCAAAATTGGTATGAGGCAAATTTTGATAGTATGGTGATAAAGATAATTATTTTTCTGCAATTTTAAACAAAAATCTATATGCAATTTTCAAAGAAAAATAATTAGCAAGTTAAGTATCAGTGCACGTCAAACCGAGGTACTGCCTAATGCAGCCATTTTCCTTGAAATTTTGTACTTAGCAGAAGAGACACCTGCAGGCCTACTTATAGAGTAAGCATATTTTCTCAGGTTTTTAGTACACATAATTGTACTTGAAAAAAATCTGGTGCGATAATGTCCCTATCTTTATAATAGCAAATGAAGTCTATTGCTATGGTTTCTCAAGTAAGAATAAATCGTTTTTGGAAACATATTCTTTTTAAATAAAATATTCAATTTTTGACAACAAAGGCCTACCTTTGAGATTTCATTTTCTTTTCTTTTTACATAGTTAGATTTTATAAGTATCTTTGAAAAAGACAAAAAAATCCCTTAGAATTACACATCATCCTCTCAGGCTTACAGTCACTGTTACCTTTCTTTAACCATTAATGCTTATTAGAACTAATTACACTGAATCAAAACACAGTATTTCAGCAGATGCCAAGATTTTTGCAAAAGACTGAGTATTGTAGTACAATATCATGGAAATATAGTTGTTTCTTTTACTATATATGATAATTTATTAATTTACAAATGTTCATTACCCACACCTAATTAAAAGTTACATATCACTCTAATAGTTTTATAATATTTTGTGATGGGCTATACCTAAAATAATGTTAAAACTTTGAAAATTGGTAGGGAAAGTAGATTGATCAGAAATCTCAAATATGGATATCTAAAGAATTATGAGAAATGGGCTAAATATCCTAGAATATCCTAGAATGGGAAGGCAAGGTTTTCTTATTCAGAGCTTTAAAATTATGAAGGGCCATTTTGTGATCTCAAAAGTACCCATCTTTACCTCAGAGATGAGCTTAAATTCTAGTCTCTGGTATTGAAGGAATAAAATAAGATAATATCTTTGAAAGTAAGAGTAATGCTATTTAGTCATGCGTTACTAAAATATATTGTTGAATTTCTTTCATGAGAGAAAACTCCACCTATTTTTAACTGAATATGAGAAAATAGAATCCATTTTCAATATGCAATTATATACAATCTTGCTTGAAATATGAGCAAATCTAAAGTTTTTTTTTGTTTTTGGTTTTTTGTGGGTTTTTTGGTGGTAATGGGGTTTGTGGAAACCCTTCTACCTCCGGGCTACACTCCCAGACCTATTTTATTTGGAAACATTTTTATTTGGAAACAGGGTCTCTTAAGCCAGCACAGCTGGCTTCAAACCTTCGAGATCCTCCTGTCTCAGCCTCCCAAGCGCGGGGATTACAAGCGTTGCCACTACGCCCGGCAAAAGTTTATAAGACCAGATAAACCTAGTAGAAATCCCAGGCTACTACTGGCCACTACTGATAACCTTCTCGATTGCATCTCCTTGAGCCGTTTTCTTTCTAGGAAGCAGGGATATGATAACATTGGTCTTGAAAAAGAAATTTTAAACATTCAAATGTCCTGGCATAATGATTATTACTGGAGTGTTTGATAATTCTTTTGTCCATTTGTTAGAAATAAATTTTATGGTGTCATAATGTAAATGAACAAAATGCTATTTAAAGCAAAAATAGATTTTTTTCTCTAAGGACTAGCAACTATGGAACTGTGTTTTTTAATTCATTAGTTATCAGTAAAGAAAGTGATGATTAATTAAAGTCTATAGTATTTGGAAAGTTAAAGATATGAAGCATATTTCTTCATTTCACAGTGATGGGCTTTAATCAAGTAAGTAGAGAAAGGAATCAATCTGCAGGACCCTCTTCTGGATTACACACATTAGACGGGGATGCAGGCTTCCTTGTATCCATTGGTATTCTGAGGATTAAGTAATGAGTCTATGTTCTCCTATTTTGACAGCAGCTCATAAGGGCATCTATGTAATTGTAAGGCTGTTCACTATCACTTGTATATGGTATGCAGAGAGAGTTGGAGAACCTCAACCATTGTTCTAATAAGAAACAAATCCCACATGACTGTCATGCAATTGTAGCTGCCAGAGAGAAAGCAATTAAAGGAAATTTGGGACATTTTCAAAGCTGTAAAAACTGACATGATGTGCTGTTAAACCATCCAAATGGAGTCTCACACTTGATCAGCCATTTCAATGAGGGGGTAGGGGTGGGGGGAGAAAAGTCACCAAAAGGACCTAAAATGCTCTGTGCTCAAAGACTGGAGAATTTGTTCTCTCTTGACAGGAACAGCAGACAAAAGTGGAACCACAGGTTTACAGTGATATATCAGATG
Organism: Muscardinus avellanarius; assembly: GCF_963383645.1. Lineage (NCBI taxonomy): Eukaryota > Metazoa > Chordata > Mammalia > Rodentia > Gliridae > Muscardinus > Muscardinus avellanarius. The sequence continues at coordinate 16,934,636 of NC_137793.1, forward strand.
CTTTAATTAGGTCTTTATTACTGGAGTTTACAATGATAGACATCAAATGTTTAAACTATGTCTTCGTTCTAAAACACAAAACAAAATCAAAGAGAAGAGAAATTTGGGAAGTGTTTGGAAGTGGTAAAAAGAAAAATAAGAATTTACAATAACCTGAACCAAACCACTCAATTAATTAATAGCAAAAATGAAGAGTAGTTTCACACTCTTCCTTCCCTAAGGAATATGCACAAATTTTATATTTTATAAATAAGAAATTTTTGTTAGCATATGTGAAAAAGTCCTTTGAATTTTTAATTCTAATGACAATGAGTGCTTTGAACATGCATATTACACATTTTCCCTACTTTAATTATTTTCATTGTGATAAAAGGAAAGACTGTTATATGGATACTGGTATTGATAAGTAAAATTAGAAAATTTCAGGCAAAATGGAATAAGACTTTAAAGGGAGCTGGGCATGATGGCACACACCAGTGCTCGGAAAGCAGATACAGGAGGATCTCAGGTTCACAGCCAGCCTCAGCAACTTAGCGAGGTTCTCAGCAGTTTAGTGTGATTCTGTTTCCAAATGAAAAATATAATAAGAATGGGGGTGTAGCTTGAAGGCTGAATGCCTCTGGGGTTCAACCTCTAGCACAACAAAAAGACAAGAGATAACAGAGAAAATACAATACTGTTTTGCGATTCCACAGATTTATTTATTTAAAAGGTATTCATAGAACACATACAATTTGCTAGGTTGAAAAAAAATAAGCAAAATTATGGGGAATATAATGTCCCCATTTGATATTATATCAGAAAATAAACCGAAAGGATTTCTTAATCTATTTTGGACTTCCGCCAATCTGACCATTACCATTTGAAGAAGATTGCCATTGAATTGAATTTAAATTATTGCTTTTGCTTTTTTTGTGTTTGTGTACTGGAGATTGAACCCAGGAGACATTTACCTCTAAATACACTCTCAGCCTTATTTTATATTTTATTTGGAAACAAAGTATTACTAAATTGCAGAAAACATGGCTAAATTGCTGAGGCTGAACACAAACCTGCATTCCTCCTCTCTCAAACTCCCAAAGGATTATTGCTTTTAATGGAATAAAAGAAATACTAAACTGAAATAAAAAATACTAAACTGAAATAATTTTAGTTAAATTAGAAAATTATAAATACAAATCCAAATGTAAAGAATTATCTAGAGTACATATTTGAAAGGGTAAAAAAGGAAGTTCTAAAGTCTGGATTTAAACCCGAAGTCATTTTTTCGTTGTTGTCATTGTCCTTTCTTTGTCATTTTCTCTCCTATCTCCCTGAACATAGATAAGATATAGATACATATATAGAAAAATATAGTTATCCAAAGTATTATAATTCAGTACACAATGGGGAAAATCAATATTAAATAATCGTGCTTGAAAAGATCAGACACTTCATCATAACTGTTTTTGTAATGATCAGTATTAAAAATTAAAAGCCACCAGGAATCCAGCACACAAGCAAAAAACACTTGAGCAACAGTGTGTTGTAGTAAAGAAAGTAAAGTGATAATATTCATGAAAAATTTAGGTTTAAAAGAAGCAAGACATTACGAAAATTAAATATATATGTATATATTTGATTACATATATACTCGTATTTATAAACATTTAGTCAATAGGGTATATATATATATATATATATATATATATATATATTGTATTTTATCTGAGAATATTTCATTGTACATTTTGTATTTTGCATAATTTTATATTTGTAGTAAAAATCTCATGATTTTAGCTATAACTATCCTACACTCTGTAAATGTTTATGTATTTTACTTATATAGAGAGTATACTGGCAAATATAGAAAACACTGTCAATTTCAGACTATTTTTACACCTCATGTATATACAATATTTATATGGATAGTAAATAAATGTCACTGAAATAATGTTAAAATCTGAAAAGTAATCAAGATTATGGATTTCCAGAGAATCCAGATTTTTTGCTGGCAGTACAATAATCCATTATATCACATTCATTTCCCATAAAAACACAAACTATTTTTTGTGTGAATGTATGTGTTAAGAAAAATTTCCCTAAAACAGTCAAAAATTCTTGGTGAGGTCTGTCAAAAATTCACAGAAATCTATTATTGATATGTTCTCTATTTCAAACATAAATGTGCATGAGAACTTTATAAAAAGAACTTATAAAAATTAAAAAATGTAAATTAGTATTCTTCCAGGTACAAATAAGAAAGTCACTGCAAAGTAGCTTAGTAAAAAAAAAGGAGATTTATTTGCTTATATTACTGAAAGGTTAACTGGATTGTGCTGGATTCAGATAGGGATAAATTCACATTCTCTATATATGTCACCAGACTCTATCCATAGTCATGTTCATTTTTCTTTGGAACTGGTTCAAATTTTGCGAAAGTTTTCTCTGTAGTGCAATAAGGTGGATGACTTATAGCTTCCAAACACTTCCTCAACAATTCAAATGAGAATTTCATCACTACACTAGTCCCCTTTATCCTTGGGGAATATATTCAAAGAGCTACAGTGGATGTCTGTAACCACATTATCAAACACTATATACAATATATTCTTTCCCTATTAATACATACTTGTGATAAAGTTGAATATATAAAAGTGACATGTATTAAGAAATGAATAATTAAATAGATCAAGTATAATCATTTGCTATAATAAAGTTGCTAGTGTCAGTACTCTTACACACCATGATTGCTTTTAAGTAAAATAAACAGTACTTGATCCAAGTGAATGTAAGGAATGATTTTTCTATGTATGTGTAAAATAATCTTGGTAATTTAATGGCTGTTGTGTTGACTCTGTGGATCAATTTTGGAAGTATGGCCATTTTGATATTTATTCTGCCTATCCATGAACATGGAAGATCTTTCCATCTTCTAAGGTCTTCTTCAATTTCTTTTTTCAATATTTTATAATTTTTTGTGGTGTTACTGGGGTTCCTGGAAGCCCTTCTATCTCCGGGCTACACTCCCAGACCTATTTTTACATTTTTATTTGGAAACAGGGTCTCCTAAGCCAGCGTGGCTGGCTTCGAACCTACATGATCCTCCTGTCTCCTCCTCCCAAGCGTGGGGATTAAAAGTGTGCACCTCCATGCCCAGCCCTATTTTATAATTTTTTGTAGAGGTCTTTTACCTCCTTGGCTAAGTTTATTCCTAAGTAATTTATTTTTTTTGTGGGAAATCAGGAGTGAAATATGTTCTGGATTTCTTTTTCTGTGGATTTATGGTTGGTGTACAGAATGCAAAAGCTAGGGAGAAATGGGTAACAGGAAGAACTCTAGATGAAGAAGGAGATTCTATAGATGAGCAAATAAGGTGACCTAACTGAGGGGATGGGAGGGGAGAAGAGGGACATTCTCTAAAACATGATGTACTTAAACATAACAAAGTCAATCACTAAGCCAATCATGGGAAGGGAGAAGGAGGAGGGAATGAGGCAGGTATTGATAAGGGCTAATTGGGTGATGTGTGCATGTATGTCTCCACCATCTTTTATCCAATTAAGATGTATGATTACAATGCACCAATAAATATTTTAAAAAAGAGTACTGGAACACAAACACCATGAAACAACAGCAGTTGGCTTAGTATTCAAGACAGCTAAAAAAATTGCTATCAGGAAAGTACCATACATAATGCAGAAATGCTGGGAAAAGGGATGATTCACATATAGCTGGATAGAATAGAACAGCAGGACAGTACTAGATTTCATCCCCTTACTCAGAATGGTATACAACTTAGAACATATCAATTGATTATTTCTTGATGTTTTGCTTTAATATTTGTGAATTGTGGTTGATCAAGGATAAATGACACTATAGAATGTGGAACTGTGGATTGAAGTCATTCACATATTTGCAAATGGGGAAGGCAGCTGTTTACTGAGACCCAGACATGTCCTTTCCCTTGTTCTAGGGATTGATTAGTTTTGCCTAAATTATGTGGGCTAACAGTAGTGAGGAAGTATTTCTTCGCATATTTGTAATAATGTTAGAAAAAATTGGAAATGAATATAGGAAAAAAGGTAGATGATAATAGTCAATTAGATGATACTTATTGTGGGTCATGAGCATGTGTTAATATTCAGCAGGAGATTAGAGCATCAAAAATTAGTGAGGATACTATAATTATTTTTATCAGGAAACATAGCTTTGATTTTGCAAAAATGCTTGCAAAATTCATAAATGTGTGTGTGTGTGTGAGTGTGTGTGTGTGTGTGTGTGTGTGTGTGTGTTACTGGAGATTGAACCTAGAGGAATTTAACCACTGAGCTGCACTCCCAGCCCTATTTTATTTTTTATTTGGAAACAGAATTTCACTAAGTTGTGAATGACCTCACTAAAGTTGCTGAGACTGTCTGTGAACCTGTGATTCTCTTGTCTTGGTCTCCCAAGTACTGTCATTACAAGTGTGCACCACCAGATCTAGCTAGATTTTCTTTTTCTTTACTTTTCTTTCTTCTTTTTTGCTTGCTTGCTTTCTTGCTTCTTTCCCTCCCTTCGTTCCCTTTATTCCTTTCTTTTTCTTTTCCTTTTGCAATACTAAGTAAACCTGAATATACTTGTCTATTGAAAAAAAGCCAAGATTTAACAGCAGATTTGGGACTATACAGCCTCTTCTGCCAAGTGTCCTGCTTTACTGTCCTCATTTAAAAGTTCATACAACTTTACTCTTACTCAGCCCCATACTTTTCAGGCTAATATTTTACTTAAAAAAGAAAAAAAGAAAGTCTCCTCTTGCTCTGAACAGTGATCTAATTCTGCCATTTCTAATACTTCAGTTTACTAAATGAGTATTAATTTCAAAATGTTATATATCGTTAGGAGAAAAAAAATCCTTGGGGCTAATTTATAAAGATCTATAGTCCAAGGGAGACCACATACACTAAAATGATTCTGAATGTATATAAGAAATTAAAATAAGAGGCTGGAGATGTGGCCCAGTGGTAAGTACTTTCCTAGCTTGCAAAATGCCCTGGATTCAATCCCCAGCACAAGAAGAAAAAGAAAGAAAGAAAGAAAGAAAGAAAGAAAGAAAGAAAGAAAGAAAGAAAGAAAGAAAGAAAGAAGGAAGATACAACACAAGTCAAGATGGTTCCATAGATGACTGGAACTATCATGGCCTTTTGCCATGTGGCTCATAGTTTGTTCAGTGTTTATTCTGTTCTTTATTGTATAGCTTTTGGATGAATATAATATCCATGTTTTGTTATGTTCCTATACTCAATACACTCCTGCTTTCATACCCATAATTATTCCAGCTTATGCAGCATTATAAGAGAATTTAACATTGTATTTTAGTGCTTTACCTGTTAAATAAGTAAACAGAGTAAATGTATTATCATTTAGAAAATAAATGCATTTCTAATAAAATTTGGCACATAAACTCTATTAGTAACAAATTACATGCTGCATACCTCCCAACCCTGTAATAATAACTGGTTATCTCTTATGACCATTGCATACCCAATCCTGAATTAATAGAAATGTTAACCCTGACACATCTCTTTGCTGAAGTTTCTGATAGACTGTAAGTAACTAAAGGGAAACCAAGGTGGTTTTATGAAAAAAAAAATTCTCTGGGCTAACATGTCACTCATAGAATAATAACCCAGAGTGGATGACAGTTCTCACACCAGCTGCTTGACATCCGAACAGCTGCCAGTGCTCTAGGAAATGTCACACCATCAGATATAGGCTCTGAGTGGATGTGTAGCAAAAATGTATCTGGTAGAGGCCAGCACCCCAGGCCATGACTAACACCCCAGGCCTCATCATTCCCTAAGCCTGAAGCTTGGGTTGAGCTGTCAGTTTAATAAATGAGTAGCCTCTTTGTTTTGATCAGCATTGTCAAGGTTTATTTGAAAAAGGGACTCTGATTCCTCTCCCAGTCTAGCCTCGCCAAAGTCAATTGGTACAATTTCAAGGTGAATTTATTCATTCTTTATAAAGTTCTGCACGCGAATATATCAAGACAGTTGAATAAATTGAAATAAATAGAGTTGGAGTTACATATTCTTCCAGTAATTGAAATAGTTTCCCCCAATATATTTATAGTAATAATTCTACCTTTATGAAGCCTAGTCAAGGTACAGAAAGGAAAGCATAGAATTACCATTTTGATAACATATTTGGAAAATGCAATTGGGGCTAATATGTTGATAAGGGCATATGAAAGTTGCCCTTGCCTTTAACCATTCCATGTTAAACTTTGAGGAAAATGCAGTCTTACCATTTGAAAAAGATGCCTGATAAGTTTGCATTGATGTGCAAATATTTACCTTGATTGTGGTCATTTCTGGACTTCCCTCTTTCTGTCTGCTTTACAGTACTTTGAATTACACATAGGACATCTATCAAAGTAAAACGCAATGTTAGTGACAATGTACATCTCAAATGAAAAAAATCTAGTTAATTGAACATAGAACTAATTGAATGTGGATCACCTCAGATGGTATCATTATCATTTTTAATAATTTTCAAGAGTCTCAACTTGCAGGCCCCAAGGCTTAGACTTTTAAACTTTTATTCTTAGTTTTGGAAACTGGCAGACTGCAGGTTCCTAGAAAGGGTTACTATCACAGAAACTGTCCTGGAAAAACCTGCCCAACTTTATCTGCATGTGATGGAAAGAGAATTAATCTCGAACACTTACAGCATGCTGTTCTTAAAAGGATTTTCAGAGTATAAAATATCTTATCTGGAAAGTTTGGTTCCCCTTAAAACCATCAATAAGCCTTGGGAAATGCTGCAATCTGAGGTTTGGGAAGAAAAATGCTTTGACTTGATAATGAAGGACACCTGGGAGTGATAGGCGATTGCTAGCAGAAAAGCCTAATAATGGACACAGAGTGGTAAGGGGTTTAGGGGACCACTTAGACCGATGTTAATCCTTTGAAAACTTGAAGCGATATCTATGACTTTTTTCCCCCACTGACAAGCAATCTATAAAAGTGATCAAACTGATCAACTGAGAATGCCATTTTCCTCCTTTTATCTCCTTCTCTCACATTCTTTTAAAGCAAATTGAAGCTTTCTCTCCTATCCATCAGTGTGTACGGAACCTCTGATGTGTGACCCAAGGGCAAATAAGCGTTTCTTAGCCCTTGCCTGGAATACTATAATTTCATAAAACATAAATAATAAAGGTGTGAGTTACAGTCAGGCTAAGGAGATGCATGGATTGAATGATATAAATTTCAAAAGAATACTTGCAGTACTGGGGATGGAACTCAGGGGCATTTTTATACCTGGGAGCTACACATCCAGGCCTATTATTTATTTATTTATTTATTTATTTATTTATTTATTTATTATTTATTATTTATGGTACTGGGGATGGAACCCAGGGACCCAGGGACATTGTACCTTCTAGCTACACCCCTAGCCATATTTTTTATTCTTTTTTTTGAAACAGGGTCTCACTGAGTTACAAAGGGACTCACTAAGTAGTAACTGAGGCTGTCCGCAAATCATGATCCTCCTCACTTAGCATCCCGAATGCTGGGATTACAAGTATGTGCCACCATGCCCAGCTCACAGGCCTATTTTTATTCTTCATTTTGAAGTAGGATCTCACTAAGTTGTGGAGGAGCTCACTAAGTAGCTGAGCCTGGCTTCAAACCTGCGATCCTCCTGTCTCAGCATCCCAAGTTACTGGGATTACGAGTGTGCGCCACCACACTTGGCTTTCTGAGTTACTTTTAAAAAAAAAAAAAAAAAAACTATAGCCAAATTGCTACTGATTAAAAGGCTTCTGTCACAAATCTTCCACAATTACTGAAAGGAATGAACTGGGAACCATAGCCCTGATTTTAGTAGATGGGTATGTACACAGTCATATCACATTGTCAAAAGGCACCTTAGTTGGAGGTGAATAGAGATCATATCACTGATGAGGTTTAAGCTCAACTTAATTTGTAGGGAGTATGTGAGACCTGAAAGGAACAGCCACATTTCAATGACTATAGAGGTTCTCCTGATAGTTTAAATAACAGTTATGGGCCAGATAATGGCATTTTGGTCAACATGGAACTACATACATATGGGATGTTCTTCTCATAAGATTATGTAGTCCAGTGATACCTAGCCATTTTGGGTTGTATAAATATTCTCCATGGTATTTCCACAAAAAATGAAATTGCCTAAAAATGAATCTCTCAGAATGTAGTCCTATCAATAAGTAACCCATGACTATACTTGTTTATCATTAATATTTACTAGGGAAAGCACTTCCCAGGAGGAAATGACTCATATACCATGATAATTCATAGAGAACACAAAGATTACAATGATCTCCATTTCTGGTGTTTGAATTATATCTGATCAGAAAATGACTTGTTGAATAATAAAGTCAAATGCTATTCCTTCAAGAGATCCTGTCTGAAAAGAAAGAGATGTTTCCCATTGTCGTGCTTCTAACCTTGACTTAACTGAGAGGAAGCAAATATTCCTCCAAGAAGTTGCTTTTCAGAATTTTCATATAAGAATTGCCTGACTCCCTGTGCCCCAACATATTGTAAAGTAACATTGCACCAGAAAAAAAGTTAACATCAAATAAAAAGAAGATTTTATTTATTTGCTTCCAGATAAGGGTCTTATAGTAATGAAGGTGATTCAACTTCTCTGTAATGCTAGTAGAGTCATTTCCATAATTTGTAGTTCCCATAATATGGGACTCTGCTTTTCTATAATTTAAAGCTTCATAAAGAACCTCTAGAATATATGTCAGCCAGCTATTTTGGTCAAAATATAGACTGCAAATATTTTATTAGGCTTTATGGTTTCTGTTGCAACTACTCATCTCTGCTCTTGAGATGTCTCTGCCAGAAATGTAGATAAGTAAATTAATGTGGTTGTGTTGTGATAAAACTGTAGACAAATCAGTATTGGTCTGGATTGGGTATTCGGGCTGTACTCAGCTCCTATTCTAGAATATAAAACATCTAGGTAGTAAGACTGTGCTGTTGTAATTCACAACAATTTATTTCTATAAGCCGTTGTGAACACCCTTTGGCATTGAGATAATTCTTACTGAAGATTTATTATACTAACGTCTTAATCCATTCAATATCTCATTGGTCTTTTATCACAACTGGGCTGCAAAATACTGGTTAAATATTACATCGCAGTGTTTGGATCTGGGACACAATAATGTTTCAGTCATCATAACTTTTATTAAAGTCATCTAAACATCAAAGTTGAATAGATGATCTACTGTAGGCTAGACAGGAGAGATTACAGTAATCTCTTGTCATGGACAAAAAGAATATCCAATAAACCACTAAATAAATAAATTTAGGCCAGGTGTGGTGGCTCATACTTGTAATCCTCGCGCTTGGGAGGCAGAGACAGGAGGATCGCGCAGGTTCGAAGCCAGATAGATAATGTAAGAGGTTCATATACCATTTACTATAAAATCCATCCTCTAATACCATTATCTATCAGTTAGAAAAAAGGCAAAGTGGTGCCCATTCTAAACCAAGTTCATTGGCCAGAATAAAGTATGAGTTTAGAACATTTTAGGGCTAAATTAGTGATGTATGCATGTATGGTTCTACCATCTTGTATGCCATTAAGATGTAGGACTACAGTGCACCAATAAAAAAAGAAAAAAATCTAATTCCCTGAGTAAATCGATGTGACAAAAGACAGAAAATATAATGCAAAAGTAAATTTTTATTCCAACATGTTTTCAATGCTCAGGATTTTCTCCCTAGAGGAATTACAAATACCATTTTTTCCCACTCATATACACTATGCACACAAGCTAGTAAGTAGGACTTGATAAAGGACACCAACTTTTCTCCTTCATTAATACATTCACACATCAGCAAATGCAAGCTTTCCGAGAGTTTCAGAGCTTTCATGATGGTTATTTTATATATTTCTCATTGTTTTGCTATTCTGCTGTGGTACAGTAAAAATACTCACATCTGCAAACTTGGGTGAGATATTTCAGTAAAAAGGCAATAATCTAGGTGTCTTTCACTTGTCTCTTTTATTATGGACTGTCTAACAAAGAATATTTGTATGGCAAAAAGCTGTGGAAGATAGAAACAGCATCTCCTTCTAGAAGAAAAGCAGGCTTATTTATGGTCATTGGAAAAGATATAGTTATAGGTTTGGAGTGTCCCAGCTGTGAAGAAAACCCAGCACATCCCCTCATCTCCCAGTTGCTCATGTTAGAGTTGAGATAACAGAAATGGGTGAAAACATGTATCTCTTGCCGCTTGGTGTCCCCAAGCAATACCATCTGTACCTCCACACTAGGAGTATAGGATAGTCTTCACACATTCACAAACATGTAACATGCTAATTGGTACTCACAAGAAGGGAAAATTACAGTCCCTTCATAGTCTAAGATTATATCTGAAATAAATTCCTATAATTGGAATTGTGAAGCCAAAGTTTAATTTTGATGATTACATTAATAAAATGATTATTAATACCTGTTTCTCCTCTTCAGATTTCACTAACAAACTGTGTGCCTAACTTTTGGTATTTGCCAACTTGGCAAATGAAAAATGGTATTGGATTGTATTTTTAATTTGTATTTCACAGTGAGTAAATCTAAATATTAAGTGAAGTACCTAAGAGATGCTCATAGAAACTTCCTCTGGAGTTCTGTCATTTCCCATTTTACTATTCGGTTTCTTAATGATTACTTAGAACATTTGAAGTACTAAGAAGTTAGGCTTCTTGTCTATCACACATACTACATTTTTTTCCAATTTTCAGTTATCTTTTCATTTATTTAAGGTTTTTATTATAAATAAGACTTTTTAAATTTTTAAGTAGAGACATTTATTTATATTGCTTATTTATTTATTTATTTATTTATTTGTTTCTCTACTTACTTTTGTGATACTAGGGAATGAACTGAGTGCACTCGACCTCTGAGCTACACCCCGGCCCTGTTTTTTTTTTTTATTTTTATTCTTTATTTTGAAACAGATTCTCATTAAGTTGCAGAGGGCTTCACTATGTAGCTGAGACTGGCCATGAACCTGTGATCCTCCTATCTCAGGCTTTCAAGTATTTGGATTACAAGTTTGTGGCAACATGCCCGGCTCAATATTCTTTTCTTATGGCTCTAGATTTATTAAGTCCTTTTCCATTCAATGATAATATAAATAGTGCTTTTTGTACTTTGTAAAATTTTATTTCTTACATTTATATTTTTGATCTATCTGCAGTGCAGTGTACCTTCACATAAGGAACAAGATATAAATTCAGCGAGGAATAGTAGCACATGTTTGTAATCCCAGTCCTGAGGAGGCTGAGACAGGAGGATCGAAAGTTTGATTATATATATATATATATATATATATATATATATATATATATATATATACACACACACATACATGTGCTACTTTCTAAATTTAAGGTATTTTTGAATAACCCATGTTTGAAATCTTAATTGAGATTTGGAACAAAAAGAATTTCCTTAAGAATAACTTAATCACACACTTGAGATAAACTATTAGCTGAATTTACTAAACCATTAAATTAAACATTTCAACTAATTACCAACATTCTATTGAATTGTGAGATTTGCTTTGGCCACCAAGCCTTCTTCACAGAGGGAGGGAATGGGGACATAATATTTAGTGAGGTCATTTTCAGGACTGTTGTGATTATACCTCTCTCTTCTTTTCTCTATTTCTCTTTCTTCCTCCCTTTTCTTTACTCCATCCATCCATCCATCCATCCATCCATCCATCCATCCATCCATCTTATGAGTTTGAAACTCAAAGGCGAATTGTTATTATTTTGTTGCTGGTACTTTCTGTGCCTAATTTTATAAACTTGTGTTCTTTTCAATCTCTAGACTCTTTTTTCTGTCTTTCCCTTGTCAATATATTTCAATGTAATTTCCTATAGTTCCTCTCTCTCTCTCTCTCTCTCTCTCTCTCTCTCTCTCTCTCTCTCTCTCTCTCTCTCTCTCTCTCTTCCTCTCTCCCTTACTGTCTTGCAGGAGTCCACTCTCGTACAGCCCTTGACTGCTAGTGCTTTTCAGAAAACCTGGGTCTTCTGCTTTCTGGCCTCTTCCTTCACATTCTCCTGGTTCTTTCCTAAATGATTTTTTTTTTTTTCATGATACATTGCAGGGCAATTTACTCAGAAAAAAAGAGTACCAGTAATCTTAATCATCACTCTTCTTATATTTATAGAGGACATTGCTGGTTGTTTTTAGAAAATTGTTTGTAGCTTAATTGCTTTTGCCATGTATATTTGCATTTATTTTGCAAGCACTGAAAAGAGTGTGAAATTTTTGACTGAAAAAAGAACTACTGCCATTATCCTCTGTCGAATATTTTCTTGTTCTTACTCATCTCTACACCCAAATAGTCCAAGTAATACACACACACACACACACACACACACACACACACACACATATATATATATATATATATATATATATATATATATATATATATATAATCAAATTATAGTTACTTTTTTTCTTTTTCAGAAAAAAGTCTGACTCAAAGTATGATTGTTTCTACTACTTTTTCAACATTTTCCTTGCTCATTCCTGGTCTGTGTGTCCCACGCGACCTCTGTTTCATAGTAAGTCTTTAACGTGTAGTGTTCCAACATGTAGCCTTCATTTCAGAATAGATGTGTCCTTGGTACTTGCTTCCCAGAAGTCTGACCACCTCATCATTCACCCTTCTGTGCCACGGAAGCCCCTGCCTTTATCAAATACGGGCCTGTGGACTGAGTGACTTTTGGCTTCATGAACTAGATTGTCTCTCTTAGAAAAATATGCAACGCTGACTAGGTCTGTGTCTTAGTGACCATGCTACCAAGCACTGCAGTGTTCCTAGGATGTAGTATGCGAGCTGTGTGGTGCCCAGCAGTGCCACTAGTCATCAGTAAAGCACATTTGATTAGATATTTAGATGTTTGATAGGTAACATTAGGCTACTTCGTAACAGAAGCAGCATGTTCCACTAGTTTCCAACAGACAAGATAGATGTTTTGAGGGAAGGACATTTGTTTTCAAACATGCACTAAGGTTCCATATGGAACAATATAATGTCTGCTCCAAGACATGTGAAGCAAGGGTCCAACAGGTTCTTCCTAATCTCTTGTTACCTGACTCTGCTACTATATTGGTATATAAAGGTGCTTGTTATAAGACTAAACTTGGATAAAGGGTTTCACTAACAAAAAAGAAAAATACTTTTGGAAATTCCTAGAGGCCTTAATGGAATTTCTAGTCCTAAAAAAGTTTATGTGACTTACTGATAATAAATCTATACTATATATGTATAATATATGTATATAATAAATATGTTTTGCTTTGTATATACTCTATACTATATATGCATACATATATTTAAACTAGCATCTGTATATAAATATATATGTTTACATATACAAATGTATATACATATACATGTGAATAACTATATGTATATGTATACCTTTATGGATATATGCATATGCATGCATATACATATACACACACATATATATATATTTATTCACATACAGATATGTATATATGTGCAGACATACATGTGTGTATATATACATATGTATTTGCATATACATATATATTCACATATACATGTATATTCATATATACATACATATGCGTATGCATACATATGCATATACATACATATGTATATACAAATTCACACATATATCGACATATTGTATATATTATCTATATATGATAAGCATTTTAAAAAGTAGAATTTTTTTTCTTTTTTTGTGGTACTGGGGGTGGAACCCAGATGTTTTCTACCTACGGCTGTACTCCCAGACCTTTTTTATATTTTATTTGGAAACAGGGTCTCACTAAGTTGCTGAGAGCGTCACTAAGTAGCTGAGGCTGGCTTTGAACCCATGCGATCCTCATGTCTCGGCCTCCCAAGCACGGGGATTATAAGCATGCGCCACCACGCCCGGCTCTAAAAGATAGCATTATAATCTTAAATATACGAGGAAGTGTCAGAAGGTTTTCTCTCCCTCAGGTGATAAGTTTCCTAAAAATCCTAAATTCTTTTAGGTGAGATTTTTAACAGTACATTAGAGACCCCGTGATATTTTGAGTTTCTTAAATGTTCAGGAGTTCTCAGTATATATTGACCCGCCTTTACATTATGCTGACATTGAAATTAAAACATAACCCTCTATAGTGAGAACGTGTTTTTATTTTGCTCTGCGTGTCACTTAGTGCTTAGATGACATGAGCCCGGCATGAGTTAGCTCAATTTTATTATGAGCTTTCCATGGACAAATTAATGCTGCAGTGTTTCATAGTTAAGGGAATGAACCCTATTACTCTCTTTTTTGTTTTAAAAAAAGTTCTAATGTGAATAATTCTGATTTTCAAACTGTAAGTTCAATTAAACTGAAGGGCTTTTCTAAAAATGATACCAAAATGTTCTAAGACTATATATTTGAAGTTAGATCTTGTGATCAGTAGAAGTGTTTTCACTGTATTCTCAATATTAGTAAAATATATTGGAAATAATTTGAGTAATACTGGCAAGGAACAAATGACATAATAATTAATATACTTAGAGAACAAGAATGAAAGTACTTGTTCCACTGCGGGGAGTCTCAATTGGTATAGCATTTCTGAAAGCAGTCTGAGAATGTTCAGGACCCTTAGAAATGAATAGCTGTGAGACCCTATTTTCAAGAAGCATTGAAGAGCCAGGTATAGTGGAGTATGCCTGTTATCCCAGAACTTCAGAGCCCAAAACAGGATGATCACAAGTTCAAGGCCAGGCTCATCAACTTAACAAGACTCTGTCTCAAAATAAAAAATGAAATAGATTATAGCGCAGAGGTATAATTCCCCTGGAACTCCTCCCAAAAATTATTTAAAAATATTTACCACATTAGCAAAACTATATATGTATTACATTAGAAAGAAACATATTTTTTTTCTCTACTGGGGATTGAACCCAGAGACGTTCCAACACTGAGCTACACCCTAACCCTTTTATTTTTTATTTTGAAACAGGGTAGTTCTAAAGTTCCAAAGCTGGCCTTTAACTTAAAACCCTTCTGCCTCATTCTCCAGAATCACTGTGATTCAAGGTGTTCTCACATGTCTAACAGAGAGACAGAAACATAATTTAATGTTAAAATAGATAATGTGGAATATATGGAAATTTTGATTCATAAGAGCCCTTAGAATAATTTAAAAATATAAAATGTTTATTTTAATTAAAAAATCAGTAATATAATATGTATGTGTAATCTGACCATGAATTTTTAAATTTCTTATAATTGAAACCTGGAGAAAAACAATCACTAAAATATTTCCAAAAGCTAAAATTCATACTACCATTACAGATTATTATGTTGGCTTTTCATATATTTTATTTTGAAAATTTTTAATGACACATTTACATTAGGAATAATAATTAATATTAATTTTTAAAATAAATATTCTAAATTTAAAATTCACATATTTTTCTTTGTGTGTGTGTGTGTGTGTGTGTGGTACTGGGGTTCCTGGAAGCCCTTCTACCTCGGGGCTACACTCCCAGACCAATTTTTTTTTTTTTTTTGAAACAGGGTCTCTTAAGCCAGTGCCGCTGGCTTCAAACCTGCGCAATCCTCCTGTCTCCGCCTCCCAAGCGCGGGGATTACAAGCGTGCACAACCACGCGCGGGCGCCACATAAAATTTTTCAATACATTAAAAAGTATTTTAAAACATGATCATGAAGCTGGGTACGGTGGTACACACTTGTAATCCTTGTACTTGTGTGGCTGAAACAGGAGAATCACAGGTTTACAGACAGCCTCAGCTACTTTGTGAGGCCCTCTGCAACTTAGAGAGACCCCATTTCAAAAATAAAGAATAAAAAATAGGGTTGGGGTATAGCTCAGAGGTAGAATATACCTGGGTTCAATCCCCAGTACCACCCCACACCACCACACACACACAACACCTTTTCATGAATGGGACTGAAGGCACTGATTTTTTCTTATAAAGTTATTTATTGTGTATCTTCAGATTACGGAATTTGCAAGTCTGGCAGTAATTAGCAAATAAATGTGGGCTTACTGGTTCAAGTATGAGAAACAATGAAGTAGTATCTCTTCTGGACATAGAAAGAAAATATAGAATACATGTCCATACATAAAACAGCTGACACCGACTCCTCCTCCTCTTCTTCCTCCTCCTCCTCCTCCTCTTCCTCCTCCTCCTCCTCTTCCTCCCCCTTCACCTCTTCCTCCTCCTCCTCTCCCCCTCCACCTCTTCCTCCTCCTCCCCTCCCCCTCCTCTCCTCCTCCTCCTCCTCTCCTCCTTCTATCTCCTCCTTCTTCTCCTTTCTCTTCTTCCCTTTCCCCATTCTCCTCCTCCCTCACCACCACCATCTTACTTTTTCTCTTCTCTTCTTTATCCTTCTCTTCCTTCTTTATATTTTTGTTTGGTTTGGTTTTGTTTTCTCCTCCTCCTTAGTGAATTTAGATGAGATTGTGTTGACAATAATTGAACAGTTCATATGTTTTTCCAACTTTATCTAGTCCATTTCAATCTGTGCAGAAATTTCTGGAACTCTAAGATGTGGTTTCGGTCCCCTGAGCTCTTATTTCTGTCTTCGATATTTTGTTGTCTGTATGTTCTTCAGGCTGTGGCAGCATTTACTGATGTTCTGCCATCAATCCATCATGTCCTTGCAATATATTGTCGTAACACTACCTCCCAGGGAGTAGAAAGCCCAACACTGTTCCTCAGCCTCTACTACTCCCTCTTTGAGGCTAGAACCTCCTGCTTGGCTTTAGCATTTCTAAAGCTAAGTTCAGCATTTTAATTTAACTTCTGTTTGGCATGAGGTGTATATCTACATTATTTTCATGTGTTTGAATGCATGTTTTGGAAAGGATTTAATCTGGTCCAAAGAGAGAGCTGACTACTTCCCTTGGCTTCTGGGAGATCATCTAAACCTCATCTGGTGAAACTGTCTTTGTATAGGATTGGTGCTGGAGACACCATAACTTAGTGTGCATATACTATATTTAGGCATAGTTTTAGCGTAGGTGGTAACCATGCCAAAAATACTCAGTATGGCTTAAGATGGCCAACTTTTGTTCATGTGATATCAATTGACCTGGGGGGGTTAATTCAAACACAAGGTAATTACCCAATAAATCATGCGTATGTAATGAAGCCCCAACAAAACCCTAGTCACTAAATCTCAGGCAAGCCTGTCTTGTTGATAATTCTACATGAATGTTGTCTTATGCTGATTGTCAACAGAGTGACCTGTCCTGACTCCATGGAGAAACAGCAACAGAAGCTCTTAGCCTCGACATGATAGACTTTTTTCTTGAGCCAATTTTATTTATATCATTTCCTCTGGACATTATAGGTGTCAGTGAGTTCTGTGTGCCTTGCTAGAGCTGTCAAACTTGAGAGTGGTTCTGGGGATCTCACTAAACTTGCTGTTGGGAGTCAAAGTGGCAAGAATTTTGAGATTGTGTCCTCTAAATTTATGTTTTACTCTCATCTCCTTGAAGTATGAATTTTCAACTATTCCACCCTTTATTGAGAAATGATCTGTATAGCTCAGTGATAATTAGTGATCTCTGTATGTATCTACTCTTGGACTCTTGATTCTTTATGTTTATATATTTATTTATCTTTTTTTTTAGTAGTAGTAGTACTAGGGATGGAACCCTACCTCTCTGAGTTACACCCAGCCCTATTTTTAATTTTTATTTTGAAACAGGGCCTCACTAAATTGCTATCTATATGTATCATCCTATTTTACAAAAGTTATATGAGATTTTATTGCATTGAGTTGACCAAAAAATCTGGGAAGAATTGATATTATAAAAATACTACATCATTTTACCCATTAACTTCAAATTCTTGCTATTTAGGTGGGTTATGTTTATATGTTTTAGCTTCAGTTTTACATTTTATAATTTTAAGTGCTTATGTCTCCCATAATTTAGTCAGATTTTTTCTAAATGTGTCACATTTTTAATCTATTGTGAATGGTATTCTTTTAATTTCAGTTTCTGATTATTGCCGATATAAATAAACCCAGCTGACATTTTATGATTTTTTGTATTTTGAATTTTTTGTGAATGCACCTATAATTCTACTAGATATTTGGTAGCCTATCAAATTTTATACACAGGCTGTGGTATCATATCTGAATAGAAAAGCTAATTTATCCTTTCCAATTTTGATACTATTTTTAATCCCTTGCCTATTTTCACTGGCTATAACTACTAATAAAATATTGAATAGAAACATTGAGAATACACATATTTTGGTTCTTGATCTAATAGGAAATATATAATGTCATCATAAAGGATAATGTAAGTTTTAATTTTTTCAAAGATACTTTTATTCATACTGAGTAATTTTCTTTGTATTCTGAATTTGTTGAGAGTTTTTAATAAGGATTATGTGTGGATTCCAGCAAGTGGATTTACTGAATTGTACTTATATAGTATTTTCTTTTTAGTTTGTTAATATGGTAAATATATTATTTGATCTCTGAATCTTAAACTAACCTTGCATTCCAGGTATTAAAACTGAGAATGTTCTATCAATTTAATAGTTTGTTGGATTTGATTTACAAAAATGCTGTTGTATTGTACCAGTATTGGGAATGGCCTATAACCCTCACCCCCCAAACCTAACAGTATAGTTTTTAAATCTATGTTCTTGAGAGATAGTAGTATGAAGTTTATTCTTATATTTTGTCTGATTTCAGTATCAGGGAAATGCTGGCTTTATTAAATGCATTAGAATGTAGTTATTCACCTGACTTCTGAAGAGGTTTACATGAAATTTGTATTTCCTTTTATCTAATGTTTAATAGATTGTATCAATGAAGACTTACAGGGCTACAATGTTATTTGTATAAAGATTTTAACTATACATGCAACCATAAAATTATTGTTATTAATAATACTTAGCTTGACTCTTATATGGGTTTAGTGATTTGTATTTTTAAGGAATGTGTTCATTTTATTTATATAAAAGAATAGGAAATTTTAATCTACAGTCTAAATATACTGTGTGTCCTTGAAAACAAAGTATGTGAATGTATGTGTATGTGTTCAATGTGTAGTTATAAATTTTAATATTTTTGTAAAAAATGAAGAATATGAAAGACTACATGTACCTTTCAAAATTTGAAATACTTATCACAAGATTTAATTCTTACAAATGTTTACCAACCCCTGATTTAAATTGTTGAATTTATTCCATTGAGATTGATAATTGCCCATTATTATTTGAATATGTATGGAATCTGTGGTGATGCTGTTTATCTTATTACTGGCATTAGTAATTAGTGTCATTTCTCTTTTATTCCAATTACTCTACCTAGATACTTCTTAAAGAGCCGGCTTTAATTGTACTGATTTTTCTAAATATTTCTCTTATACTGTTTTCTTCTCTGACTTTATTTTTGGCTTTAATTTTTTGTTTTTTTAAGTAAGAAGGCAAGATCGTTTAGTTGAAATCTTTATTTTTTACTAATACAAGTGGCAAGTACTATCAATTTTTCTATAAGAACCAACCACCTTTAGCTACAGTCCAAAAAATTTAATGAACCATAATTTATTTTATTTTAATTCACATTATTTTCTAATCTCCTTTGCATTTCTTTGGATTATGGGTTATGTCGAAGTATATGACAGTTCTGAAGTATTTAGGATTTTCCAGATATTATTTTAGTATTGATTCATAATCTAATTTGAAAGTAATAAGAGACTATATCATATATGATTGAACTTTTTAAAATTTACTACCCACTACTGAAGCAGGATATTTCTGAAACCCTACTCAGTGTCTCATTAATTATGAGACTTTGAAACCTACCTAGAAAGCACAAGAACTAGAAAAAGTGTGCCACATTTAACTGTTTTTGTCTTTCTGGCTCAAAGTAATCAACACTAGTTCCTAATTTCGTTGTTCTTTTTGTTGTTGTTGTTGTTGTACTGGGTTTGAAACCCAGAGGCATTGAACATCTGAGCTACACTCTCAGCCCTATTTTTTAGTCTTTTTTATTTTTGAAACAAGGTCTCACTGAGTTGCAAAGGGCCTTGCTAAGTAGCTGAGGATATCCGTGAACCATGATTTTCTGGTCTCAGCCTTCAGAATACTGGGATTATAAGTGTCCATCACCACACCTGGCTCTAATTTATTTTATACATCAAAATTTTTATTCCATCAGAGAGATACAAATCAAAACTACACTGAGATTCCACCTAACATCAGTCAGAATGGCAAGCATAAATAAATCAAATAACAACAAATGCTGGTGAGGATGTGGGGAAAGAGGAACTCTTTTACACTGTTGGTGGGAGTCCAAACTAGTTCAGCTGCTATGGAGATCTGTGTGGAGATTCCTAAGAAAACTGGGAATAGATCCACCATATGACCCAGCTCTACCACTCCTGGGTACTTTTCCAAAAGAGTTAAATATAGAGAACTACAGCAATTTATGCATACCTATGTTCATAGCAGCACAATTCATAATAGTCCAAATATGGAACCAACCCAGGCCTCCATCAACTGATGAATGGATTGCAAAACTTTGGGATATACACACGATGGAATTCTATTCAGCCATAAAGAACAAAATTATATCATTTGCAAGTAGATGGAGAGCATTATGTTAAGTGAGATCAGCCAAGCACAGAAGGAGAAGATACATATGTTTCCTTTAATATGCCCAAACTAGGGAAGATAGAGGATACCAGTGGGACTCCAGATAATGGAGGGGAAATACCAGCAAAGTTTGAATGGAAGGATAGGAGAGGAGGAATGCTGAACTTGTTTAATGAGGGTCTACAACCGAATATGTGTAAAATTATGAATGTGGTATGGTTACCCTGGAAAATCATTGATGGGAGGGGTGAAGGGAAGATGGGGGTGGGGGAGAGGGCACCAAGTATAGTTTAAATGTAAACCAAATATGTTCAATAAAAATTTTGTAAAAAAATAAAAAAAAATACAGCTACTAAATGGCAAAAAAAGAGAGACCCTGTTTCCAAATAAAAATATAAAAATAGGTCTGGGAATTTTATTCATTTCTTCTAGACTTTTTAATTCAAGTTAATGAACCAAATATTTTTAATAAGGCTTAAATCTTTCCCTTTATATTTTGCAAAATCTGCCATAGCTTGATAAATCAATAACATGTATTGAAATGATATGCTAATTTTGCACAATTGTGGTAGATACCTATGTGAATCTCTTTCACTTATCTCCTCAAAGATCACCTTACAAATTACAAGGGTGTATCATTGTTTTACAAGATCCTTTCCTCATTAGCCACTTCAGATTGGACCAAAGGTACTTTACTAGACGGCATGTGTTAAATATAACTTAGAAAATTAGAACTGGGATTTTCTGGTAATTAATTATCCTCCTCATGAACTGACTATAGTCTAGCAGATTAAAAAAAAAAGTGAGATTGAGATTGCTAGAATGGAAAGAAAAAGAGAGAGACTGAGAGGGGAGAGAGACTGAGAGGAGAGAGAGAGAGAGAGAGAGAGAGAGAGAGAGAGAGAGAGAGAGAGAGAGAGAGACTGGAAAAGAAGAAGAGTCAAGAAGAGAGAAATGAGAAAATAGGGTGGAGCGGAATATATCAGAAAACAAAAGAAAAAAAAAATGGAAACTAGGGTCCAAAGCGAATAATTATGCACTTAGAATCACAGTTGAAGGTTTTGAAGAATACCTTGCTCCTGTTTATGGGATCTTTCCTGATGATACTGAAGCACTTTGGAAGGTTCATGGATCTTCCCCAGTCTTGTCTCAGG
This sequence comes from Muscardinus avellanarius, assembly GCF_963383645.1. NCBI lineage: Eukaryota > Metazoa > Chordata > Mammalia > Rodentia > Gliridae > Muscardinus > Muscardinus avellanarius. The sequence continues at coordinate 16,956,465 of NC_137793.1, forward strand.
TGAATCTTGCCTATTATAAGGACTTGCCAAAATGTGGTCACTCACAGTAGAGAATTCATTTTCTATATAAGCTAGATTTAATGCTAAGATAATAGATTGAATATAGACAACTGAAATTAGAAGGATCTCACTTAAATTTTCAGTGCTTTCAGAAGACATGGAAGATAATGATTCTTGAAATTTAAAAATGTTTTTATTAAGTTAGAGAGAAACAAGATGATTTCAGAATTGGGAAATATAACAGACAAAGCCACGGAGGTAAAACCCTGCAAAGAGAAGAAGCAGCTTTCTAACTGCAATGTGAGTATGTACATTGTGAAAGAGAAACTGGATTTTTAATGTAGCACAAAGGGAGGCTTTAGAATCTGGCATGAGAATTGATATAGTGGACATTTTTGACGGTAGTACTTTTCCCCACTTGTATTTATTTTATTTTATTTTATTTTATTTTATTTTATTTTATTTTATTTTATTTTATTGGTACAGGGGATGGAACTCGGGGGCATTCTACCTCTGAGCTACATCCCCAACCCTATTTTTTTTTTTTTTTATTCTTTATTTGGGAACAGGGTCTCACTGAGTTGCAAAGGGCCTCACTAAGTAGCTGAGGCTGTTTGTGAACCACAATCCTCTTGTCTCAGCCTCCCAAATGCTAGGACTAGAAGTGTGCGCCACCAGACCTGGCTTCCTCACTAGTTTTTAAATGAAGAATGACATGAACCATACTTCTAGGAAAATTAGTCTGGTAAAAATGTACAATGATGATTATAGTGTCCAGAACCTAGGTGGAGAGGTGATGTATTTAGAGGTTGTATCGATTAAAAGACGTTTAGATTTAGGTTATGGAAAAACCTAACTCCAATTGTGTGTGTGTGTGTGTGTGTGTGTGTGTGTGTGTGTGTGTTTGTGAAAAGAGAAAGAGAGAGAGAGTATGACAGAGAGAGATACAAAGTCAAGGAAAATGAACAAAATATATCAGAGCACATATCTGAAATGTCCTTGGTTAAAGCTAAATTCAGAAAATGGAAATATGGGCATTTGGAGTTAAAATAATTTAATTAGGGCTAAATTTTCTCTGGCATCTGCCTCATCTTGTATTGGTTTTTAATTCTATAGCTTCACACTATCATAAGAGTTTCAGACTCACCTCTCAGGGTAGAAACATATCTGTATGGGGTCAAACATCAATCTCTAAGGCGCATGTCTAGCAGAAATGAATGGGAAGCTTTTTAAACCCTCAGCATTGTTTTAACTGGTCAGGAGAAAATTTAGACTCTTACCGGAATAATCCCTTTAAATAGGAGTAGTACACAATTCTTTTCTCACACCTGGGTTACGTATTGTACCCATAAATATGGAAAGGGAGAATGTTTGACTTTAATTTGTTGTAACTCTATTGTAGTGAGTTTAACCCAAGGCCACTTTTGAAGAATTATTTCAAAATGATGTTATAAGAAAAGCAACACGACATATAAAATAAAAATCGGAATCTGTAGAGTTTGTAGTAACAGTAACATATTTAGTAGCCCCAACTTCAGATTTAAGATTTTTACTATAATTTTGTTAATATTTCAGAATGTACTGCATGTGCCAAATTTCTTCTCACTACATTTTTTGCAATATACATAATCCTTTGAAATCAGGAGTTTATAATGGAAATACTGATGATCCCTTAACTGTGCTAAAGTGAACTGTGTTACCATGATAAGAGGAAAATGCATATTTGCCTTTGGAAAACTCATCATCTTTCCAAATCATGATTAGTAGGTGGCAGGACAGTATAACACTATAACACCAAATTGTATGCAAAGGTAGCCTGGCTTTGAAATATGAATCTTTTTGCCAGTTGCAGGAGATGAAGATGACAGTTGTAATCTCTTCAGATTCATAATTTACCTAGTTGTAGGCAGGTTAGCAGTGATTGATAATCCCTAGGCAGGGTGTTAGTAATTTTAAAAATCATTTTATTGCATTACACAAACATGAAGTTTAAAAGTTTTAGACTGCCTCTATCTCTGCCCTAAGCAACTCTTAGGAGCAGGCTTTCCTCTGAAAACTGAATGTGTCCAAGGACATGCTTATTGCAATGTCTACCTCTCCCATAGCTCATCATTTTGTATATTAGATACAACACACTGGATTGCTCACAGTATGAGAAGTGTTCTGTTATTGTGAGCACATACATTTGCTACGGAATGAAATAGAGCAGAGAGCTATAGGTTTTGCTAACACGTAGTGAAAGAGAATCTGTCACAGCTTCTGTAGTCAACAAAGGACGCTGTGAGAAGAAATTACTTAAGGTATAGGAGCAGGGCTGAACTCACTCCCTATAATAAAACCAAGACTCTATTATGGTCTATCATAGCAAAAGGCACTTTCCATTCAAAACCATCTGGAAAAGGCACATGAAGAAGGCTGAACAATGCGGATGAAGGGCTCCGCAATTCTGGCTTTTTGTAGGCTTCTGCTTTATTGTCACCCAGAGAAAGCCTGTGAAATTGGTATAGCGTGGGACACAGAAGAGGGAGTGTCCTCAAAAATATCAAATAATCTCTCCCTTTTCTTCAGACGCCTCTCTTTTCTACAGCATCTCCGATTCTTCTGCCAAGGACATTTTTGAGTACTATTGTGTGATGAATCAGAGGTGAGCGGCCTTAGCTGAGTCTGTAGCATCCTGAAAACTGATGTAGGGGACATTACTACTCCCAGGAATGTTCCTCCTCAAACCCCCACCCTTCCACAGCCATAGTCCCCAGGGGACTGACCGGATAGAAATGAAAACTAGAGGAAAAGGCCAATTGGCCAGAGCAGGTTGCAAAGGAATGTTTCTCCTTCCCGTGGGAATCAAGCCACTATCCAAGACCAAGCCTGGCTCAGGAAAAGTAAAATTTTCAAAGATGTACTTTTAATGCAAACCTGATTCCTCCCTGGCTTAGTGGAATAGAAATTAGGAAAGATTATTTGGAATAGACTCTTACCAAAGCAGGAGGGAGAATAAAATTCTGGAGGCCACCCCCCAGGACTCATCAGCTCTGCAGGGGTTCATATCAGGGGATCCATGGTCAATGGGGAACTGACTATGGATGGTCAGTGGGGAACAAGTAGGCTATTTGGGGTGTCAGGCAACCTGGGGCCAGAGACCCACTGATTACATGAGGTTACTGAAAAGTTTTTCACTTTTCTGCTAAGGAAGAAAGAAACAATTGACTTTATAGGTAAAAGAAAGATCTGGGCGTGGTGAACTGAACATTCTGTCCATTCAGAGAGAACTTTCAGGGGTCTTTCAGGACAATCCTTATTGTCATGTGACGGTGATAAAGTCATGATCTCTTCCCTCATATTGTCCTCCCAACACACGCTGTCCCTAGCATTTATTTGACACTGGTGAGTAATTGAAGTTTTAAAAGACAACCACACAGTGATTTATCTCATCTACTCATGCCTACACTCCCCCTCTCCAGAGATCATGCCAGAGGCTTGGGCAATGCCACACTCAATTTAAAAATCCCCACATTGCACATTTAGTTTAAAAGTGAGATTGAGAGAAACAGTCTTCACTATTCCTATCATATGACGGTTTATAGTGTTGCTATAATGGAGACCTAACACAGGACTTTTTATCTTGGTGGTCTTTTTCTTTATTTTATTTTCCTTTCTTTTATTTTCCTTTCCTGTCTTTTCTTTTCAAAACAGGAAAATTCTAACTCACCTGCCTTGTGAAGACACAAAGGAAAGTAATTATGCAAATGTATGCCCACTTGCAGCCACTCTGCTTTTTAGAACTGAAGCAGCCACAGAGGGATGTGAAAGCTTTAAGTGCATTTTATTCAAATTTCTGTGAACTCCCTTTTCTTTTTGTCCAATGGATTCTCCCTCACTCTTTCTTTTGGTCACACTGACCTCTGCATTTTTTAAATACAGCAAGCACACTAATGGCCTGCGTTCTTCCTCTTTTCTTTCCTTTCCTTTCCTTTCCTTTTCTTTTCTTTTCTTTTCCTTTCTTTTCTTTTCTTTTCTTTTCTGTTTTTTCTCTAGTCAGAATTTCTTGCCAGCACACACCAGCATTGCCTACCCATCTATTTACTCAAAGTTTGTCTTATCAGTAAAACTGCAACTGAGTAGATGTAGATGGGAGGAAAGAGAGATACTATCAGTGCTTCTGGGTTAGAAAAACAAGGGAAGAGTGGCAAAAGAAACGAGTGGTACTCACTGTAAGAATAAGTTTCCAGGGAAACAATTTTAAAATTTTAAGCAAATCCTGTCCTGGAGGCAGACTCACAAGCAGCAGAAGTTTTACCTAAGCAACATAAAAGAATGATCAGGTTGGGAGGTGTAGATTCAGAATTTGTCATGATAAAGAAGGGAATGGGAAGGAATTATGAGAGCCAAAATAAACCTTTTTGTTAATAGGGTCCTAGGCCACAGGCTTCCCCCCTCTGGTGGTCATAAGAGACCAGATTTGGCTACTTCACCCCCCCCCCCTGCCACCCAAAAGAAAAAAAAAAAAAAAAGCAGAAATAGTAATGGAAAAAAGCAAGAAAAGAATTGATAGGGTCATATTGGGAAGACAGTCTGAGTTCAAATGTGTCAGCCCTGTCTTCTGGGTAAAAACTTGAACAGGTCAGAGCTTAAGAGAATAAAGAAGACAGATAAAGAAAGAAGGCAGAGATTCCAAGCTTCATCTTGCCTTTAGTTACTCATCGAGATTTTGGGGGCCCAAGCAAAGAGTCAGTGCTTTTAACAAAAGCACCCTCTATACATCACTGTTATGTCTTTGAAAAAGGAAGCACCCAAGCGGTGTGACTTGAAAGAAGGAAGAACGGAGACAAAGAGGAAGTCTATACTATGTATAGAGAAGGATTTGGGGGATTCTAAAGACAAAATTAAATGGTGTAGCTATAAAAGTTTGGGGGAAAGAATGTTCAAGAAGAAAGCAATATCAAGGTCAAATAATGACCAGAAAAAGCTTCTTGTGTTTATATGTTTATAAATTAATGAGTACAAGTGGATTTAGTAGAAAAGTAGTTGGCACTATCTAACACAGAATGGATGCCTAGATGGAAAGAGTTTCTGTGCCCAAGGAGTCTAGATGGAGCAAAGTTACTGTTAAGCTTGGGCGTCATGGATTTGCAATGAATTCTACAGGCATTTTTTTTAAGTAGAAAAAAAAATCTTATGTTTACCAAAAAAAAATGAAAATTAATCCAAATAAATTGGATAGGCAGGAAGGCAATAGAATTAATGACTTACAGAGAATGGTTCTCTGTGAGTAAAATAATTCTGAAAATTTCAATTCTATTTTAGTTTTGGTTTGGAGTATTTTGTTTTGCTTTACTGAAGACTGAACTCAGGTACGGTTTGCCTCTGAGATACTACCCTAGCTTTATTTTATTTTATTTTATTTTATTTTATTTTATTTTATTTTATTTTATTTTATTTTATTTTATTTTATTTTGAAACAGGGCTTCTCAAAGTTGCTGAGCCCGGCCTCAAACCTATGATTATTCTATCTCACTCACGCAAGTACTGGGATTACAGGACTGCACTAGTGGGCAGCCTCGGCAGTTTTGTTCAGTTTTCAGGGTAGACGACCATTTCATCCACACGTTTCTTAGAAACCCTACGGTGCTGAGTACTATGGTGGCATTACTGGCAGTCAAGCTGGAGAACCCGCCTGGATCCCAGCTGGTCAGATTCTAACAGCTGTCCACAGAAGAAAAACGCAAACACATCCTTAAAAATAAATTGTATGCACTTTGAGCAAACTGGGTTGAAGCAGCTAGATTCTTTCTCAGCTAGTCCCACAGAATTGGTTAAAATTTGTAGAAATCAAAGCTGGGTGATATACACATGTGGATTTATTATGGTTGAGATCAACCAGAGATTATGTTGCTCCGTTTACTTCCTTGGTTAACAGGAGTTTGGTTTATTCTCAACCTGGGGAAGTTTGGGAGTTCTCTGTGTCAGTGAGTCATTGTTATACATTAAAATTCTTGACTTTAAAATGTAAGTGGACATATTTGAAAAAAATACGATTGTATAACTAGAGTTTGTTTTTTCTAGTGTTTTATCCTATTTCATGGTAATTATGTTGCTTGATTTTATTACAGACCTCTACATGGAAGACTAGATAGTAAGTCAATTAAGAAAATATGTTCCCAATATTCAAAATTTTAATATAAATACATTAATATCAATAAAAGTTATAGAAACATTTACCAAGTCTTTATGATGTACCAGGATCCTTTTGAAATGTATGTGCATTATATTATATACTCTAAACAGCCCTTTGTTTTACCAAGATTAGAAATGAGTAAACTCATGAATTAATTAAGAAGCTTGTTAAAAGTTGATCATCTTAACAACCGGCTGAGCAGGGATAATGTGTTATATATCCCCCTATTAGATATCCCAAATACACGTACACCTCCCCCCACACACCCAAATGAACAGCATGGTAAAGATTTGTGATTGATATAATGGGATTACTTTTAATCTTATGAGAAATGCTTTTATTATCCAACTCTGCAAGTTGTTAGACAAATTTGACTCATGAAATAACTATTTTCTAAATTCCTCTTTTTCTCATAGGACTTTTTAAAATTTCAGCTAGCCTTGAAATCCCCTTTCTGAACTTTACAAATTCATTGAGGAGACATATTTTCTCATCTTTCTGTTACAGATTTTTAAATTAATATCCCACCTTTCTATAATAATTTATAGTTACTTTATACCTGTTTTAAAACCCAAACCATATATTTTAGTTTTTGAAAAAAATTTTAGCAAAAATTTCTGGAAAATAATTTATTTAATCAATGCTATTTAACAAGCCAGGCCAGAACTCAGTAGCATACATGCATTTGTGAAGGTCACAGGTTGGCAGGTTTAGGCCACAGTTACCTCAGCTTGGCTCTAGGTATAGGTTGGTTCCAAGTTTATTTATCTTTGATTGATAAACCAGCTAGTTGGGGCATTTTCCCGTAGTGATAGGAAGTAAAAAAGAAGACATTCTTCATTATAGAACATTCTAAACTGCTGTTGTAGCATATCTGCTAGCATCCTGTTGGCCAAACAATTCCAAATGACTATTCCCAGAATTTAATGGGTGTAGAGTTATACTTTATTCATCATGGATCCACACAAGGGTACGACTGAATAGCGTTATTATGGGAGTTTGAAGAATCATGACCAATATTTAATTTTCCTTCGTGGGAATATACCAGTATCCCAAAGGTTGATGGAGTAGATTTGACAACCAATAACTCTCATGATGTTGGCTGTCATTTCATAATATGAATTACTTTTACAGCTCTTGAATATTCAATTTAGAAACTATGAACTATAGAATATAAATTACTAAAATTTATGTCTCACCTTTTGAATTTATGGACCACGTACAGATATAAAGATTATGTTATAAAAGCATAGATATTTTATTTTACAAATGTGTTTTTGTATTTGTACAAATTTTGTGGGATTGAGAGTAGCACAGAGTAAAGTAGTATTTTTATTTATTTATTCATTTACTTCAGTACTACTGATTGAACTCAGGTGCATTCTAACTCTGAGCTACACTTCCAACCCTATTTTATTATATGTTTTTATTTAAAAACAGGCTTCTGAAGGCCTTGTTGAGTTTCTGAGGCTGGCCTCCAACCTGAGACTCTTTTGTCTCAACCTCCCAAGTACTGGGATTATAAGCATGCACCACTAAAACTGGCCAGTATACTCTTAGTAAGAATGTTTATTTGAATGTACTTAAATGTCATTTATAACTTGTTTTCAATTGATTTTTAAAAATCCAATAAACCCCCATGGATTTACTCACACATTTTGGGGAGCATTTTATACTTACATGATAAATTAAATGTGAATCAATAAAATTTATTTTGCCCAAATTCTACTCCCTCCTAGTCACCTCCTATAGCTGTTGCATATTATATTTTAATACCCTGGATTGTTAAGCAATTGTAAAGATTTGTGTACAAAACACAGGCATTATTTTTAAGCATGCTGCCTAAACAGTCTTTGCCCTTCATACCTGAAGGTGAGTGGTGTGAAATAGAATATCTGCCCATCAAAAGGCTTCTGAAATCATCTTAAAGCTGGGCGTGGTGGCTCACACCTGTAATCTCACTACTTGAGAGGCTGAAACAGGAGGATCTTAGGTTTGAGGACAGCCTTATCAATTAGTGAGACTCTTATCAACCTACTAAAATCTTGTTTCAAAATAAAAATGAAATAGGGCTGGGGATGAAGTTTAAAGCTAGAATGCACCTGAGTTCAAACCCCAATACCACAAAAAGTAAGTGAAATAAAACGCTCTTACCCTGCTATCTTTCTGCCTGAGTGATTGAAGTATTTTCCTTCGGCTACTGGAGGCTATAGTTGGTAACTTACCCAACTTTAAGATGTGACTCTAATGTTCTTAAATCCTATGCCTCTAATTAATAACTATTCTGTATTAAAACTAAGATGTTCTTTCCAAAGAAAAAGCAAAAGCTGATCTTGGTAAGCTTTGTAGAACTAATCCTTCAGAGCATCCCTTTCCTGTTAGGCTCATAACGCAACTCCATGGCTTCAGGCCCCAAATAAGCCCTACTCTGGTCTAATTTCGAGGCCTTCTCATTTAAATACTTCTGAATTCTGGTTTGTATCATCTCAGCCCCTCTCCCTAAAATTCTGACTAATAATATTAAGGAAGATTTTTTTTTCTTCTCTACCATAGTAAGGCCCAAGAAGAATTCCATTATTTTTATGTCTTGTATTTATCTCTTTCTTGTTGATGACTTGAGGAAGTTGCATTAGTCGGCATCTTCACTGCTATAATCTCAGAGACTGACCATACAATTTAGAGAAAGAAAGATTTCTGTGCTCACAGCTTTTGTAGATTTCTGAAACCAGTCCCTGCGAGGCTGAAAAGCAGGGATCTCAGGGTGTACCGGTGGGAAACGGAGAGAGGGAGATTGTAGCTCCTACCATAGAGGCCAGAAACAAGACAGGAAGCAAAAAGAGAAAAAACTATATATCATCTCAAAGCTCCAGCTCCAGGGACCAGCATTATCCAGCCACACTGTACCATCATAGGCCACCAACCACAGAAGTCGGCTAAGATTATAGCCAAGCCCACTTCCTACAATGCCATCCCTTTTTTATGAGAGTTAGGAGGGGCACCCCAAATCCAAATCATTCACTCTGCTTCTGGTCCCATAAACCTCATGGTCATCTCACAATTTAAAATGCATTTATTCTATCTCCAAGTGTTCCCAGAATCTTGACAGTTTTAACATTGCTGAAAATTCCCAGAGTCCAAGGTCTCTTCTAAGACTCCAGGTGAAATTTATGAGACTGTGTAAAATAAAATGAAGATCAAAATTATAAGTGAGCTACATACATCCAATGCACAATGGTAAAGAGTAAATATTTGCATTCTCAAAGAAAGAAATAGGGTCATAGAAAGAAGGATTAGACACAAAGTAATGTTGAAATTCAACAGGGTAAATATTTCATCCTGGGGCTCTATTTCTGGCCAAACTGAAAATCTATATCTCCCTCTGCTATACTTTCCTCTCTCAAAATTCACTGTCCAATTTACTGAACACGGGCATCAATATCCATAAGGCATTCTGAATATTTTGCTGTTTTGAGATTTCCTCCATCAGTTTATCAATCCATCCACCATCTTGGTCCCATACAAAGTTTCAGGACAGGGGCAAAATGCCATTAAGTTCTTTGCCAAAATGTAACACACATGTCCTCTGCACCACCAAGCCCGGCTCTAAAATATTTCTAAACCACTTTATTTTTTGTTTATAATTTGCCTTTTCTTCTACATTTTACACTTTTAACTTTCGTGTTCCGATCAGGCTCTGATTCTTGTCACTTTTGTTCTAACTCTCTCAGGGCATTTCCCACATCCTTGAGAGCAAACCCAGTATTTTGAGCGTTTGTACATGGTTTATTGGCTGGCACATGAAGGATGTTCAATGCATATTTTATTAATGAAAATAAATGTTAGTACAATTTAATTTTTCAGTCCCTTGTCATTTTACAAAATATGTGTCTATAACACAACATATAATTCCACAAATGTTGATTAATTACATGTATGGGACTAAAAACATGGAGAAACATGTAAGACATAAAAGAGAAACTGACTTTATCCCCCTCAAATGTATTAACTGCAAATAACTTTATTAATGCAGATGCCAGCACCATCTTAATCAAGCCAACTATTACATGTTATGTACCAGCACATAATTTTTTTCTAGAATAAAATAGAAATTGTTTTAAAGTATGAGGAAATTGGAACACGTTAATTTAAATACTAAACCAAGTAAATATTTAAGAAAAAAATCACATTTCAAGCTTGTAGAGAACACTTCACAAATTTAATAAAACAGAGTTATAATAAAACATCCCTTTTAAATTAATTGCGCTTCAGATCTGACTGGCTTAGTAACACGGAGTGTTTAAATGAGTATATTCTAGCTGCAAGTGAAATTTCAAAGCTCAGAATGGCCAAGTATTTCAGTTTGCCAAGAGCAGGAAAGATGTTTTATATTTATATGCAACACAGATATTTTCATACAATCAGACAAATAATCTCCACAAATCCTGCCTGAAATTTTCAAACAAATCAGAGAGACATACAATAAACACAAGAAATATGGAAACCATGTCGGCTGTGTAACATTTGCTAAAACAACTGTATTAAAGAAGGTTTAAGAAGTTACAAAGAGAAATATAGAAGAAAACTCCATTCCATGTCTAAATAAACTTCAATCTAAGAAGAATCACATAAATTAAGTTTTTAAAACTATTCAAGGAAAAACAATTAAATAGATGGCTGCAGTAAAGCGTGGCTATTACATTTTCTCTGTCCACGGGGGTGTTGGGCATGGCATATTATGATAAAAATTGGATTAGAAGTCAAAGAAATTTTTAGTTTAAAAATGAGAAAAAAATGTTACATTATGTAATTGCCTGTTCCAGTTTTTGGCCTTCTGACTTTTCTTGCCATGCTCTAGTAGACTGTATTTTAGAAAAGGGCATAATATTATAGCATTTCACAATCTAACGAGATTATGTATTGGTAGCATGTTAACCATGGTTCACTTTTCAACTACTGCTCATAATGAGTAGCATTCTTTGAATTCTGTGTGTTTGTGTGTGTTTGTGTGTGTGTGTGTTTGCGTGTGTGTGTGTTTCCCTATTTGTGAAACTACAAACTAACATCACAGGCATAAATATCTATGATTGATATTTCCTTTGCAATTAGATGATACAGTGTTATAACCATGGTGCAATAAAAATATCTTTGCAGGACACTGCGATGAGATTTGAGACATTTAGTGTTAGATTTCATTTTAAACAACCTTAATTTGATGGTGCCTAATCATTTATTTTAGATGTAAGCCAGGCACACAAAATCAAGGCTTGATCAATCGTGACAACCTGAGCAAGTAGAATCAATTTAGCAAAATTATCTGGGGACTTTGCCATAATAAATTGAAAGGTAAGAAAAATGATGCAAGTGTTGACCTACTACCTTACTTGGTTATTAAATATGTTGAAAGCTATGTTGAATGTAAGGAAACAGTATTCAGATCTTAGGAAATTCTGCATTTGAGAAAATAATCGATAGATTATAGCTCAGGGTCTTCACATACACTTCAACTAAAAGGCATGCACTTTCAAAGCTAATGTAAGGTGATTAACAAAGCTTTTTGAAAAATGTTAAGTACTATATTTTAGAACTCTGACTTACTTAAATTTAAATATGTCATATGTGATCATTAAGTTTGTCAAGTTGGCTAGGCCATTACTCATATATTTGGTTAAACTTATACTAGATATTCCTGTAAAGGTAATTTTAGATGAGATTAATATTTAAGTCAGTACACTTTGAGTGAAACTGATTATCCTCCATAATGTGAGTGGGCCTCATCCAATTAGTTGAAGGTCTTAAGAGAAGAAGGCTGACTCCTTGGAAAAATTGGGAATTCCACCAGTAAACTGCCTTTGTACATAAACAACTCTCTACATATCTTCAAACAACCATGATAATTTTGGATGTCTCAAGCTTATGTAGCATAACACAGTTTCTTAAAATGAGTCTCCCTCTTTCTCTATATGCACTTTGTAGGTTTGGTATTTCTGAGGAACTTTAATATTTTATTTGAATGAGTGTGGATATATTCTGCAAACTTATCTTCACTGCTTCCTTGAAGGCACCATTAAAGTCGGGCAGGTTAATATTATTTTTATGACTAGCTGGGCATGATGATGCACATTTGTAATCTCAGCATTTGGGAGGCTGATACAGGAAGATCGCCGTTCGAAGATGGCCTCAGCTACTGAGTGGGACTCTTTGCAACTCAGTGAGACCTTGATTCAAAAATTAAAGAATAATGCATAGGGCTGGGGGTGTTGCTTGGAGGTAAAATGTCCCTGGGTTCCATCCTCAGTACTAATATCCTTTTCTGAGGGAAAAAAAATTGGCTAGGAGTTTACATATCAGTGATTTGTGAAAAATAATCAGTTTTATTATAAAATTACACTTTAAGTTTTTAAAGATTGCATAGTTATATTTGATAAACATACACTGTAGGGAATAAAGTGGGTAGAATTATCTGATAAGAAAATACTTTTGATGGTTTCAGATGATTTAGCCTTATTTCTAAATGACTATAATAACAATGAAATGGAAACATAATACAATTTTAACAATTTGCAACAATAAATTTGATTATTTTTTATGACTAGAAGTGTGAATTTTACTTTTATTTACTCTTTAAAAACAGTTTCAGGAGAAGAAATATAATTCATTTATTTTGACTCTGCTGGGTTTGAAAGCATATTTTTAATACGTCCCACCTAGAAGGAAAAAAAAAAGTTTTTTTCTTCGTACGTTTTCACCAAGTTGGATACATCAGAGTTTTCCTGTGTTTGAGTCAGATTATCAACTAAAAAGCCCTAGGAGCCATACATTCCACGTGTCCCTCCCCACCCCTTACTGAAACTTCACTCAAATTAAAGCAATGAATAACAACTGCTTTTGATCACACATCCAAAAGGCTATCATAAGTAAATTAATAATTCTTCCTGAAATGAAATATTATCATTTGCATATGTAACCCTTGATGACTATCGAATATTCTCTTTTATTAATTTGGGCAGTCTTGATCTATGTGTTGAAACCTGCGCTGGATATTTTGCAATGGCCAACTACTATAAACATTTTTAAAAAGTGAGAAAACCTGAAAAAAAAAATCTTTTTAGTTAGTGCATGGGTTGGGAGCCTGCTATATGACTAGCCGAAAATGCTGAATTAAGTCATGAAATATTTTCATCAACTAATTTTATCCAGTGAGGCCATTCTGCATATAATTTAAAATTTTTCTCACATGGGACCAATGAAGCAACAATTTATCTGTCTCACTGTTCATCTTGCCATCTGTCTATCTAGATAGATGAGCAATACCTTACCTACTAAAAATAGTTATATAAATATATAAACCGGTTCTTTTTCTAAGCACATCTTCGAAAATGTTTCTGTCCTGTTTTTCCCTTCACAAAACAAATCATCAAGCACTATTACTGCAAAATTGCCATATCATTTTGAGAATTATCGAGATTTGACACGACTGGCTTGTAGAATATTTGAATACTATAGCAAATAGTTTTTTCTCTTTTCGTTAAATTGTAGAGTAGTTCCTCTTTGGAGTTTTGTTTTGTATAGGTGGCCTCTGCAAAGCCTTCCAATCCTAAGAGTGCACTTTTAGGGTGGAAAAAATCTTCATTGTGTGATGAATAGCAGGTAAAATTTTCACGATGGGAATCATATCGTGGCAAGGACACCTGAAGACACTTGTTGACACTTTTTTCTTGGCTTAAAGTTCCTGTAGGTGCAAAAAGGTCACAAATGGCAAAAATAGTAGCATGGTCATTGGTGCCCCACCCTTGAGCATATGATGACCAGGCCTGTTATAATCCAGCCGATTACTTCAAGCTAACGATTAGCTCAGTCAGTCATCCCAACTCCCATCTAAAGAGATTGAGGTCTAGAGATAATTAGTTTGGTAGAGCTAAGTGAGGTGCAACATACCTGTTATCCCAGCTACTCTAGAAGTGGAGGCAGTAGGATGGGATTGAAAGTTCAAACCTCATGGGGGTAACTTAGGGAGATCTCAAAATAAACTAAAAAGGGCTGAACATGTAGCCTGCAGCAAAATGCCTTGGCCTCAATACCCATTACCAATACATAATACATAATACATACATACATACATACATACATACATACATACATATATACATAATCAGGGCAATTGGATTTAATATATTTATCCAGGCATAATGCTGCATACCTTTAATTAATCCATTAATTGGGAGGCTGAGACGGGAGGGTCATAGATTCAAGGCAGGCCTCAGTAATTTAGTAAGGTTGTCAGCAACTTAGTGAGACCCTGCTTCAAAATAAAATATAAAAAGGGCAGAGGGGGCATAGCTCAGATGTAGAATGTTCTTGGGTTCAATCTCCAGTACCACACATATAAAAAATAATATAATAAAATAAATTAACATAATTAAAACTTACTAAATTCACTAAAATCAAAAGTTTAGTTTTCCTATCAGGCCACAATTCTAAGTACTCAAGATTCACACATGGCTACTTCTTAGGACAGTACAAGATAAAACCCAGAATTTCCATGAAATATAGCTAGTAATTCATACTTATGTAATATTTTATATTTAAATGCCATTTATGACTTATTATACATCTTTTACAAAACTCATGAGAAAAGAAAGTTCAAAAGTTTTATATTTTTTCATCCCAAACTGTATGTTCAAGGACATTAATTCTATAGGGCCAGGAAAAAAAATTAAAAAGTTAGCTTAAATAGGGTCAAAAAAAGATTCTGCTAATTTTTTGGGGGGAAAGCATCAGCATTGCATCATTTGTACATATTTTCAGTGTTTATTTTGGAAAACACACTCGTTTGTACATATAGATTTTTATATTTAGTAGCTTATTAGTATTAATTTTTCATTGTCAAATCCTAGTGTGTAGACAGCACTTAGCTAACACCAGTTCTCTTTTAAACTCATGCTCAATACAAAATAGGCACCCCTTTGTTTGCAAAAGAAGGGAAAAGCAAAAAATGTAATCGCAAATTTTAGCATACAGTTTGTTCATTGTTTATGCCACAATTACTGTACATGGATTAATAATTATAATTTCTGAACCTAATAATTTATGCATTAATATTTTGTCCTTGTCATGTCTTTAATTTTTGCAATTAATTGTTTTAATAACGGAAAGGTTAATTGCGCTATTCATCAGAATTGCTTGCTGTGAAACGGTAGACAAATAAGAACCTTACAGATAAAGGGCATACTTACTAATCAAGCCTGTCACTTCTTTAGAAAATAAACTTGCTGTGACAGCCTAATAGATTTATGTAATTTGCAAAATCTTGGGGTTCAGAAAAGTCTGCTAAAACAAATGAAGCTGTAACAAGCTATCAAATTTATATTTACATTCAAATTTACCCATAGCTACATGTATCTATGTTTAAGTCTCTCTCTATATGTATGCCTGTATTCTAGGCACAAATTTACACATGTGTATACTCATTTATTAAACTAAATTTTTTCTCAATCCATAATAAGTTACTATTTCTCTTAAAATTACTAGTGCATGATTTGAATAACATAACATTGTTATTACAATAGATATAAATTAAACATATTTCTATTTACATTCTACTAGATATTTTGAATTTTTGTGGGATTTTTGGATGCTGCGTATTGAACTCACGGGCATTCTACCTCTGAAGCATACCCCCCCACCAAGACTCTTTTGAATTTTATTTGGAAACAGGTCTCACCAAGTTGCTGAAAGCTTGGGTAAATTTCTGAGACTGGCCTCGAATCTGTGCTCCTCTTGCCTCAGCCTCTCCAGTACTGGGATTATATTAGAATTATAGGCATGCTTCAGTTTGCCCAACTTGAATTTATAAGATTATTATGGAGTTAATTATAAGATAGCCAACTCATCTCAATACTCAAAAAAGTACTAGAAAAGATAGTAAAGTGGTTCAGTTTTTATGAATTTCTAAAACACCAATGCACATAGTTTAGTTTGGCATCTATTAGCAAGAACATAATTCAGGAATTATCTTTGGAATTAACACAGTTTTAGAGTAAGAGTGTCTTAAATAAGGTAGGGGGTTTTCTTGTACAAAGCATATAGTCAGAAGCAGGTAACACTGGATGATTGACTGCTAACTTTTTGTTCCAGTGTTCTTATTATTTTACCTGCATTATTGCATCGTGCCTGCAACCTGGTCATTGGGACACCCAAATCTCCGTCCATTTTCTAGTCTCCAGGAAAGAAAAACTGTGTAAAGGATACACATTGCAGATGAGACATGGCATCTAAAGAACTTCTTTGGAAGGCTCTCTCACACACACACACACACACACACACACACACACACACACACACATATATATGTCTCTCTCTGTGTGTGTATACACATACATAGATATATTTATAAATATATAGAGAGACATATAAATTCATGTAAGTTTATGCATATGCATATATTCACATATATAGTTCACAAATATCACTGCCCCAAAGACATCATCCTCAGGCTCTGTTTAGCTACTACAACTACATATTACGGGAAAATGAGTGTTTCATGTATTCATTCTTCTCTGAATTGGATTTTCTGTGTTCATTAGCTTTCAGGTGCTAACATACAATAGCTGAAGTAAACGACAAAAAAGGAAGAAATATTTATTTTGGCTTAGTTCAGTAGGTTTCAGTCCATGGTCACCTGTGCTCTGCTGCCTTTGGTCCTGCAGTGAGGGAGCAGGAAGAGAAAGTCTGTTCAACTTATGGCAGCCAAAAAGTATAGAGGAGGGAGAGCCTGAGGTCCTGGTGTCTCTTTCCAAAGAAGCTAGCAATGGCCCAACTTTCTTCTTCTATACCTCTCTACCTAAAGGCTCCCCTGCCTCTTAGCAAAGCTGTGTGCTGGCCACCAAGTCTTTGGTATAAGGGCCTTTGGGGGTCATGTAAGATCTAAACTACAACAATGTTATATCTCATAGTGTAATGTCTGTAAAGCACAGTTTAGTTACCCAACTCATTAAAGACACAACACTGAACAAATACAATATCAAAATAAAAAGAACATTTGAAAAATACAATGCAATCCTGGTCCATAAAATGGTCAAATATTCATGAACATAATATTGCAGCATTTATTATCTCTTCTAGAAAAGTTCCTTAGCTCATTTGACAGCCTGGGCTCGGTCCCTGCCAGGACTCTTGTCTCTGATCATGTGGCCGTGGAGAGGGAGGTCTTGCTGTCAATGTCACACCTCCCTCCTGTTGACACAGGTTTAGGGACAAAGGACTATTTCTGACATATTTCTATCAATCAGGCTTGTAGTATCTTTTTCTTTTTTCTCTTTTTTTCTTTGAATAAATTTTCACATATGTACTAGTGTTCCAATCTGTTAATTTTCACTTAATTTCTTGGTTATAAAACAAAATCAAAATGCAGTTTTAAGCTTACGAGTTCTAATGAACTTACTATTCTATCACCTCTGATTTCAATGATTATGATCAGTCTTTTTGCTTCGTTTCCTAAACAGTAGCCATAAAATCAAGAGCTTCAGTTTAAGCTTGTATTTTAATCTATTGACCCTAAAAGCAAGGGTTTTGTGGGAAGTTTGTTCTTATTCATGAAAGAAGGCAGGATAACAAGTTTATCTCCAGTTAAAGATGCCATTTGGAAGCCACTACTTATACCTATTAGAATCTGGAGTCCACACAGTTGGTTTTTCTCTGTTAAGATTCCTGATTAAAATACAGTCAATGTAGAAGGCAGGACAAGGACAGACAAGAGAATTTTTCCTTCTGTATCTGCTTCCACAATGGTTTGCTCTAGTCTGAAGTTCTCCATTTTGCACAAATTAGCAAAAAGTGGCAAGGGGGAAACAGTAAATGTTAATATAATCCTTACTAGTTTCATTTCTAAATCATTAATGGATTCATTACAGCTTGAAAAGGGAGTCATTAATCTTTCTTTTTTATTTTTTGGTTGTGTGTGTGTTGTATTGGGAATGGAACCCAAGGGCTTCTACCTCTGGGCTACACTCCCAGAACTATTTTTATATTTGATTTAAAAACAGTGTCTCCAGTACCACCAAAAAAACAAACAAAAAACCCCCAGAAAAACAGAAATAAAATGAATAAAATGTAATCATTTTTTTATTAAAAAAAAAAACAGGGTCTTACTAAGTTGCTGAGAATCTCACTAAGTAGCTAAGGCTGGCTTTGAACCTGTGTGATCCTCCGTTTTCAACTTCCCATGTACTGGGAATAAAAGCGTGCTCCACCATGCCCAGCACTACTAATTCTATTTCTAAATCATTAATGGATTCCCTACATCTTGCAAAAGGCAGTCATTAAGCCTTGGATGTTGCCCTATATAATACCATTTTGAGTAAAGATTTCTTGTTTTCTTCAGAAACGTAAGTCACATGGATGATCCCATATATGGGTCAGAAAAGCACGTGATTCCATGTTATAGAAAATTCTAGTTGTGTTACTGAAGCAACCGCCATAGCCGCCATAGCCAGAGGGAAGTTCTTCTGTTTTAAAGATTGATGAGGTCAATTCCTAACAGACAAATTCGGTTGAGGGAAAGAACAGGTTGTCTGCACCAGATCATACCAGTCATAGAATAGGTCATGAATTCTCCCAAAAAGTTACCATTCATCAGTCATTCAACAGTCATTAAAGCTTAGCTTATTATGTTAGGTGCTTAATAAGGGTTTGAGAAACAATAAAAAAGCAAGGTAAATACAATCTTCACTCTCAGGAACTTTGCAGTCTATCAAGATAAGGAGACAAAGATTGATTTTGAAAGAAAAATCCAAGGTGTTATATTTGAAAAAAATAAAAGCAAAAAAAAAGTGCTAAGATATGGATAGTCAACTTTTATTGGATGTGACTTATTTTCCAGGCACTGTTTTAAGTTTTTTTAATCATTAGCATATTTAATGTCTTATGGAAACTCTATAAGTTATCATTATACCTCATTTATATATTATAAAACTAAGGATACAGGAAGGCAAAATGAGCTGCTTAAAATCAAACAGTGATTGATGGCGGAGAAATTTTAGTTTACCAATTTAAATATGAAGTTCGTGCTCTCGGTCGCTACTACATTCCCTTTTATGAGACACAAAGCAGAGGGCTTTTTAAAGAGAGAGACAGCAAAAGTGAAATTGAAACCCATGCTAAGACTTCAGGGATAAAAAGGAGTGAGGCAGAAGATGAATATGGAAAGGTCATTCAGGAGAATGAAATTACATGTTGGAGAATCGCAAGATAGGAGTGAGAACACAGTGTTCCACAAACATAAACAGGCCAATATGTTTGTACAATTTTGAACAGAAATTTGAACAGAAAGAAAGTAAGTGATGGAAGGATCACAAAGAAGTTTGAGGCTGTGATAAAAAATTTAGATTTATTCTCCATGCAAAGGGTATCTATTGGAGGGCATTAAAAATCCAGTTTTACCTGTACAACATTAAAAACCAGTTTTACCTGTAGAACATTTTACCTGTAGAACATAATTAAACCAGTTTTACCTGTAGAAAATCACTCTCTTTTTTTAAAGTGTTTCGATGTTTGTGGAATACTTTAATAGTTAAAAATGAGATGATCACTTAGGACAGGCATGGTATCTGGTCGCTCAGTTCTTGACAGAAAATCAAGTCAACATGATTTGAGGTATACTCAAGAAAAGACTCTTTAAGTTGACTTTTCATTCACAGGCATTCCTCTTTTCTCTTGTGGCCACTGTGTGGAATACATATCCACGAGTAGTTCTTGCTTCTTGAGTCAGGGAGAAAGAAATGAACAGATGAGAGACCAGAGGAGCAGCTGAGCAAGGAATCTGGCAGAAATACACAGAAATGTATAGGTGGATGATCAGAATCTTGAGGGGCAAGTAAAGTAAGCGATGATAACAATGACTTCACGTTTCCATTGTAGGTTATTAAAATATTCTGTGATCTCTTTCTGATAAAAATATTTGTACAGTGAGTAGGTTTCTTAGTTTTCTGAGGCATAGATATAAGAGTTGCTTTTCAGTAATTACTTAGCATGGCACATTTTCTAGAAAGTACAAAGTTGGTGAATTATTTTGTGCAAAATAAAAACCCCAAAGAAAACTAGCAAAGAAATATTTTATATAAAAATTTTTACCCCAAGAACTAAGAATGTAGCTTTCAGGCGTGGTAGGTTAGCAAAAATTATGATTTTATTGGGCCTGTTCAACTATTCTCAGATCTTTCTAACAATGAAATTATGCAACTAGAGCTTTTAATATACAACAGAGTATAAGATCAAAAATCTGCTTAAAATAGTGTCACCAGATCTCGCAAATCTCTTAATGCTTAGTAATATTGCTGCTTTCTTCATTTGGTGTAATAATTTATTTCTGGTAGTCATATAACAGTATTTTTTTAATCACCTTTTTGACTTTTTATTTTTTGAGGGTCTGGGGATGGAACCCAAGGGTATTTGACCTCTGAGCTATACCCCCTGCCCTACTTTGTATTCTTTATTTTAAAACAGGCTTTCACTAAGTTGTGGAGGAACAGCTGAGGTTGTCAGCAAACCTCAATCCTCTGGTCTCAGCCTCCCGAATGCTGAGAATACGAGCGGTGCCACCATACCCAGCTTACTTTTTTTTTTTCCCCCCTAGGGCTTTTGTATCACAGAAAAATACTCATTCAATAAATTATATAAAAATAGCAAAATTTTTGATTAGATGAAATATTGAGAAAATATTTTAAGAAGATCTAAATTTCTTGTGTTTGATTTATATGTACAGTGCATATACTTGAAGTAAATAAAACTTACTGTGTTTTGTAAGTTAGATTAAAATGAATCAGTGTTGGGACGTCCATTAAGCTATTTACCATTTTCTACTTACACTCCTTCCACTATCTCTTTGTTTCAAGAAGTTTATAAACATACTTCTTTTAACTTTTAAATGTGTATTTATTAATGCCCATACTACTGTACTCTATTTATACCTGTGTTTAAAATTTAGCTACGTGAATAAGCAAACTTCTACAATGTGATAAGTAGCTACCAAAACAGTGCAGCTAAATCATAATTAATGGTGAGAAACTAGAAGCTTTCTCACTAAAATTAGAAATGGGATAAGATAGTTCCTTTTCATACTCTTTTTGACCATTATATTGAAATCCTAGATAATACACTAAGTCAAGAAAAAGAAATAAAAGGGATACAAATTGGAAAGAATTAAGCTGTATTTGTTCATAGATGGTGTGGTTGTCAATGTGGCTCTCTAATAGAACTGAGAAAACAATTAACAAAAATCTCCTTTCCTCTAGATAATTTTACTTACTTATATATACATATATTCTCTTTATCATATTTTTTTTTGAGTTTCATGATACTTCACAACTAGTTGGGATTTAAGGTAAAAGTGAAATGCTGGTGAGGAAAAATATAATTTTGTCATTTTAAAGCTAGGGAACAAAAGGTCATAGAAGGAACTCTAGATGAAGAAGGAGAAACCAAGTCCAGGTATGGTGGCCACGCTTGTAATCCCAGCATTTGGGAGGCTGAGACAGAAGGGTCGTAGTTTGCAGGCAGCCTCGGCTACTCGGCGAGGCCCTCTGCTACTCAATGAGATGCTGTTTCAAAAGTAGTAAGTACTAGGGGTATAGCTCAAGGGTAGAATGCCCCTAAGTTCCATCCCCAGTACCACTAAAAAATAAAATAGCCAGGCGTGGTAGAGCACGCTTGTAATATATATATATATATATATATATATATATATATATATATATATATATATGTGTGTGTGTGTGTGTGTGTGTGTGTGTGTGTGTGTGTTTGTGTGTGTGTGTGTGTGTGTGTGTCTTGGAGTGTAGCCCGCAGGTAGAAGGGTTTCCAGGAACCCCAGTACCATCAAAAAATAAAATATATAACAACAACAAAATAAATAAAATAAAATAAAATAAAAGATAAAAAAATTAAAAAGGAGAACCCATAGAAGGGCAAATAAAGAGGCCTAAAAGGGAGTGATGGGAAAGGGGTAAGGGAGAAAGTCTCTAATGTACATTCACAAACATATCAAGGTCAATCACTAAGCCAAACATGAGAAGGAAGGGATGGGGTGGGAATTGAGAAAGGGCTAAATGAGCCATGTGTGCATGTGTGCCTCTATCATCTTATACACCATTAAGTGTATGACTACAATGCATTCATAAACGCTTTTAAAAAGTGTCAGAGATTACTCTCCGGGACTTGCGAGGGAGAGACCTGAAGTGAGGACACAGACAACTGCTTCTCATGCAACTGGCAGCTTTATTGAAGGTAGCAGGCACTTACATATCATAAACACAGAAGAGCAAGCCAGGGTATCTCGGGCAAAGGATTGGATGACGTGTGAGTCAAGAAAAACTAACAACACTTACATAAATATTTTTCAGTTAATCATAAACTTAATTAAGAATACGTATGCCTAAGAGAACAAACGTAGGGTCTGCATTCGATCACGGTTACCTTAATCAAGTATACGTACGTCTAAGAGAACAAAAGTGTTTGCATGTGGCCATGGCTTTTGGAACAGCTTGTGGACTTGGTCCTTTGCCTAGCCCTCAGAAGACCTCGTAAAAGACTATTGAAAATGAGATTGAGATCAGTTCCCGCTGTCACTGGTGGGCTTGGGGCACGTATTTATTCTGGAAAGAACAGGAGTTACACCTAGAGGTTTGGAGGACTTAACCTTTCCTTAAGCCACCTTAACACTTTTGAAATCTTTCATTTCTCAGATTTCTTCCATGTCCTCAGTCAAAAAAGAATCTTTTCATTCCTAATGTGATTTGACTTTATTTCTAAAGTCATTTATGCTTTTTAATATTAATTAAATGTCTAGTAAGACAATGATGCAGATTGCCCCTTTTAAGCTAAAATGTCTTTAAATCTTGATGTCTCTTATTTTCCTGGGATAAACCTACTTGATTATATTTTACATTCTTCTTATGGTAATGAATTTGTTTGAAACAAATTATTAAGAGGTTTTTTTTTTTTTTTTTTTTTTTTTTTGGTGGTACTGGGGTTCCTGGAAACCTTTCTATCTCCGGGCTATACTCCCAGACCTATTTTATACATTTTTAAAATTTGGAAACAGGGTCTCTTAAGCCAGCACGGCTGGTTTCAAACCTGCACCATCCTCCTGTCTCCACCTCCCAAGCAAGGGGATTACAAGTGTGCGCCACCGCACCCGGCTATATTAAGAGCTTTTGAACTCAAATTATTAAGACAAATCAGGTTATGGCATTAATTTACTTTTTTCTGCAGTGTGAACAGCAAAAATATTTCTAAGGGCATTGCTATGTTTAAACCATGGGAAACAGTCACTCTTATGCTATGCTTTGAAGCATTATATATACTATAGGAATAACTTACTATTTGACATTTTCACTGAGACTACATATAAAAATGCCTAGGTCTAAAAAATATTTTGCTTTTACAATGTTATTAATTTTTCACAATTGTTTTACACCTAATTTAAATTTATTTTAATTCTCTTGATCACACTTTCCAAGTTAATAATTTAGGACTTTTAATTCATTAGCATTAACTTGATAGACCATTTATTTTGTTTTTTCTATAGTTGTCATTTTACTTTGTTTTTTAAAACAAATTACATTTGTCTTTTTATTATTATTTAGATTTAGAAAGGCCTTTTTTTTTTTCAGAATCATTACTTTCCTTTGCCCTGTAATCACAACACTGTAATTCCTTTCTTTTTTTGCTATACAGTGAATTGAAGCCAGAAGGCCATTCCACCTCCCTGGTGGAGGGCCTCACTAAGTGGTTGGAGCTGGGGAGAATTTACGTTTTTCCTGTCTTAGCCTCTTAAGTACTGGGATTAAAAGCATGAACCATCACAACTGGCTCCCATCTACTTTCCCCTTTTTTTTTCTTTGTGTTTTTTGCATATGCCTTATTTTGGGTGTGTGTGTGTGTGTGTGTGTGTGTGTGTGTGTGTGTTGACTTCTAATATTAAATTATATCCTATTCTGCTTCTGATTTGCATTCACACTATGATGTTTGTGATTATTTCCAATAATCACCCCTTGAAATTGACCCCTTTAATATTAACATTGTGATTTAACTCTACTTTTTACTTCTACGGTAAACCATATACAACAGAAGTAAAGAAATTACAAACATTGATTTAATTTATAAAGAAATAATATGTTATCTAGGTGTGGTGGTGTACACCTATAATTCCAGTACTTGGGAAGCTGAAATAGGAGGATTGTAAATTCAAGGCCAGTGTCAGCAATTTAGGGCAAGCCTCAGCAATATTCGATAGATATAGTAGCCTTTCTTTCTATAAGGGTCTTGTAACAGAAGGCAAATTATAAATTTTAATTTGACATTAAAGAAAGTTGAGGAAAAAACATAATGTAGAAAAGTATTCCTGTAATTTTTTCTGTTTTACATAAATACTCATAAATAACAGATATTTCAACTAGGCTTGATGGCTTTGGTTTGTAGATGAGTTTATTAATTTCTTCATCACTAAAAGGCACAACAACAATTAACAAAAGTACTTCCTGTCATTGTTGTTTAAGTGATTAGATCATTAGCTAATTTGCTTGTTTGCAGAGCACTAAGGTAGAGTGTTTATTATTATCTAGTTACATGGTTCTCTTCATTACAAACCAGGAACAAAGCAGAATGTAGAATCTTAACATTAGAAGTGAATAACATGCTAATTATTGTTTTATCCAGAACCTTCTAGTCACATCTGCTTCCTATAAATTTAATGCTATTTAATTTAATGTGGAATTTTGTGGTTATTTTTTCACAATCATTAAATAAAACTATGTAGTGTCTCATGTTATTATAGACAAATATAAATATATTTTAAAACTCACTTCATGTGTACATATATATAAGGTATGTTCTATACCTGTATGTAAGCTATAGCATATATATGTATATATATGCATATTTGATATATGTATGATATATTTATATAGATATGTCCCTATTGGCCTGGGCCTAGAATATCATTAAAACATTTAAAATTGTAAAATTGCACTGGTGAATAAATGACAGAAGCTTTATAGTGTTTTTTAAAAAAGTGAACTTTTCCATCTTCTGTTTGAAGCCATATGTTGATAACTTTTACATCAAAACAGAAATTCTGTACATAAAAATAAAACAGCCACATAAATACGAGTTTTCATGCTAAATGAATAATAAATTATAGGTTATGTGTTCCTTTGATTTTAGAAGATGCATAATTTAAAATGATAAATAATTAACATATCAAAGCATTCTAATTTAACTCATGCACAAGAACAGCTAAGACATAAAGTCAGCCTGCAGCTTAAAACACATCTTTATCGTAGAGAAATGTAGCAGCTTTTTATTACCAACAATTATGCTTCCAAAGGGTAATTTCAGTTTATCACTTTAAAATATTAAGAAATGTCAAAGAGTTCCATTTCTTCAATGGGATGTGTAAGTATACAGAGGTGGAAGACAGAGAGAGAAGCATGGTTAGCAATGTGCTATTACAATCCAGCATGTAACTTGGCCTCTGTCGCTGAAGCCTGATTTCTGAGTGGCATTTCCTTTCATTTCCACAGACGTTCCTCCTCCATGTCGAGTCTACTCAAAAACCATAAAAAAAAAATAAGCCTTGCTTTGTGATCATCAGTTTGGTAGATACTAAAACAGTGTTCTGTGGCTATGGTATGGACTGACAACATCAATATATTTGTGTTCGAGCTAATGACAATCAATAGAAAGTTTCTTGTGTCTTTTAAAACCAGGGGTTGAAGGTATGGTATCAAGAAATTATGGAGGTTATTAATTTGCAGGTGCAAAGTAACATCGACTTACCTTATGTTCTTGAAGAAAAACCCTGTTCTAAAATGTAAATTGCAATTATTTCAAATCATTGGTTGATTGGTTGATTGCTTTCATGCTAGTGAAGGTTAAAATCCAGGGACATTTTGACCCCGAGTTACACCCAGCCTTATTTTATTCTTCATTGTGAAGCAGGGTCTCTCTAAGCTTAGTAACACCACCTATTACACTCCATTTATATTTTATAAGTATCATAGTATGTCCCCTCCAAATTAACTTTAGACCCTTTTAAATAGGGATCTTCCATCTTTTCATGCACTTAGGGGTTTAGGTGTCATTTCTAAAGTATAACTATCTTGAATATATGTTTCAAATTCAAACTAGGGTCATGTGATTACAAATGCAAATTCTTATAAAGAAAAAAAGGGCAAGAGTCAGCACTGAAACTAGTTGGAAAATCTAGTGCAAACTCTCCACTCCTAATTAGTATTATTCTTACTTTTTAAAATTACTGTGTCTAAATTTTAAAGGAAACTCTAATTCAAAAATGTATTAGGAATACATTTACGGTTACAGATGATAAGAGGAATACAATGATTTGGAATGAATAGCTAGATGAGGCTGACTTTGAAGGTGTTTCAGTTTGTCTTTATCCCAAGCCCAGTGTATCTTGAGGGAAGAGTAAAGGGTCTACCTGTGACCGATTGGTTCCATGAGGTCCCCAATTGGCGATTACCTCTTGATCTTCACATAATGGTTTAATCCCTTCCTTATAGGTGTGGACCATCCATAATGATTTTGTTTCCATGAGCAGAATTTTACAGAAGCCATGGATGTCACTTTTCTCACTGGGTTATATAATGCTTATGACCACATGGCAGATGCTGTCTTTGTCACCCTCTCTTTCAGATCTCTTTTACAAAGAAATGAAAACTGTCATGTTGTAAATGGTGCTATGGGTTGGCTTAGATTGCTGACCCATAGAAATAGTGATATTAATATAAACCTTGAGAAATTGTAATTTATTTCACTAGGTAACTAAGACACAATGCAATTTCAAAGTAGCCAGGATGCTAGAACTCACATGAATGTATAGATTATGTTGATCCTCTAAGGATGTTCTGCTGCCTATCTTTAATCCGTTCATAAGATATTCTGAAAATTATTTTTTCTATGAAACACTATGAATGAATGATGTAGTCAAGAATTTAAAGACTAGTTTCAACCTTTTAAAAACCATCCTTTCCAAGAAAAGCACTATTTCTCTAAACACCTATTTAAATCACCTTTACTCCTTGGAAAACCAAGATCTTATCTTCAATCTGTTCCTGAAAAAAGATTTTCTTGATAAGAGATCTTTAGAAAGTTACCTTTGCCAACCTTCTGTTTCTCCCATCATTTCTTATTATGAAAGATAATAATCATACCTTATAATCTAGGACAATATTCCCTGTAGCATAAATCATTGCAACATTAAACCTTAATATTTATTGCCTGTTCTGTCCTGCTGCCGACAGTCCTATTAATGCTTCGCTTAGCAAGTCAAAAAGCGATACCTCAGAACTACATAGTACTAGAAAAGATTGAGAAAACCCTTTGTACACAAATCAGCTGAAAGCATAACTTATCTGTTACAGCAGAGGAAGATTAAACACATGGCCATAAAAATCCCTGCAATCACAGTAAGCGGAGTCGAGGTTGTCTCTATTGCTTTAATAAATCCTTTAAGTATGCTTTCAATCTCTCAACAATTCCTGACAAAGCTCATGTGCTGTTGTTGTGAATCTGCCTACCTCTAAAGTCCTGATGGTGAATATTTCATGTGGATTAGCACTTCCCTGGGTCCCTAGTCTGGGAGAAGCCCGTGTACTATTTGCTAGTGTGGCTTAATACCTTATTAGTTGAAGATGGATTTGTACTTTCAGCCTTTAGCCACCTAATTTCCTGTTACAGAAGATAAAAATTTTATTTCGTGAATGATGAATGAGGTGATTATATTTCACAAATTTTAAGGCCACGGACCATTAACTGAATCAGTCTGAGCTCTTGTCATTTTTGCCCATATGTATGCAGTATGAAAAGAGAGGCTTGTGTTGTTGTAATACCTGACTACAGCCATGGACAAGACCTTGTAAACTTCATGAGAAAACTTTATTTGAAGATGGGTATGATGGCTCGAACTTCTTATCCCAATGATTGGGAGGCTGAGACAAGAAGATCACAGATTGGGGTTCATACTGGGCAACTAAGGAAGGCATTCAGCAACTTATTTAGATCCTGTTCTAAAAAAAAAATGAGAAAATAAAACAGGGTCAGGGGTAAAACTCCAATGTAGAATGCCCCTGCATTTAATCTCCAGTTCCACTATCACAAAAACGACAACAACAAAGATTATTTGAGCAGGCGGATGGCTAGAAAAAAACACAGTTCAAACTTTCCTGGAGAAATTAAGGGATTGTGATATTGAAGTTTGGATTTGAAGTAAGCCTCAGCTTTCTTTTTATTTGTAGGACCTCTTATACAGTGACCACCAAAATAATTACCAGAAACCTCACTTAAAGAATATAAATATTCAATGAATATTCTTGTTCAGCTATGTAGATCTTTTCACTGCAAATTTATGTGATCAGGTCAAATATCAACATTAGAACGTTAAGAGGAAATGAACTTATTAGAATGTTTCTCTCACTAGGTATTACAAAAGAGATAATTTAACTTCAGTCCTTTATCATTGACTCTAATCTCTATTTTGGGGTTTGGGACTTGACATTTCTCACTGACAACTTAAGGCAGAAAAGATAAACAAAATAATTGCCGGAGTGTCTGGAAAGGCATTTCACATTGCGAAAGTCACCAATTCTAAAACATTAACCCCAACACTTCTTAATCCTAGAGTTCCCCCCCCCCCTTAGGGAGCACTGATGTAAATGGATTTACAAACCTCAAGGCTAATTACTACCTAAGCAGGAAAAATAAGACTTCACTGTCCAAGAAGTTTCTGGGTTTTTAAATCTATAATCTTAACTCACCTCTTTTATTATTTTATCCCAGGGAGAACTATTTTACTTAGTTAACACATAGCTTTTCTTATTCTAACATCATTAATATTAGTAGAGGATTTTTGTTTTGTTTTGTGCCTGGAGATATAGCCAGTCTTAGCTAGACACTCCCCTTCTGTATTAAATACCAAGAGGAGACATAATCTTTAGAATGTTTCTCTCTGCACATTCTCCTCCCTTTCATCATTCTGTTTTTCTCTGTGTCTCATTGACTTAACACATTTTTATATCTAGGAATTAAACCTATTCTGCTTCTTTATCTGATGATTTGTCCATTTATTGGTAATTGCTACTCACCAATTAGTATTTTATGTGTGGAAGTCCTAAATTACTGTATGTGGGTTGATTTTCTGATCGTTAGAATCATTAAATTTCTTAAAATATGTGAGTGTATGTAAAAAACAAGATATCAGGAAAGATTTGACAGATTCTTTGTTTTTTGCTCTTTTTGTAGAGAAAGATAGAACTAATCCATAGAGCAGCTGCTATTACTTATACTAATAAAAATAAGATTTCACAACCTTTATTAAAAATCTTGAGAGAGCTACCTAAAGAACCTCTTGAATATATGGTGAATTCTTCATTTGGATGGGTCTAGCCCTGTTGTGGAGAGTAAGGTCAGAATGAGGTTTCTAAGCAGCTGTTCAGACTGTTCAGCCTGACATCAGGAGTCTTTGAGCTTTTGCCTCTTTCTAGATCACAGAGTTACACATAAAAGTAATCAAGGAGACGTGACAAGAAGCTAGAGTGTGCACCTTAATAAAATGTTACCTATATGAGGTAAAATGATTTTAAAACTTACATGCTTTAAAACTTCTCAATAGGGACTGATTCTTCTGTATCTTCAGTGAAGAAGTATAAAATATATGCCCAGACTTTTTCTTTGTACATAGAAACATAAAAGAGTGGTATTTCTAACCAGTCAGAATGTCCTAGTTTATAAGTTACTTTTAATAACTAATGGTTGATAGATTCTCAGGCTTTTGGCTAAGATTAAGTGTATCTATTCTTATCTAAGATTAATAAGTTGTTTAGAAAGTTCTATTAAAGTCTGAATAGAAAATTAGCTACATTAAGATCTTTTATGGAAGAAGAAATGGCAATATGGCATAATTCAACAAAACAATTTTTAAGTAATTTTTTCTTATAAATTGCTTGCTTAGCATTGTTCTCTATCCAGAGGAGAATGAAGTGATAGTTTGTGCATTGTACAAAATATTTTCAAATTATGATGTAATTAAGATCTCACATCAAAACCATAAGTTAGAAAGGTAGGAATGAAATTTAAGTAAACTAATTATATTGGTTCGGTTATTATTTTGAAACCTAATTTGACTAACTTAAAAATGTGTGTTCTAGTAACCACTATGACTACCCTCAATGAATTTTATATTTTGTTGAAACATTTCACATATACTAATAGATCTGTGTTTATTTAATGAAAAAATTAATAAAGAAAGAGGAAAGAGATCACATAACATAAAAAATTCCATATATGTTTCTTGATCCTTCTTACAATTTAAAGTCTCCTTCCTATAATAGTGAGTTACTCCCCAAAATATCCAGGTACTATACCACCCCAACTGTAAATGTGAAGGTAAAAGTTCACCAACTAATAAGAAAGAAGACCATCTTTAACTGTCTAGGAATAATGTCTTTGTAAAAATAAGTGATATTTCTCAGTAAATAACCAATATTTATCAAATAGCCCAGAATAAAATTTGAAATATTCACTAAGAAATAGCTGCCTTGATTGTTATTCTTAGATTTAAGCTACCTGCACCATAAGTGTTTTGTGGGAAATTGTTGTCAAGGTTCTAAGTCTTAGACAAGTAAAAATTTATATACTATAAGTATGATTCTTTTGAATATTTGGAAATCACAAACAAAATTATCCTAGACTCCTTGTAATTTGAAGGAATAGACACATTGCTAGAAATAGACATCTGACAAAATAGTAATAACATAAGACATGACAAATGTGTCATTTTCTGGTATATTAAACTCATATAGTCCTGGAGATGTTTTGAGTTTTTGGAAATAAATGTGGAATAAATTGATTAGTTTTAAGACAAAATTAATCATTTAAAATTATATCCCTAACAAGGCATGGTGGGGTACCTGTAATCCTAGTATTAGGGAGGTTGAGACAGGAGGTTCACAGGTTTGGGGACAGCCTCAGCAAGTTAATGATACTGAGAGGTGCAGCATATCGCAGTCCTACAAAACTCAAAACTCAGCCTCCATGAAGGCAGATCCTTCATAAGAGAAAAATATAAAGTACCAAAAATCAAAAAAGCACTGAACAATTGAACCCCGGGTGGGACAAATGACAGAAGACAGAACAGGGAATGGCAAAGTGTCCTGGGTGCACCTCGTCTGGGGAACATTGTTGGTGGCTGCCAGCCAGCCAACTGGCCTCACCATCTTGGCCTGTCCACTCGGAGCCAGGACTGCTAGCACTGCGTTCTCTAGAGACGTGACACTCAGCAAAGAAAATCCAACAACCTGATGTGGAGTAAGCAACTGTGGATCTTCAACATCATGAGTGGTCAGGACTTCACTCCCTGTTCAACAGAGCTTCTACAGCCTACACACCTGGCCAGATGCAGCAGCAGCCAATAGACCATCTGTCCCTCCATGTGTCACAGCAAGAGACTGCCGGTATAGCTGTGGGGACTCTCATGGCAAGCAATACACTTGTGTGGTCCGAGACTTTGTTGTCCATCTTTGTGGAGGTTGGGTTCGAGGCTGCAGGCAGGCATAGCAGAGGTACAAGAGAAGCCCATAGCATGCAGGGTGCAGTGTCCACACTATACAAAAAGAAAGGAAGAAAGAAAGAAAGAAAGAAAGAAAGAAAGAAAGAAAGAAAGAAAGAGAGAAAGAAAGAAAGTCTAGAAAAAAATTGTCAAATTTCTAGAGACATACAACTTTCCTAAATTGAGTCAAGAAGCCGGGTGTAGTGGCACACGCTTGTAATCCCCGTGCTTGGGAGGCAGAGACAAAAGGATTGCACAGGTTCAAAGCCAGCCTCAGATACTTACTTAGTGAGGCTCTCAGCAACCTAGTGAGACCCTGTTTCCAAATAAAATATAAAATAGGTCTGGGAGTATAGCTCAGAGGTAGAAAGCATCTGGGTTCCACCCCGAGTACCACTAAAAAACCCAAAAATAATATTAATAATAATAATAATAATAATAATAATAATAAATTGAGTCAAGAAGATAAAGAAAATTTAAACTGACCAATAACAACAAAGCGATCGAAGCAGCAATAAAGAGGATACTATCAAACAAAAGTCCAGGACCAGATGGTTTTTCAAGTAAATTTTATAAAATCTTTATAGAAGAGCTAATTCTAATAAATTTCTATTCCATATAATAGAAAGAAATGGGACTCTCCCAAATACATTCTATGAAGCCACATCACACTAGTACAAAAAACAAATTAAGACAGCTCAAGAAAAGAAAATTATAGGTCTATATTGTTGATTGAACTTAGATGTACAAATACTAAACAAAATACTAGCAATGTACATTCAAAATCACATCAAGAAAATCATACACCATGACCAAGTAGGGTTCATTCCAGGGATGCGAGTCTAGTTCAACATAGGAAAAATAATCCATGTAATTTACCACATAAACAGAACCGAGGACAAAAATCAAATAATCATTTCAAAAGATGCTGAAAAAACATTCAAAAATCTAACGCTCACTTATGCTAAAAGCACTGCAGAGGATTGTAATAGAAGAAACATAACTAAACATCATAAAGCAATATAAAAAGGGCCCACAGCCAACTTATTAAATGGTAAAAACCTGTGAGAGTTACCACTAAAAATAAGAGAAAGACAAAGGTGCCCATTATCACCACTTCCTTTCATTATAGTACTTGAACTCTACTAGAACAAAAATGCAAGGGAAGAAAATCAAAGGAGTACAACTAGGAAAAGAAGGAAAAGTATCCCTATTTTCAGATGACATAATACTATACTTAGAAGACAAATTCAACTAAGAGGATACAAAATCAATCTTAAAAAATTCAGAAGCTTTTCTGTATGCCAACCATAAATCCACTGAAAAAGAAATCAAAAAAACACTTCCAGTCATGATATCCCATGAAAAAAATAAAATATTTAGGAATAAACCTAAAGGAGGTAAAAGACCTACAAACAACATGATAAAACATTGAAAATTTAAAAAAAAGTTGAAAATAAATCAAAGAAGACCATAAGAGATGGAAAAATCTTCCATGTTCTTGGATATCAAATTGGCTAATCTTCCAAACCTGATCTACAGATTCAATGCAATACTCATTAAATCACCATGATCATTCCTCACAGACATAGAAAAATTAGTTCTTAAATTTATTTGAAAAAATAAAATGGAAGAGTCAAAGTATGTCTTAGTAACAAGAACCAGGCAGCAGGCATCAAAATACCAAAATTCAAACTATACTACAAAGCCATAGTAATAAAAACAGCATGGTACCGGCACAAAACAGACTCCTAGAACAATGGAGTAGAACAAGAGGCTCAGAAACAAATCTGCACAATTACAGCCATTTGATTTTTGACAAAAGGGCCAAAACCCTACACTAGAAAAATGATAGCCTCTTCAACAAGTGGTGTTGGTAAAACTGGTTAACTATATGCAGAAAAAGAGATATAATCCCCACTTTCTCACCTTACACGAGTCAAGTCAAGATGGATCAAAGAACTGAAAATCAGACCAGAGACCTTGACGATGTCATAGATCCAACACTTCAATACATAGACACAAGTAAAACTTTTATCACAAGACCCCAAAGGAAAAAAAATGAAAAGGAGGATCAACATGTGGCATTTCGTTAAACTGAAGAGCTTCTGTTTAAGGGAACTATCAAGATCCTCAACAGATAGCCAACAGAATGGGAGGAAAATTTTTTCAACTATTTCTCTGATAAAGAATTAATATCTAGAGTCCACAGGGAACTGAAGAAACTCACCACTAAGAAAACAAATAACCCAATCAAAAATAGACAAGTGAACTACATAGATAATTCACAAAAGAAGAAATTCAAATGACCAATAAATATATGAAAAAATGTCTAACATCATTAGCAATCAGAGAGATGCAAATCAAAATTACCCTGACATTTCACCTAACTCCAATTGGAATGGCAATAATTAAAAACACAAACAACAGGAAATGCTGGAAAGAGTGTGGAGAGGTGGGACCTCTAGTACATTGTTGGTAGAATTGCAAATTAATGCAATCAGTTTGGAAAACAGCCTAGAGGATCCTCAGAAGAATGAGAATGAACCTACCTTATAATCCAACAGTATCATTTCTGTATATCTACCCAAAAGAATGAAAGTAAAACTACTAGACTAATGTATGCATATTTAAGTTTATAGTAACACAGTTCACAATTGCCAAACATTGGAACTAGCCAAGATGTCCATCAACAGATAAATGGATGATAAAAATACAGGACATGTACACAATGAAATTTTACTCAGCCTTAAGTAAGAACAAAATTATGTCATTTACAGGGAAATGGAAGAAACTGGGAAACATGCTGAGATTAGTCAGTCACCAAAAATAAAAAAAAATAAGATGCTCTCCCTAATATGTGGAACTAGGGAGAAAAGGCGTCATAGGAGAGCCTCTAGATGAAAAAGAAAAAATTTTGGATGATCAAATAAGGTGACCTAACTGAGGGGGATGGGTTGGGGAAAGGGGGAAACTTCCTAATGCACATAATAAACATTCCCAAATATATCAGAGTCATCCACTAAGCCAAACATGATTAGGAGGGAAAGGGAGGAATGGGGTAGAAATTGAGGAAGGGCTAAATGAGTGATGTGTACATGTATGTCTCTACCATCTTGCACCCCATTAAGATGTATGACTACAATGAACCAGTTAAAAAAAAAAAAAAGGTTAAAAACAATAACTACCACACAAAGGCAGGGGTGTAGCTTGGAGGTCTAATGCCCGTGGTTTTAATCTACAATCTCTCTCACACACACATACACAAAATATTTCCTTTATGCTTAAACTGGGAGGTGGACTCATGACCCCAAAGAAGTCTTAAATCTCAACATGACAAAAAGGCTTTATTAGATGTGATTAAAGGTCATCAGATGGGGAGATTAACCTGGATTCTCTAGGTGGGCCAAATGTAATCACAAATATATTAATATATGAAGAGGTTGAGAGGAGAGGCAGAAGCAGAAAAAAATGTTATGATGATAATTGGGAAGCTGAGACAGGAGGATCGTGGTTCACGAACAGCCTCAGCTACTTAGTGAGGCCCTCTGTGACTTAGTGGGACCCTGTTTCAAAATAAAAATAAAAATAAAAAATAGGGCAAGGGGTATGTATGGCTCAGAGGTTGAATGCCCCTGGGTTTCATCCCCAGACCTGCAAAATAAAGAAAAAAAATGTTATGATGATAGCAGAATTCAGAGTTATGTTCAGCCATGAGCCAAAAAATGCAGATGTTCCCAGATGTTGCAATAGCCAATAAAATATTCTTTCCTTAAAGCCTAACAAGGAACATAGCTCTGGCAAAACTTTGATTTTATCCCATTGAGATACATTTTTAATGTGTGTGTGTGTGTGTGTGTGTGTGTGTGTGTGTGTGTGACTTGTGATTAACCCCAGGGTCATTCTATCTCTGAGGTATACATTTAGCCATTTTAATTTTAATTTAATTTAATTTTTTGAAACAGTGTTGTGGTAAGTCTTTGAGGGTCTTCCAAAGTTTCCCATGCTGTCTTCACCCTTGTGATCTTCCTGTTTCAACCTCACAAGTAATGGGATTACAGGTATGTGCCACTATGCCCAGCTACCTTCAGAGCAGCAAAAGTAAATATATGTTGTCCTAAGCCAGTAACTTTGTGAAATTTTTTATATTAGCAATTTAGTACTATCATCCTTAAGATAGGTAATAACTAAGCTTTTGCATTTTTGTACCTTTACTAAATTCTTGTGGTAACAGCTCAATAATATATCAAGCTTCCAAGTACCTTGACACTCTATTCTCATGGAAGGAGATGCAGGAGTCTCTAGTCAGTCTTTCAGGAACAATGAGGACTATAGAAAGATAACTATTTCTTTCTGATTTCTCTAAGACTTTCTTGGTTTTAGTACTCAAAGTTGCATGTCCTGGAAATTTCATAAGTCCCAGGCAAATCCTAATATTTGTTCTTCCTAACCCAATTCAATTTTGAGATAAGTGAAGAAGGTATGTTCTCACAACTAAAACGAGAAGAAAATCAGATAATTTGTCATGGATCATCTGTGATGTACTCAGAAAAATCACATTTAGGTTGTATACCAATCCATGCAGGAGAAAATTGCGTGGGGTCAGAATTGGTCTTGTAAATTTCTTAGGGAGCTTCTTAGTTGGAGACAGACCTGATATCTCTCAACATGGCTGACAATGACAGTTTTTCTCTCAGAACCACAACAGATTGCTCTTTCTCTGGTTAAGCCCCAGAAGGAATTAGTTTGCATTTAGGGACCATGTGGTATGGAAATCACATGCAACTGGTTTATTGAGTAGTCTCAACTCAGTGGGGGTGTAAACACGAAGCAGTTTGTGTTTCTACAATCACTGCTTTCAACTGCAATCTGTCAAAATGTTCTTATTGACATCTCTGACAGATTTTACAATTGATCAATCACTCCAGTTATTTAAACTCCACTCATTATAGAACTTTTATGGTTCATCCTTAAATATCATCTCTTCCTGTAGACTTGAGCTGGGAGCTGTCTTGCTGGAGTGATGGAGAGTGGGGAAAGACTTTATGCTTCTTTTTTAATTTCTCTTCTGCATCTCCCTGCACGAACATGCTGATGAGAAAGGAAGGGAGAAAAGATAAATATATACACATTTTTGTTTGCTGTATAATTAGCTGATTTGGGGGGCAATGTCCTCCCTCTTGATGGTCTGTCTCAGTTTCCTCAGCTCCATCAGGAGGTTTATAACAATCATCCAGAGTGATCTCCATGACTCTCTTTCCTCTAGAGCTTTTTGTTCCAATGGGAAACTATTCTGTGCAACACACCAGCTGGGTAACATCAGCCCTGTTTCTTCCTGTACAGCTCTCTTGAATCCTGGAAAACTTGTACCTTGAATTCCAAAAACGATGGGGAAACTGACAGCTTTACGGCATTCTCTCCTCCTACCCTGACATCCTTTTCTAACTGTCTTCTCTTCTTTTATAATCACAGAATTAGCTAGGCAAGATGAATGCTTAAGCAGACAGTGAATATAGAAACCCAATAATGGCTTTCTGTCCTTCTCAGCAATCCCCACATTTACAAGTGGTTTTCATCCTAATCAACCTCAGTTTACTGTGGGAAGTGATGACATAATCTCTCTCCTCAAACACCCTTTTCCCAAAGCCTTTCTTCCCCTTCTGTCTTCTCCAAACTTCCGTTGATAAGGATTGGGACTAAATGTGGATTGGAAAATGTAGAAGATTATGGCCAAAGCAGTTATGCTATCAATAAACCCCAAGATGGGGTTTAGAATGTAGGATATTTAGCTTCTGTTTGTCCTCGTCATTGGATATAAGTCACCACCTATGGTCCATAGATATTACATATTAAGAATCATTTTCTTTTGAAGAGAATGTGCCCCCAGTGTTTACTCAGGAAGGAAAATACTAGAGGGAATACAGATGCATGTTTCATATGCGTGCTTCCTTAGGACTTCTCATCTCTTGGGGAAATGGAAGTTAGAACAGGTCACTTTTTTTTTTTTTTTTACTGTTCTAGCTATTCACAGTAGAAGGTGATTCACCTGAACAAGTATATTTAAAGTTAATATGTGTGCATTTTATGTACAGTATAGTAAAAAGTAATGTTGGAAAGGCCAGAGATAATGAGCCCTGTTAAAGTAGTCATAGATAGCCGGGCGTGGTGGCTCATGCTTGTAATCCCAGCATTCAGGAGGCTGAGACTAGAAGATAGCGGTTCGTGGACAGCCTCAGCTACTTGGTGAGGCCCTGGAACTTAGACCCTGTTTCAAAATAAAGAATACAAATAGGACAGGGGTGTAGCTTGGAAGTCAAAGGCCCCTGGGTTTCATCCCCAGACCCCCCCCCACTCCACAAAAAACAGTAGTCATAGAAATGTGTACGTCATTGGTTTGTTAAGATATTTGACTGAGACGATAGTGTCTCATTTACTTCACCATATTCAGGATACATAAAGAGCAGGAAACATTCATTAAATAAAATTAGCCATAAATTGCCGGGCATGGTGGCACACGCTTGTAATCCCCGTGCTTGGGATGCAGAGACAGGAGGATCACGTAGGTTCGAAGCCAGCCTTGCTGGCTTAAGGGACCCTGTTTCCAAATAAAAATATAAAATAGGTCTGGGAGTATAGCCTGTAGGTAGAAGGGTTACATCCCCAGTACTACCAAAAGAAAAAAAAAATTAGCCATAAATTGTTTCAGATGAGTACTTATGAGCTTGTTATACAATTTGTATTTTTGTCTATGTTTGGAAATTTCTATAATGACTGTCATGAGTATATTTTTAATCAGGAAAATTTTGATTTCTAATGAGTTTTCAACTCTAATTTTCCAAAGGATTGATTGTTGTTTTTTTTACCTGCAGTTATATTATTACTAATTCTGTACTTTGTCATGTGTGGTTGTTAATGTGACTTGATTTATCCCAATGGAAAATTAGTAAGTCTTCATATTTCAGATAAGTAATATGGGTGCAAAAAACGTGTGTATAGTCATCACGTGAGCTATTCTTCTTCATTCCCTCCAAAATGATAGACACATATATTTAGAACATTTAGTGCCGATTGCTTAGTAAACATTGATATATAGTAAAACACCAAGTAAACCCAATTCACTTACGTGGTAATTTTCTCTAATTCTGGAGACCTTAGACGATCATTTTGTTTCTGTGAAATGAAGGATGCAATGAGAGTTTAAACGTGAATTCTTATATCCACACTTGCCATTTTCTAAAATCCATCTTATTTTTTTTCTAATTGCTATGTCTATATGGTATAAAGAAGTTATAGTTCAGTACATAAAACTGAGAATATTGAATTTAACCCATAGGAAGCAAAAGTTGTATAAGATAGTTTTCAGTATCCTTGAGATAGCATTTTTAATAATAATAAATATTTTAGGTTAGTCAATCATCTTGCTAATTTATTCCAGCTTAATCTTATATGTCTTAGTGATGATAAAATGCATATCTCAGAAGGATTTAAATAGTTTGCAATGGGAATCACACTGAACACGCAAATGATTTCAAACTCATGTTTCTATATATTGTGTATCTTAATTTGTTGTTCATAAATCAGTATATTTAGAAAAGACTAGAACATAACTTTTTTTTTTTTTGGTGGTACTGGGGTTCCTGGAAACCATTCTACCTCTGGGCTACACTCCCTAGTTTTTATATTTTTATTTGAAAACCGAGTCTCTGAAGCCAATGAGGCTGACTTCGAACCTGCACGATCCTCCTGTCTCTGTCTCGCAAGAGCGGGGATTACAAGGCTGCGCCACCACGCCAGGCCCTGGAACAAACTTTTAACAAAGTAATTATATAAAATAATGTTGATTTATATTATCTAAAATATCACATTATTCATATATAAACATACTTTTTGTTTAAATACTTTGGATTTTTTAAACAATGTATTTAGTATCCTATGGCTTTGTGTTAATAGTTATAGTATGATAAAGAGGCTCTGTGGTAAAATATGCATATGAATTACTAAAGATGATATATTCTTCTTAGAAGTTTTGGCACATGTAGCATAATAAAGGCTTTGGCAAATTCTATATGAGAGAAACTTCATCTTTGATAATTTTTCACTTATATAGTCTTGCAGTATTTGGGGAAAACAGATTAAAATATTTTAAATTGCTAATGTTCATAGATCTTAATTTTAAAAATTTTCCTTGATGCTAGGTATGAGGCTGTATTCTTGAAGCCAGATATGGTGGTATAATCCTGTAATCTCAGCACTTTGGAGGGTGATAGTTCAAGGTCAGCATGAGGTAATTTATGAGACCTTGTTTCAAAATAAAAAACTAAAAGATGGGCTAAGAATATGGCCCAGAGGTAAAAGAAAATCCCTGGGTTCAAGCCCCAGTACTACACACACTTACACAAAAACAGTTCTTAAAATCTTAGCAATAAAACAAAGTTTAAAAATAATAGCTTATTTAATATATGAATATAAATTAGGCATATACAATTTAAACTTATAGCCGGGCGTGGTGACGCACGCTTGTAATCCCCGCACTTGGGAGGCAGAAACAGGAGGATCGCGCAGGTTCGAAGCCAGCCCCGCGTGCTGGCTTAGGAGACCCTGTTTCCAAATAAAAGAAATGTAAAAATAGGTCTGGGAGTGTAGCCCAGAGGTAGAAGGGCTTCCAGGAACCCCAGTACCACCAAAAAAAAAATTAAACTTATAGAAAACAATATTTACATAATGATAAATAAATTATTATTTATCCTTAGTATGTTATAAATATTCTACAGTCTATATATAAGGATAGAGAACTATAGATGAAAGTCAGTGTTTTGTATTGGGATATTTTGTAAAACAATTGAGAGAAGTAATAGAGAGAAAGAATTAAAAAATAGTGGTAGGATTGGAGAAGAGACTATGTATTTGAAAATATTTTTTAACTTTTTAAATTAATATATTTTTTAAAATTTTTATTAGTGCAATGTAGTCATACATCTAATGGGATAAAAGATGGTGGAGGCATACATGCAGATTTGAAAATATTTAACAGGTAACTCAGTAGGACCCGTGACTAAAGAATGCAGAGAAAAAGGAGAGTAAGATCTAACATGTGGTTGGATATTTATTAGTAGCATAAATGAAAATGTATAATAACAGGAAAAATGGTTTGGTAAAAAGATGATACAGTGTGTTTTGTGTGTGTGTGTGTGTGTGTGTGTGTGTGTGTGTGTGTGTGTGTAAAAATAGGTATGTATATTAGAGAAATGAAAATCATGGCAAAGCTTTTATAAAAAGTGGCAAGGTTTTTTTATTTTAGAACAGTCATACATACAATAATATTTTTTAAAAAGCCTTAAAATCTTTATTTTGTGTTACATTTTATTACTTGCCCAAGGAACTTTTCATAAAATAATAAATATGGTATCACCTGCCTTGGATATAGTCTCTGTTTTTATATTTATGAGACTTTAGAGCATATTAAATTATAATTTTTCTTTAATAATTTACTTCTTTTGACTTCCAAAAAGTACATCCTGGAAAATATTAGGTAAATATTTATCACTTAATAGGCCTTAGAAAATATTTTCTTCTCATTTTCACCCTCCTTTTTCTTTTTTTTAATTATTTCCTTGTAGACTCATAACCATGAGGTCTATTACATGTTGGCGCTGGTACACTCCATTTGAATTCATTTGATAAACTTTTATTTTGAATTTATTTGACAGTCCACCTCTCACAAATGAGGCTGCAAATGCCATTATTTATTTTTTTTAATTCTCCTTAATCTAGTACAGGAAGAAGGCTTCAGGAAGAGCCTAGCTCAATCTCATGCTTTTTGAAGTTGATACATTAAAAGATAAACGGTGGAGCCAGACTTGGTGGGATGTGCCTGTAATTCCAGTAATTGAGAGCCTGAGACTGGAATATAGGTTCGAGGAAAAACTCAGCAACCTAGTGAGGTGCTCAGCAGCTTAATGAGAGCCTGTTTCAAAATAACAAATAAACCAGAGTTGGGGGTATAAGTCAGAATTAGAATGTTCCTGGGTTCCTCTCTAGTACCCAAACAATAAAATTAAATAAATGATGGCAATGGGACGACTTTGTTCTGCCTGTGGGGAGGTAATGGAGAGAGTGAGATTCTGTTTCTAAAGGTGGTCATGGCTCTGTCCACCAGTAATCACTGGCTCCCAGTACTGTCAGAAGATCCCTGGGGTTCAGAGTTTACCAAGTGAGCTGTCTTCATGGGACAAGT
Organism: Muscardinus avellanarius; assembly: GCF_963383645.1. Taxonomy (NCBI): domain Eukaryota; kingdom Metazoa; phylum Chordata; class Mammalia; order Rodentia; family Gliridae; genus Muscardinus; species Muscardinus avellanarius. The sequence continues at coordinate 16,998,492 of NC_137793.1, forward strand.
GACCTTTTCATGCAAACTTATTTATTCTTTACATATGTATGGCATACCATATGAAGTTTGGGTACATGTATACATTGCATAATTTTCAAGTCAGGGTAAGCATCTGTCTTCCTTTTGGTAAAAACATTCAAAATCCTTTCTTTTAGCTTTTTCAATCGTATATATGGTACATTATTATTATCAATAGTTGATTCTTATATTTATCTGGAAAGTCAATGAGCCATATAGTGTTGATTGTATTTTTCTACATAAATATTTTTTGTAACCTAAATTAGAGTTGGTTTATCTCTGCTCATAATAAATAACAGATTATATCAGAATCAGGCATCATTTTCATTTTTTTTCTTTGTGTTGTTTAATGTGATTTGTTTCTTGTTCTAGTTTATATACATCCATTATTTTATGAATCTAATTTGGTCCACAGCTAATGATTTTATTTAATATTGATTCTAGGTAGTAGGGAAATTGCATCCTTATTAGTTATGTAACATAAAGGCTTAACATGGTTTTCAGCACAGATTATGTAAAATATATCCATTTCAAACTTTGGTTATTTTTGTGTATTTTTAATTTCAGTCACCACTCATAAAAAGCCAGGTGATTTTAACACAATTTTGTAGAATTAATTAGGGCAAATTATAGTTCATTTCAGCTCTCCTAATTAATTTTTGCTAGTGGTATGTAGTATAAAAATGCCGTGCGGACATTTGGTGTGCTCTCTTTGCAAAATGAGGAAATATAACCTTATCACCAGGTAACGTATCTAGTGTCTAACTAAATTTAGCTGAGGCTTGTCCTTTTATATAAGTTCCCACTTATCTAAGTTGACTCCCATTAGCCACTGTGCCATAATGGCTTGTGGGAAGACTGAACAGAAAATTGAATTAATGCAAGCCATTTCTCAATCATTTCTCATTCTCATGAAATGATTAAAGCTGATGTAAGAGGGCTCATTAAAACGGAAAACATTAGGCTCATTAAAAAGCCATTAAACCATCTCACTTCTCTGATTTATTTTATCGTAACCTTATTTAGCCATTGTTTAAAAGTCACTGCACCCCAAATTTTTTTCTTATTATTGAGAAAATTTTATCCAAACTATATACTCTGGCTAGGTGACCATTTGAAGATTGAAATCATCTCATACTACTTTTGCCTAGTTTATAATTCTCTGAGGCTAGCCTCTGACTACTACAAATTGAAGATCTGCTAACAATACTCAGTTGAAATAGATTTACCTTCCAATATTTTCAGCTATTTTCAATTCACACAAAAGTTCTTAATCTTACAACTTTTTATTGTTTAAACTTGAAACTGAATTACTACTTACACAGGCAAAGTGAATGTCCATTAGTTATAGTATGATAATGATATGATTTTTGTTAAGCAGCAGTAATTTCTTTTGCCAAACCAAATAAAAGATCTACCCTGGGAAAATACATCTTTGTAAGAAGTTTCAGCTGGAGCATTAAGTGTAATACAGTCAGATACTAACGGGTTTTCTGTTTCTTTAAGAATATTTTTAATATATCTTTGCAAAAATAGACCCAAATAAAATTGACTTGACTTAAAAAATGATTTGGTACATCCAAGAATTCATATAGAAGAGAAATACATTATAAGATATACTCTTATTAGGAGCATATCATACTAGCTGAAGCAGTAAGACTAGCTGAAGTCCTGAAACCTCAGTGGCATGATTTAATGTCATAGCCTGGTGCTGATTTTATTAGCCTTTGTTCATCTTATAATTGTGCTCTGGAAGGTGCTAGACTTCATAATGCACTACCCATAAACCCTTTCTAGGAAGGATTTATTGTTTTCTAAAGGCTCATCAAAGCACCACCATTTTGGTATAACATGAAACAACTCGGACCAAGCCATATTTTAAAAGAAATCTCTGTAGCTCCCATATAGAGCTGTATTAAGTGCCAGAATCTCAGCTTCAGTCTTTCTCTCTTCTCAACCCAGTTTCCATTTCTTCTCTCCCACTGTTGATTAATGCAGAGCAATTGTTAATAAACATCGTGCACAGTAAGCTCTATCTCAGCATCAGCTCTGCAGAAAACCTAGTCTACATTGTTAATCCTATAGTCTTCGATATATCTAAGGCAGGAAAATAGAGAGAAGTAAGTCGCACACACTGTCAAATGTCACAGCCCCAAAGTAATTTCTATCATCAATGCTTACAGGCCACTGGTTAGAAATAGTCACATGACCCCAAATTAATTATAAGACAATGAGAATGTCAGAGAACACATCAACCCTGGTGACCACTGTCTCCACAATAGTACTCAAATTGAAGTGCCATTTTGTACTCAGGACTAGCATAATCTTTTCTAGTGTTCACAGATTTTGTTGGCAAGTCTTCTAGATTATCACATGAAATACCCTTGTTTCTTTTTTGACAATTTGACTTACTCTTCATACTTAAAATAACTTTGATTATAATTATTCTATTGTAGTCTTGACTTATGTGTAAAGAAATGATGAAAACAAGAAACTTGAATTTTTTATTCTATATTCATTCTAGACTGACTCACTTTATAGCTACACTTGATAAGGTGCCCTTTTCTTCTGTGTGGTTTCAAAACTTTGAGGATGTCAGTTATTAAGTTCAACACTAGTCCAAACTTATTAAATAAAAATTCCAGACATAAACAATTCATAACCTTTAAATTGTATGCTGTTTTGAGCAGCACAGTGAAGTCTCTTCACTGTCTCTTTCTGTACTACTTAGGAATGTGTATCATCCCTCTGTGTAGTGTATCTGCACTGTGCACTATCTTCCTTTTAGTCATTTAACAGCTATCATTATTTTGAGTTCAACTGCTGCAGTATCATAGCGTTTTTGTTCATGTAGCCCTTGCGTGGTAGCCTACCACCACATCATGAGTCTATGTCATTTATCTCACTTTATCTCATTAGGTAGGCACTGCATCCTCTTACAACATCACACAAATGACCAGTTTGACACAGTAAGATATTTTGAGATAAGTCACACTTAGAAAGCTTACAAATTATGCTGCCTTATTATTGACTATTATTAAAATCTTGTGTGTGATTTCTAAATTCACTGCATTTGTAGACTGGCATATGTGTAGCGAAAGGAAGTAGGTAGAGTGAATGGTGCTACCTGTGGTTTTAGACATCTACTCAGGGTCTGCACACATACCATTTATAGAGAAAGGAACTCTATTTTATTTTATTATGCCTTCCGTTAATTTAATCAGTTAGTCAAATTTTGTGTTGATGGTATAACAGAATAGTATAACTATAATGATCATAGTAACAGAAAATTAAAAATATTATGGTTACTAACTTGTATGATAAGTCATAACTATTTCTGTTTCATAAGGAATAAATACAGGCCTTAAAATTTAAAAACTTACATAAGATTATCAACTAATAAAGACATATAGGGCTATAATTTATACACATATAGCTTCAAAGACTGCTATTTAACTAGAATACAAGACATCTTAGTTGTTTTCTAAGTGCTTTTCTCTAAGCTTCTTTCTTCTTAATTTGTAATCTATTTTTAGATTAAAGAGTGAAATTTGTCAAATAATATATAGTGGTTTAAATATACTGGGCGTGGTGGCGCACGCTTGTAATCCCTGCACTTGTGAGGCGGAGACAGGAGGATCACGCAGGTTCTAAACCAGCTGCACTGGCTTAATAGACCCTGTTAAATAAAAAAGCATAAAAGAGGTCTGGGAGTATAGCCCGAAGTAGAAGGGTTTCCAAGAACTTCAGTACCACCAAAATAAATAAATAAATAAATAAATAAATAAATAAATAAATAAATCTAAACATATGAAAAAATAAATGTAAACATTTGCATATATACACAGACACACATATGTAAATAAAAAATACAGGTATTTCAGGCAGGCATAGTGATGCACACTTTTAATACCAGTTTTGGGAGGCTGAGAAAGGAGGTTCCAGGGTAGTTTCAGCTATTTAATGAGGCCCTTTGCAACTCAGTGAGACCCTGTTTCAAAGTAAAATAATAAAAAAAATAAGGCTGGGGTTTTATCTTGAAGGTAGAATGCCCCTGGGTTCTATCCCCAGTACCACACACAAAAAAAAAGTCATGCATTTCAATATTATTCAAATAAAATTTTGCTTGTTGAAACAGACATTTTTCCCAGATAAAGTCATCATGTATCTAAATGCCATCGAACACTGCATGTATCTATCCATGATTAAAGTCAAAATAATGGACCAAGAGTTAGCCCAAAGTGCATTAATCTGAGGGGAAAAAATTATGCAGAGTGAGGAGCATGGAAGTTTCACCTATTTAAACATGTTTTCACCTAATTTGCTACTCATGAGTTTTTGTATTATGTCCTTGAGTAAAATGAATTATTCAATACATAATGTTATAGTTTGGGTTTACTAATATTTTATCAATGCTGTTACTGTTATTAGCAACATAAATACTGATGTTTCTGTTTAACAAGATGAGTAATTTAATCCCATGTCTAAATAAAGAAATATTCTCAATTTGAATGATTAGAGAATGAAGTTGAAGTTTTAAGGAAAAGTTTTAAAACACTACAAGTGAATCCAGCTCGAGGGTGATGTAGGTTAACTAAGCTCAGGATAGGTGCATACAAATCAGGTACCTAATCATTAGTTTTTAAGGAGAAGTTTTAGAATAATGAGATGCACATTCTTGAACTTTTCTGATCAGTGAATCGTCTTTACATAAATCTACATGGAAATCCTGAATATAATGAGAAGTTAGCCTCGGAGTATGGTGTAACACATAAGAAATCAAATGGGTGATTTTAATGGTTCTCATTGACTAACATGCTTTATAAATCTTGCCCTCCTGCTAACACAGTAGATAGGTGAGTTCCTGTCTAGGACAACCTGTTCCCACAGTCAGGTGGGCACACTGTCAACGCCAGCTACTCTGGAGTTTCATTTCTAGAACTCCATTGCTTTCCAATAGCATACACTTGGACAGACAAATTCACACTTGTCTGCACTATAGCTTCTATTTGGTTGTGTTTATAAATTCAAATTAGTTAATATAAATTTATCTAGAAAGATATTCCACTGCCAATGTTTCAAACAGAATCTGCGAGGCACTCCTTATAGTTAAATGAATAGTGCATGTATCTAATATCTGTAAGTGCTGAAGCTAATACTCTTGCAAAGAGTGGTACAAGGAATGGAACTCACCTTTTCTGATTACCAAAAGTAATCATGTAAAAATTCTGCTGCACAAAATTCGCATTTCCTTCCATGTTTTCTTTAAGTATAAATGAATATTTTGACTTTTAAGTTATATTTTAAAAGGGCTAAATGAATTATGTGTGCATGTATGCCTCTACCATCTTGTACTCCATTAAGATGTATGACTACAAAGCACCAATAAAAAATTTTTAAAAAGTTAAAAAAAATCTTAGACTTTCAGAAAATGTATGACAACAGTAGAGAGAGTTCTCATATACTCTTCAACAGTTCTTTCTATTATTAACATTTTATTTTATTATGTTTTCACAACTAATGAGAAAATATTAATATATATTACCTAGAGTCCATAATTTATTGTCTTTTGCTTTATATTTATTTTTCTTTTATGTTTAAAGGCTCTATCTCAGTTTGCCTTATTAGCTTCTTAGGGTTTCCTCATCTGTGACAATTTATGTCTTTACTTGTTTTCCATCAACTGGATAGTTTTAAGGAGTATTCTAATTATTTGCTCAGTTATTTTGTAGAGTGCCCCTTTATTGAGATGTATCCATTCTGTTTATGATTAGACTGGGATTATGGGTGTTTGGCAAAACCTGAAAGATAAAGTATCATTTTCCTTGCTTGAGGTCAAGGCTGCATATTTTCAGCATGACTTATTATAGCTGACGTTAACCTTGATAACCTTGAAAACCTTGTCAGATTTCTCTACCATAAAATTAATCTTTTTTTCCTTTTCCTATTATCTTCGTTCAAAGAAGTCACAATAGCCAGGTGTAGTGGCACATTCTTGTAATCCTAGTACTTGGGAGGCTGAGACGGGAGGATCTGGGTTTGCAGCCAGCCTCAGCTACTTAGTGAGGCCCCTGCATAGCTCAGTGAGACCCTGTTTCAAAATAAAGAATAAAAAAAATCAGGCTGAGGGTGTAGCTTGAAGATAAAATGCCCCTGAGTTCAATCTGAAACACCACACACACACACACAGAAAAAGAAGTCACAATGAACATCCAGTAGTTAAGAGGTGAGAATTTATGTTCCAACTGTTGAGGAGAGATTACATCAATTTTTTGGAATGATTCTGCATGGCCTATCTCTTCTATATCTAAATAAAATACATTATAGCAGTATAAACTCATTTATTCCATACTTTGAGTTACATTCCAATATTATTTTTGTACCCTTAATATATTTTTGGACACTGACAGTTTTATCATTTGGCTCCTATTTTCTGTGATTTTCTTTTGTCATTGTGGTCTTTTTTTTTTTCCTCCTCCTCCTCCTCCTCCTCCTTCTCCTCTTCCTTCTTCATTAGCATTTTCTATTTTTCATAAAATGATACTATTCTTGTATAGTTTCTGTGTATAATAATGAAAGAAAGTCAACCGTTTCTTTTTTGTTTTGCTTTCTGTTTGTTTTTTGTTTGTTTGTTTGTTTTTTAGGGAGCCATGGTTCCCATAGTTGAACAGTGGTATTAGAAGCCAATTTTTTTTTTTTTTTTTTTTGGTGGTACCGGGGTTCCTGGAAGCCCTTCTACCTCCGGGCTACGCTCCCAGACCTATTTTATATTTTTGAAACAGGGTCTCTTAGGCCAGCGCGGCTGGCTTCGAACCTGCGCGATCCTCCTGTCTCCGCCTCCCAAGCGCGGGGATTACAAGCGTGCGCCACCACGCCCGGCAGAAGCCAAAATTTGGACACTAGGTCTGCTCTTTGCCACAGAAATATTACTAATTCTTTACAATCTTTATTGAAAGGGCAGAGAATTATATTTATGTATATTAATGTTTGCGCATACAGAGATCTAAAACTTTTCTACATAGAACCAAGTGTATATTAGGCTAAATGCAATTTTATAAGGATGTTTCCACTTCTCATCTGGTATCATGTGAATCCTTCTAGCTTCTTCCCCTTGTATATTTGTAAATTTCTACTTCAAGGAGGAACATTGCTCCTACCATCTATAGTACATTTACTTAATTTTTCCTTCCTTGCATCGATATGTAGGATGATAGGACTATCAGGATTGCAAATTTGTTGCCCATTAGAAACCGTGTCATTAGATACTAGTCTAATACCTATCTGTTTATTTGCCTTTAATTTTACATTGCACTAATTTCTAAGTACTTAAGTGAGCACACTTTACCTCCTTCTTTTCATTTCATATTGTTTTATACATTTTTATTGAGTTATCAGATACTTGTTGCAGTCTCCATATTTGCTGGGAACTCCTGATGCCCTAAATGACTTAGGTAACATATTTTAAAGTTTAATGTTTGTGCTATAAAGTTCAATGGGTTTTGATAAGTGTATGATGATATGTATTATAGTATTATACAAAATAGTTACACTGTCCTAAAAAATCCTTTGTTCTCCACCTAATCAACTCTCCCCACTGGCTCCCCCCTTCAAGTGATCTTTTACTGTCTCTGTAATCTTGTTCATTCCATGTTATGGAATGGAAATTTTATGGTATGAAGATTTTCAAATTAATTTCTTTTAGTTAGCAATAAGCATTTAAAATTCATCCATATCATTTTGTGTCTTTGTATTTCTCTCTGACAGTCTTTGTATTTAATCTGCATATTGAGCCATTAGCATTTAATGATTATTGATATATTTGGATTAATATCTCCTTTTCGTAATGGCTTTCTATTCATTGTGTATAGCCTTTGTTTCTTACCCTCTATTTTTCTTTCTTCTTTTTTATGAGCATGTTAGAGAATTCAATTTTATCTCTTCGATTTGCATATCAAAGATGCTTCTTTAAAATAATTAGTGGTTTCTTTAGCAATTACAATATGAGTTTTTAACTAATTCAAAGCCCCTTTAAATAACCATTGTTTGCCTCACATGTAGTACAAGAAATTTATAAAATTCTTCCTCCCATTTCTTGTGAAGTTGCTGTAATTCATTACATTTATTTCTGCACACTGAATACAGTTTTGTTGTTAATATTTTTAAGAAACAGTTTTCTTTGAAGTCACTTAAAATAAGAAAAAGTAAAATACTTTTCTGCAGTTATTATTTATTAGATGTTCTTCTGTCCTTCAAGTAGATCCAAGTATAGACCTTTAGCTTTATCCTTTCTAACAAAATCTTTTAACATTTCTTATAGGATATTACTGGCAATCTTTTTTTAAAGTTTTGCTTAAGATTTTATTTCTTCATCATTTTTAAGAGGATAATTTCACTGGTTGTAGAATCCAAAGTTTGAGAATATTTTTAACACTTTATATAATTCACTCCCTATTTTCCATCATTTATGGTTTGCAAAAAAATGTCCATGTTCATTCTTATTTTTACTTCTATATAGGTAAATTGATTTTACTCTTTGACTCCTTCCAAGACTTCTTTTCTTTTCTGCCTTTGTTTTTCTGCAGTTTGTATATAATGTGTTTGCATATTTATGCATGTTCTATTCTTCTCCTTGTTCTCAGGGATTCCTGAGCATGTGATTTGTTGTTTGTCATTAATTTTGAAAGGTCTTGATGACTATTATGTGAAACATTTTTCCACTTCTTTTTCATTTTTGCTGCTTCTCTCCCTGTTGCAGTACATTGCACATTTTCATATTGAAATCATTTTAGGTGTAGTTTTCAATTCTCCATTTCTTTCTGGATTTTATTCTGTATCTTTCCACTGATCTACACTCAAACTGCCCCGTTCTTCCCTCAGCCATGCCCCAGTTCTACTAATGAGCTCATCAATTAAATTCATTTCTTCTACACTATTTTTCATATCTTGATAACCACAAAATAATTGCCAGACTAGGACGGTGATTCACGCCTGTAATCCCAGTACTTGGGAGGCTGAGACAGGTGGATCTCTGGTTTGAGAACAGCATCGGCAACATAGTGAGTCTCACGGCCACTTAACAAGATGCTATTTCAAAAACAAAAAATAAAAGGGCTGTGGATGTGGGTCACAGGTTGAATACCTTGGGTTCAATTCCTGATACCAGAAAGAAATAAAATTTAAAAAGCAATTGTTTTTTGAGTCTCTATCTTAGGAGTTTACATCTCTCCCTATCTGTCTTTTCTAGTATGCAATGTGTGTGTGTGTGTGCGTGTGTGTGTGTGTGTGTGTGTGTGTGTGTTTACACTGAAGGACTTAAAGTAGTCATTGTTGCTCTTTTAAACCACCTATCTGCCAGTTCTAGTATCGGTACCATATCCAAGCATGGTTTTGGTGCTTATATTTCCAGATGATTTTTTCTTTCTCTTCTATAGAAAATTTGATTTTTTTTTGCTGCAGATCTTAAATAATCTATGAGATAAGAGAAGGTGAGGTAAGTAGATCTGATGTTGAGCTTTGGGTTAGCTTGAGTGAGAGTTGGACACTGTTCAGTGTTTGCTGTTGATGCCAGAAACTTCACATTTCTCTACTGCTTTTATTCTCCTCTCTTTTGACTTTCCTAAGAACTCTTCCTTAAAATCTATGTATTCTGGGTCTTTCAGACTTAGTCCATGCTTATTGAATTGGAGGTCATTTGCTCTGATCATAATTATGGAGGGAGAGACAATTTCTGTCTTCACATGTTTACCTAGCAGTCATTTCGTGGTTCTGTGTCCTTGACTATGGGTGGCTATCACAAATGTTTCTTGCTTTTCTCTTCCTTAAGTGGAAGGATTGATGGGTCCAGCCTGACAGCGGTGGGGCTGAGCAGGTAGGTGGGTGCCGAAGGCCCAAGCAACACACGGAGCCGGGAGACGTGTCAAGCAGGATCTCGTTTATTTCTCTCAGGCAACCCAATTTAAAGCAAAACACCGCAAGGGGGATTTCCAACAGGAAACTATTCTAACCTATCAAGCTAAAGGTCACTGCATGTGCAAAATACATAACTTGCAGCCAATCATTATCCAATGCATGAAGGGTTCACGAGCACGGTAGCATTATTTGAGCCAATAAGGCTCAACAGTACCAAATTGGGCTAGCGGGGGCAAGGAGAGTAGTTACGCCCTCCATATCTGCTCGGCGCTACATGTTGCAGATTCATCAGAAGTTTTCGTAGTTCTGTCAGGAGGTTGTGCAGACCCCAAAATAAAGATGACACAGGCTGCTTTGGGGGAAATTCCCCTTACTCCAGTTCAGATAATGAACTATTAAAATCTTTCCCAGGGACGATTAAACTGTGTTCCATTGACTGCTCTGGGATATAAGAGGGAATTATGGAGGGAAAAATCCAGTGGAGTGAGGAAGGTAGTGAGTGGGAGTTTGGAAGGGAGGGAGAATTAAAGGAAACATCCCCACTGATATTATCTACATGGGTACGAATACCGATTCCAATATGCCAATTGCAATGTTTTGTATGGGGGAGGGGGAGAGTAGGAGGAGGGCTGGAAGGAAATTCATCAAGTACTGTGTGCATGTATGTTGCTAGCACTAGAAACTAAATTATGATGTGAGTGATGATACACCAATAAAAGTATACATATAAAAGTAGATTAAATTTAAAAATAATATTCTGGGTATATTTTAAATGCTTATTTTTCTCTACCTTTACCAGAGCCACATGCCACACCTGTCATCGTTCTTGACTCTTCCTTGTGAGACCTGGGAGAGCTCACTGTGGTAATTACAGGAATTTGTGGGTGAGCCCTGCTACGATTGTAGGTACACTCGCACTATTTCATTCTTAGTTTATACTGCTTAGAAGACATTCCATGCAAGTAACCCTGCCAATTTATAGCTCCCGAAGTTCTTGGCTATGACACTCTGAATTCACCTGTCATTCCAGATTTCAGAGTGATGATCATTTCTTCGCTGAATACAAATATTGCCATTGGATTTCAATTAGTTCAGCTTTGTGTGCTGGGATGGGACCGATCGCCGCTAAGTTTTCATATGTCACAGCTGAAAAGAAAAGTTTTGATTTCTTTTTAATTATCTACTAAATACTTCTTCATGACTACGGTGTTTACTTAATCTTATTGTGTTAGTATAGAAAAACCTAACACAGTGCTGGGTACAAAGTGGTTAACTAGATAAATATTAATTCCCTTTTTTTCCTGCCATTTACCTGCATATGTAACAAGATAAAAGATCAATTTGTGAGGCAAAAATGGAGTCCCCTATGTTAAACTCCCACCGTGAATCACTAGTTACTCCTTACATTAAATGTTTTATAAGCACTTATCTTCAATTTTCATTGTTGATGTTTCTTTTATGTATCTTGAGATTTTTTATTTATCTTAGAGCTATTACCAAATGGTAGACTTTAACACTTGAAAACAAACTAGCACTGAAATTGCTTTTATATTCTTTTCATTCATTTTCCCCCATCAGTTCAAGGCTATGTGAAATATGGAATTAAATCCAGAGGAATTAACAAATGAAAGCAGATTCTGAAGAGACTCTGAGTTTTCAAAGTAGTCTCTCTCTCTCTCTCTTTTCTTTTCTCCTTTTCCCCACTTCATTATTATAATACACTGTGTACTATGAAAGTCCCTCAAATCCCATACTTGATTATTATACTTGAAGAACTATTATATTTGAAGAACCACTGTAGTGTTAAATGATACTAGACACAGAAAAATACACATTTCAACTCTAGTAGCAGAAAAGTTTTATTCTGGTTTATGGAAAACAAAGTCTTAAAGTCTCCATTCCGAAAAACAAATGCTATTGCCATTATTCTGTTCATTTATGACTAGATACAGAATAATTTCTTTGCTTCTAATAATCACTATACACAGTAAACTTTCATTCTCCGAGAATAATTTAAGTTGTTCAGTTGAAATGGAGAGACAGAAGTATTATAGAAATCTCTAACTCCAGAAAGCTATTCATAATAGACAAACTATTAACATCAGAAAATAAAACTGAAATACTTTTTCCATGTTGTGTTACAAATAATTATAAAACATCATGGCTTAAAAGGTTACACATTTATTTCTTTAAAGTTTCTGTGGGTCAAGAATCCAAGCATTTTATAACTGGATCCTGTATAAGTGTGCATTGAAGGTATTGTCCCTGGCTGGACCTCATCTGAGGACTGCCTGGGAAGGGTCAGCTTCCAAGGCTCTCCAAGTCCTTGGCAGAATGTAATTTATTCTGCCTGTATAATTTGGGGCAATCTGATTCTTCAAAGTTTTCTAACACAGGGAGAAAAAGACAAGAAGGGGAAAGGAAGAGAAAATTCTTACAGATTTTAGCTTAAACATGGAAGCAACTTTCTGTTACCTTTGTACATTTAGGGGGAAGGAGGTTGTTATGAAAGGTAGGAACAAAAGAAAAGAGAGGTCATTATAGATTCTTCTTAATGTCATCCACCATAACATCTCACCCAAGTGATAAAAAGCAGATGCAAAGTCTAGAAATTGCCATTACATTTGGAGAAAGGTATGTTGTGTAGAAAAATATGATCTATAGTTAGATCATTTTATTTTTAATTAATTATAACTTTTAGCTGAAATTAATGATATTACCAAGCATTAAATGAAGAGAAATTGGTTTATAATTTCATATATTAACTTGCTGATAAAGTATCATACAAGTTACTAGGTACATGAGAAATAAAGTACTTAGAAATTGAAAAAAAACATTAAGGTGTTTATTATTCAGAGCCTTTAAATAACAAATATTATGTGCAACAAAAACAACCAATAAATAGTAAAAACACAAAATAAGTTGAAAAAAATTGTGCAATTAAATGCATGTGTAAATTGGTTAACCGGACATGTCATTGTAAAAATTTTATCAATAATATCTTAATAACAATACATGTGAATATATAAGAAAATATAATAAATCAATAGGGAAATTAGCATTATTGGAGTTGTTCATAAAAGCTCCAATGACCCTTTAAAACTCTGGGACAAGTTCGTATTATTAAACAAGGAGAAAATGTCAGAATCTTGTAAGCAGGATGTGGGTCAAAGAATCCTAGAATAGGAAATCAGAGACGTGGCCCCTACTGTGAACTGACTTAGATTTCAGACACATCATTCCAGTCCTAATTTTGAAAAGGAAGCTGGATGGGGGTTATGGGTTAATTGGACTATACAGATTCTTTCTGCTTCTACTTTCTATTTTTAAATCTAAGCCAACTACAGATTATATTCTCCAGACTAAATCTCAAGAGAAGAAGAGAAATGATCAAGATTTAGTCTTAAAGGGTGAAAAATTCTCTCTTGGGCATGTTTATAAAGCTCATGAAAGTGTGGACAAACGAGGGCGTTAAAAGAATAGCATCACACTTTGTTTTTAGAATTTTATTGTGCAATAGAATGATACATCTTACTGATAGTCAAACTGATATATTCATATATGCATTTAATATCTCTCGCTTTGGTTCCCACAAAAAGGAACTTCACAATAGCTTAAAACTTAAGTCAAAACCATACATTGAAAAATAAGAAAGACCTCCGTGGTTTAGTGATAAAGCAATGTAGATTGTATTTATTTCACTGTGTACTGAAATGTCAAACACTTATCAAATTCAGAAGCAGATGATGATATTAAGTAAAAGAAATCAGTATATGTGATGCTTAATTAAAACATGGAGTTTCTTCTCCTTATTTCTACCTTCTTTTTCATTGTCTTTTTGATACTATGCTTTAAGAAAGAACTTTACTTTTCATGCAGGCCAACACTCATGCACAAAAGATTTACAAAGGTGTTCTAGGTCTTCTCTGAGTTTGTTTCTGAAACGGTGACACTGATAATATGTTTACTGAGAATGATGTAGATGCTAATACAAACACAAATCAAGTCTTTGGTATTGTGAACTCATCTATGACCAGTGTTGGAAGACTGAAAGATAGACTGGCCATGACCTTTCAAAGGAATTTAGTTTAGAATCCCGATCATAACCAACAGTCGAAAGTCTTTGGCCAGGTATCTTTCATTCCTATCCACATTTTAAAATTAGAAGTTTATATTCCAATATTACAAGCCGGTTGTGAGGATTAATGAGTTGACTCACACAAACCACCTGGAAAGGATTTGGAATTCAGGAATGAACTGTATAGACTGGAGTATTTTAGTGGCAACAGTGATGATTCTTGTTCTTTTTGCTTCAGAGCTGAAAATTGTATTAATCCAAATATAAATCTTAGTTCTGCCTCTGTCTCACTAGAGCAAACTCATAATATTCCTTGTGAAACAGAAAGTATGTTTTCAGAGAAAGAATTCAAGAGCAGAAGAGAGTATTTTTCTCACATGTGCATTATGGATAGGATATTTTAAGCCTACTATTATAATATTTTAAAATTACACAGCTGAAAAATTATCTACTATAGTCTCAACACTCCAAAGGTAAAACGATGTTATTAAGCATTTATTCACACATAAAATATTATGCATTGATGTCAATGCTAAGAATATATTGATGGCATGTGATTGAATTATTTAGTACTGAATGAATGAATGAGTGGATAAACAGTAAATGAATGACCTGATACTGACTATAGAATATTGTGTACCCAAGTGAAATAGAGATTAAAGCAGTCTACAAATACTTGTCCTAGAGAGAATGTGATATTTTTCATGTTTTTAGAGTTCGAGAACTAAATCCATGTTTTCCTACTTAAGGCAAAGCCCAGAAGTAATTTATTGCATAGTCCAGATACTTTCAGTATTTATTTATTTATTTATTTATTTATTTATTTATTTATTTATTTATTTTTGCAGTAGTGGGGGATGAAGTGCAGGGACATTCTACCTCTGAGCTACACCCTCAGCCCTATTTTTATTCTTTATTTTGAAACAGGGTCTCACTGAATTACAAAAGGGCTCACTAAGTAGCTGAGGCTGGCCAGGAGCCATGATCCTCCTGTCTCAGCCTCCCGTATGATGGGATTACGAGCATGCAGCTCACAGAACTTCAGTATTGTTTATACTGAAAATGATTTCAATATGTTTCCTAACAAATTCAAATTTTATAATTTAAATGTTTGATGGTAATCAAATGATGTATTATTTACAAATATTTGCTTTATTTTATCACCTGATTGTCTAACATAAAATTTCCCAACATAAGTTTTGATCCATTTCATTTGAATCATCATAGAATTGTAATAATTTCTGTGACAATATTGTTCAATGAAACTTGTATAGATTTATACATTTTTTTACCATGTGGTTTGTATTATAGGATTAACAGATTACATAAAAGCATAAAAAACCCTCATGTTGATTTATATCAAGATTTAAGTATACTTTTAATATATTCTTAAATATTTTTAGCTAAAATGAATAGGTAAATAATTTGATTATTCATTTCAATACATTTTGGTCAAAATGAAATACTCTAGAGAAAAATGTAACTACCACAAAAACCCAAACAGTATTTACTCAGCAGTATGTTTTCATGAGTTCATTCTTAGGTTAGCACTTTACACTCAGCAGTTTGGTATTAGATAATCTAATCCTCACTTAAACATTTGAAGCATATGCTGTGTATTAGTAAGACTTTACAGATAAATAATGAAGAGGGAACTTAGAAATTTTGGTTTAGATCTTATCTCTAATCAGAAGGATATACCAAACATATGGTAGACAACAAGTAAATTGTACAAACACTAATATTTACAGGAATCAGAAGGTGCAATTTAAGGAAGTATAGGTGATAATTTTTGTGGTATTTGCAGTTGGCAGAGAATAAAACCCAAAATTCAGATAAGGGTACATCTGTGCTTCTGAGCTGAGTAAAATACTACATCAATAAACAATAATTCGCATAAGTCAAGATGAAATTCATGATCCACAGAATAATGCCCAGAAAAATTCTGGGAATGGTAAGTTGGTAGGATTTGAAAACATAGGGAAGAAAAAGATTGGGGAAAAAAAAATTTTATTGGTTATAAGAAATATTCATAACTCTCCCTTATCTCAGCCTTCAAAGAAATTTGTTTGTGTTGGAATTTGTTTAAAACCAGAAATTCATCTCGGTATCTCTTGTGTTGAAAACTGTACCTGAATGTAAGAGAGTATTTCTAGTATTCCCTCGTGACAATAGGAAAATTGGAAGAACCGATTCCTTCTGTGTTGATGTATGGTGTTCTTTTCAGTACTAGTTTTATAGATCTTCCTGGGGATCAATTATACAAGAAAAATGAATATATACATATATATTTATAACTATATTTGCATATATAGTTACCCATCTATTTGTAGACTTAATTAAATATTATATAATGTATAATAGATTCATATTTTAACTCCCGATGTATATAATTCAGAATTATATATATACAATTCATAATTATATACAATATAATTTATTACATATCATCTATAATGTGATATATATTTATAATTAACTATATATATGTGTAATATATAATTATAATATGTATAATATATAATAATATTATGCATTACATATAACATAATTATAATGTATTATGTCATTAGAGTATATAATATAGTTTAAATATACAAAAATAATAAATATATGGATATTCAAATATATTATATATGTGTATATTATAAAATATAAATATGTATGTATATGAAATGTATATAAATATATTTGTTCCACAAAAGCTGCAAAATAAATCAAGATTCTTATTCATAAGTTATTGGAAAGATACTATTCCATAAATTTCATGTTGGAGTTTTCATTCAAGGTAACAGTTGGCTAAAACTTTCTATCTGATCCTGCATCATAAAACCTATAGGTAAAGCATGTTACTCAGGCAAAGAATACAATAACAGAGAGATAAGACCAATAATATGAGTACTGATATTACTAGCTTTATGCTGTATTTTTTTTCCAAATTCTACTGGCTGTTTTGAGTTCTCAATACTCAAAAAATAAAATAAAATGACTTCCCCATCTAATTGATTTTATTGATTTTGAGTAAATCAATCAAATCCACTTAAACTCATCAATTGGTTTAGGTGGATAAACTTAGTGTTAATAGTGTCTCATCCAAGGTAAGTACTGCAAAAATCCTTAATCTGCTTCTCATTTTCTGTGTCTTCTTAGTCCCTTACATTTAAGACACTCCTTATCTTCATACTGCAGGGCAGTACTTGCTGACACACTTCTTTAGATGAAAGCTGGAAGCCCTATTCTATGTAGCCTTCATGCAGAAGCCGAATTATTTGTGCTGTAAGTTATCACCTTCCAAATAAACCTGAGGTCTTCGTTCTCCTTCTTTCTGTGTCACTCAGTATATTTTTAGTACGCTTCCTCTATTTCTTATGTTTAATATAACTGGAAATTTACTCTTACACTTCATAGGAATCTGAGACATAAAAGGATAGTTGTGGAAACTTTGCGGAATATAAAGTGGTACTTAAATACTTAATAATAATTAATAATTCTGTAGCCCAGAGAAATAAAAGAGGTCTTCAACCATATGACTCCAATTGAATTATCTTCTCTGTCTAAGCTTCTTAAATAACTGGCACTGGAAGAATATAAAATGATCAGGAGTTATAAATATAAATGTCAGAATATAAATAATAAAGCAACAGCAACTAAAAGAGCAAAAATAACAATAAAGTGGCACCCCCTCAGTTGGATAGAGTTGTAAAACATATATGCATTATTTGAATATACACAGTAGGCATTTCAGTTCCAAATGTTCTTATACTTAATTTATATACTTTGGGAAAGCTCTTACACTGAGGAGGGTTAAATGATATGGTATTCAAAAACAGTAACTTAGAAACTTCTGTAACATCTGGAACAGAAAAAAAAATAAGATGAAGGAATAGTGGGAAATAGAATAGCAGGTGTTTTTTTTTTTCTAGCTTCTGACAGTTGATAATTGAACTTGGGACACTGTGGGATGCCTACTCATTTTCTGACCCCTTTAGCATAAAATTTTAGAATCTCCTAAAAATTCCAAAGAAAACCCCCCAAATATGGGAGGCACATGTGGTCATGGTCAGAGAATACAAAGGAGTCACGTTAATTAAAAATGTAACAGAATTACATGTGCTTTGTTATGTCTTACAATAAAATTTGATTTATAGCTTAAAAGCTATTTCATTGTTCTGTAATAAATTGTCAGTACAGTAAACATTCTGTTTACACAGTTGATATATAAATAGGGTTAACTTTTCAGGTAAGAAAACAAAAACTTCAGTAATGTAAAAGTAGAATATCTCTGTTTGGTTTTATTTCCTTTCATATAAAGGAAAATGTGTAACTTTTTGTCTTTTAAAAATATTTAATATTATATTGAGGATCATTTTAGAAAACTTTTGCATATTCATTTAAGTTCTATAAATTTAGTCGGCTGGGGTTGTTCTTATTCATACCACAGGAAAGGCTTACCTACATTATGATAGATCAGCAATTTGAATAATGAAAGAAATAAAAATATGAGAAATTATTACCAAATGGATGACTTTAATAAGTTTATAGCAGTTTTCAATAGTATCATATTTTCCTTTTACATTCAGTACCATTCAAACAAATAGCATTGTACTATTAAGTTTCTTTAGAACTAATGCATGCTTTAATAAATGCATTTAATAGATTGATGTAAATGTGTTATTTGGTGTTTTTAGAAAAGGAAGATAAATTCTTAGGTCCAGCAAAATAAACTGAGTATATTAAAATATTTCTTCTTTCTCTATCCTGCATTGAAGCAATAAAGGAAGAGACTTAGGAGCATAAAAAAGAATAGTCATAAAGGTGAGGTCCTAATTTACTTCCCAGTTTTATTTCAACTTAGTTCTTCATTGCTACAAGGCATAAAAGTTATTGAATTTTACTACATTCACCTCACGCTGGTTTCCTATCAAACAGAATATCAGTGGAACACCTCTGCTGAGCTCCCTACATGAAATTGTCCTTTTTTAAGTCTCATAATCGGCAGCGATGTGGCCAAGCATCTGGTGGTGACACGCAGACGTCTTTGATTTATTGGCTAATATCACTGCTTGTTAGTGGATGGTTGAGCAGGAGACTAAAAGAGCATAAAATCAGAGAGAATAAATTATGAAGGCACCGAACTGTGCCGTTATAAACCCTTCCTTGTCACAGCTGTGACATCTCATAGGAAATGGAGGGTGACAGCCACATTCATTCTTCAAAGAACCGATTCCTCCTCCTTGTGATCCTGGCCATAAATAAATAAATAATTGCAAACAAATCGCATACACACAGAACACACACACACACACACACACACACACACACACACACACACACACGCGTGTTAAAACTCACACAGAAAAGGCCTTCCCCTCTCTAGAACACTTGGGTTCCGGTTTTCTTCTACTTGAAATTAGAGCAGAAAAGAGCTGGTTCCAGTTTCAAGGGTTCCCTTGGTGGGCTCTAGGAGGTGAAGCACACCCGCCTAAGTCCTATCTAGTAGAACCTGAAAAATTTAGGAGTTAGATGCACCACACATTGGTTTTCCCATTAGTCACCCAGGAAAGGTTGCCCTTAGTTAAACTGGTTATGCAAATCCTGTTTTACTGAGCCAGTTTGGCCAATCTGTTTATTGTACTAGTGGTACTAGTGCCAGCTTAGCACAGGCTTTGGTAAAATCATGCCCCAGAGTAATTGTGCATTTAAACTGGCTTTTTAAGGTAGTTTAATCTGTTAAAGTCAAGTACTAGTATTACAGGCTCAGCTTTAGGTTTCTTGGAAAAGTAAAATTTGACTATGTATTGAAAATTTAGCATCTTATATATTACTGTTTTAAGTACATTAAAAAAGGCAAGGTAAATGAATGTGTTTCTCCTTCTGACAGATGTTATTCAAATGCATTTTTTCTCTAATTCATTCCAAGAGACAGCACAAAATAACTTTTGAGAGGTATTTTGTAAAACACTGTTGAACACTGTCAAACTGTTTCAGGGAAGCATAAGAAAATCTATATGAAAGGAGAAAG
Source organism: Muscardinus avellanarius (assembly GCF_963383645.1). NCBI lineage: Eukaryota > Metazoa > Chordata > Mammalia > Rodentia > Gliridae > Muscardinus > Muscardinus avellanarius. Next base: position 17,018,510 of record NC_137793.1, read on the forward strand.
AATGTGAGTGGAAGAAAAGACTCAGGGAGGCAGAGTTATACAGAAAAATTGAAACAGGTTATGAAAGGGTCGTCCTGCAAGAAAACCATTGAATCCTTGGTTTATATTTGCCATTGTTTTGTTTTTTAAGGTTTATTGCTAATTACAAGGATATATAAAATTCAGCGAGATGCAATCAATTAAGAGTAGATTTTAACTGGGCATGGTGGCACATTCTTGTAACACCAGCATTGAGAAAGCTGAGAAGGGAGGACATAGTGAGGCCCTTTGCAACTCAGAGAGGCCCTATTTCAAAATAAAAAAGAAAAAATAGGGCTGGGGGTATAGCTTGGAGAAAGAATGCCCTTGGCTTCCATCCTGAGTACTGAAAGAATGGTATATTTTTTTTTAATTTTACTTATTTTATATTTTATTGGTGCATTGTAGTCACACATCTTATTGGAGTACGATACAGTGGAGGCACATATACACACCTCATTTGTTTACCCTTCTCCAATTCCCACCCTATTCGTTTCCTCCCTACCCCCTTCTCATGTTTGGCTTAGTGATTGACTTTGATATGTCTGTTAATGTCCATCCTGGATAGTAGGGAGATTCCCTCTTCCCCTCTCCCAACCCTTTCAGTTATTTCTGTTTCTATAGTTTCTCCTTCTTCATCTAGAGTTCCTCCTATGACCCATTTTCTCCCTAACTTCTACATATTAGGAAGAGCATCCAATTTCTTATTTTTTAGTGACTAATCTCACTTAGCATAATGTTCTCCAGTTCCATCCATTTTGTAAATCACATAATTTTTGTTCTGAGTAAAATTTCATTGTGTACATACTCCATAGTTTTATATTTCATTCATCTGTTGATGGGCATCTTGGCTGGTTCCATAGTTTGACAATGGTGATTTGTGCAGCTATGAACATAGATACACATGTATTAGTTTGATAGTAGTTTGGTTTCCATTCTATTGGGCAAATACTCAGAAGTGGTATTGCTGAATCATATGATAAGTTTGTTTCCATTCTTCTGAGGATCCTCCATACTGTTTTCCAAAGTGGTTGCACTAATTTTTAATCCTATCAACAATATATTCGAGTTCCCACTTCTCCATATCCTCGCCAGCATTTGTTGTTCTTTGTGTTTTGAACGATTGCCATTCCATTTGGAGTTAGGTGAAATCTCAGGGTAGTTTTCATTGCATCTCTCTGATTGCTTAATAATGTTGAGCATTTTTTATACATTTATTGGCCATTTGATTTTTTTCTTTTGTAAAGTTTCTAATTAGCTGGGCGTGGTGGCGCACGCTTGTAATTCCTGCGTTTGGGAGGCAGAGACAGGAGGATCACGCAGGTTGGAAGCCAGCCGTGCGCACTGTCTTAGGAGACCCTGTTTCCAAATAGAAATGTAAAAATAGGTCTGGGAGTGTAGCCCAGAGGTAAAAGGGCTTCCAGGAACCCCAGTACCACCAAAAAAAAAAAAAAAAAAAAAAAAAAAAAGAAAAAGAAAAGAAAAGAAAAAAAAGGAAAAAAGAATAAAGTTTCTATTTAGTACAATTGTCAATATTTTGATTGGGTTATTTGTTTTCTTAGCGTTGAGTTTCTAGAGTTCTCTGTATATAAGTAAATTTTAAAAAGAAAAAAAATGGCCAGGCGTGGTGGCATACACTTATAATTCCATTATTTTGGAGGCAGAGATAGGAGGATCGCAGGTTCACGGCAGCAACATCAGCTAATTAGTGAGGCCCTCCACAATTTAGTGAGACCCTGTTTCAAAGTAAAGAGTTAAAAATATGGCTGTGGATGTAGCTCAGAGGTAGAACCCACATACTGGGTTCAATTCACAGTACTGCAAAAATGGTAATATTAAAATAAAGTAAAAAAGACAACCAATATTAAAATATAAGCATCTTTAATAAGCTAAAGATGGTTCATAATTCTTGTTCAAAGCATTTCACCATTCACCAGAAAAAGACAAACAATATCAAATATACTACGTTTAAAAATCGTCAACTTTGTCATAGTGGAAGAAATGAAATTAATAGGAAAATTTGTTTTGGCTTAATTCTTATTACATCACACCAAAGTTGATTCAAAGAAAAGCCATTCCATAAAGGTGAAGGTGTCACAAGTAATTAAACTATTGATTTGATCTGTCTCTAAAATGATTGTCCTTAGGTAGAATCACTCCCATTTCCTCTTGCCGAACTACAGGTTTACCAAAAAACCTGTTTTTACATCTAAAAGGCTGAAGCCATTATTCCAGTAGTCCCAAGGAGCAAAATATCTATCTAGTGAGTTAAAGAGCTCAGATGCAGATTCAGATCTTTTACATTTAAAAGTCTATTTGTGTGTGTGTGTGTAGTTTCATTATTAAGTATGCCAATCTTCCTCTTAGTAACGAATTGAAAAATGAAACTAAAGAATGTGAAAGACAAAATGTTATTCCATTGTACCAATAGTTAACATTAAGAAGAGGAAGCACATACAGGGTCATATATTTCTGGCTCTTGAATTGAGGCAATGATCCCTCACCAAGTTCCTGTTTGTTCTCCTTTGGCTTATTGCTTGTTTCCAAGTCCTGACCTCTCCCCTTAAACATTTTGTTTTGTGTTCTCTGGCTTATGGAAAATTCATGGGAATACTTCCTCTGTTGTACGTTACAGTCTTTAACAGAATATATAAGTGTTTCTCTCCTTTATGTGAAAAAGAAATAATGACGTTCAACAATTCAAAGCTCGTGCTCTGCGTATGCATATGAGAGAGGAGGGCATCAGAAATGTACGCCTTCAAAGGGTTTGCATCTTTGCATTGAAATAAGTGAAAAATAACAGCATAGGCACGTTTTTCTATCAGATTTAACCTCTTTGGATAGAGGTAGCCTCGCAATTAAAACATTACCAAGGCAAATTCTCAGTGGCTCAGCACTAGACACTTCTGACACACTTGAGTGGGTACGAGTGTAGCCATGTGCAGCCATGTGTGGAAAATCTGTCAGCACTAACAACAGGGGCTCTGATAAGAGTTCTCCATCAGTAAAACTGCTGATAGCTCAAGGTCTTTGAGTAGTTATCCTAAGTAGCATCCAATAGTGAGGCCAATACTAAGGGTCTGTTCATATTTCTCCATCATGCATTTTCTTAATTTTCCATAGGTTTATTTTATCATGGTCATTGGAGGTTATATTGAAGTCTGATTCCAAGTTTAGCCCGTGTCAGAATGTCACTGATTATGTTTCCTCTTGGTGAAAGACAGCAGGAAATGGCAAATGTGAGGAGGAGATAGGAAACTATTTTGTTAATGGAATTTTATGTTTTGCAATGATGGAAAATAACTAGAACATGTAGTGTATTCCCATTTACGTTAAATACCCATTAAACAATAACTCGTATCTCGTGTATTAGAAGATGAAGCCATGAAGATCAGATTTTTTTATGCTAGGCTTCTTCATTCTCTTCTTGAATAGTTTTCTTTTTTCAATATACTTTAATTAGTGCATTGTAATCGCATATCACATTGTAGTCCAGAGTGATAGATAAGGATGTATACTCCAGCACTCGGTAAGCTTCTCCCTGGGTCCCTCTATACTCCCTGCCTTCCACATGCATGATATTGAAATTAGCATAGTTAATTTCACATATTTGTATATTTCACATATGTGCGTTTCACATAACATCAATAGAAGTGTTTTCTTCATTAACTCTTCCTCCCTCCTCCACTCCTACCCTCCCTTAGACCTTCTATATCACTTACTCCACTGGAATTTTTCCTATATCATTATCTAAAGTACCTCTTATAACCCGATTATTTCTTACATTCTACATATGAGGAAAAACACGTGACCTTTCATTTTCTATAACTGGCTAATCTCATTAAACATAATTAGGTCCATCCATTTTCCTGAAAATACCCTATTGATCTTTATTGCTGTGTAGAATTCTATTGCGTATATATCCCATAATTTTGTAATCCACTTATCAGTTGATGGATACCTAAGATGCTTTCATGATTTGGCTGTTGTAAATTGTGCTGCTACAAACATAGATATACATGTGTCACTAAAATATTCTGATTTCAATCCCTTTGGAAAGATATACAGTAGTCGTATAGCTGAATAGTATGTTGGATTCATTCCAAGTTTTCTGAGAAATCTTTATATTAATCTTCATAGTGGCTGCACTAATTTGTAATCCCACTAACAGTGTATAAGAGTTCCGATTTCACCATATTATCAGAACCATTTATTATTTTTGTATTCTTGATGATTGCCATTCTTATAGGATAAGATGGAATTTCATTGTAGTTTTGGTTTGGATCTCTGATTGCTAATGATGTTGAATTTTTTTATATATTTATTGGCCATTTTTATTTGTTCTTTTGTGAAATGACTATTTAGCTTCATTATTCGTTTCCTTTTTTCTTTTCTTTTCTTTTTTTTTTTTAACAGTACTAGGGATAGAACCCAGGGGAGTCTATCTCCAAGATAGACCACCACCCTATTTTTTCTTTATTTTGAAACAGGGTCTCACTGAGTTAGAAAAGGCCTAACTAAGTAGCTGAGACTGGCTGCAAACCGTGATCCTCCTGTCTCAGCCTCCCAAATTCTGGGATTACAAGCATGTGCCACTACGCCTGGCTCATTACCCATTTCTTCGATTGTAGTGTGTGTGTGTGTGTGTGTGTGTGTGTGTGTGTGTGTGTGTGTGTGTTAAGCATTTTAAGTTCTTTGTATATATTCTAGATATTGGTCCTCTGTCAGACCTGGCAAAGATCTTCCCCCATTCAGAAGGCTCTCATTTTAGCCCCTTGATGATTCTCTTTAAACAAACTTTAAATTCAGTGTCACTTAATTCATCAATTTTTGTTTAGATTTTCTAAGCTTTGAGGACCATATTTAAGAATTTTTACTAGTGCCTATATATTTATATTTATATCTATCTTCTGTTCCATTGACCTATGCATCTATTTCTGTGCCAGTAACATACTGTTTTTACTGTATCTCTGTAGTATAATTTGAACAGATATTGTGGTGCCTCCTGCAGGATTCATATTGCTGAGAATATCTTTGGCTATTCTGTGTCCTTGCTTTTTCATATGGAATTTAGGACTGATTTTTCTAGTTCTGTTAGGAATAACATTGCTATTTTAATAAAGATTGCATTAAATCTGTAGATAACTTTTGGTAGAATGACTATTTTCATAATGTTTATACTGCCTATCTAAGAGCAAGGGAGATATTTACATCTTCTAAGAAATTCCATTTCCTTCTTTAGTGAATCATGATTGTTGTTGTAGAGTTATTTTACCTCCTTGGTTAGATATATTCCCAGGTATTTTTGAGGTTATTGTGAATGGAATTGTTTTCTGCATTTCTTTATCAGTAAATTCATGGTTGGCATATAATAAAGCTAATAATTTTGATATTTGATTTGGTATTCCATTATTCAATCTAAATTTTAATTAGCTCTAGATGTCTTTTGGTGAAATTTATGATATCTTGTAAATATAGGATCATTTCCTCTGCAAATAGATATCATTTCAGGTATTTTTCCTATTTGTATTCCTTTGATTTCCTTCTCTTAGCACTCTTGATAGAGTTTTGAATACTATAGTGAAGAGAAATGCTAATAGTGGGCAGTCCTGTCTTGTTTCTGATTTTAAAATCAAATTCTTGCAGTTGTTACATTTGACATGATGTTGGCTTTGAGTTTATTGTATATTTTGTTTATAATGTTGAGGTAAGTTTCTCTATTCTGATTTTTTTCAGGGTTTTAATATGAATAGATATTGGATTTTTTAAGTGTTTTTTTTAGTATCTATAGAGATGATCATGTAATTTTGCCCTTAGTTTAAGAGAATTATATGTAGAGAATTACATGATTATAATTTGGGTATGTTGAACCAGCTTTGCATCCCTGAAAAATACCAATTTTGTCTTGGTGTACAATTTTTTTTCTTTTATTCTCTCTCTCTATATATATATATATTTTTTTTTTTTTTTGGTGGTGGTGGTACTGGGGTTCCTGGAAGCCCATCTACTTCTGGGCTACACTCCCAGACCTACTTTTTAATATTTTTATTTGGAAACAGGGTCTCTCTCTCTCTTTTTTTTTTTTTTTTTGGTTGTACTGGGATTCCTGGAAGCCCTTCTACCTCCGGCTGTACTTCCATGGGCTACACTCGCAGACCTATTTTTATACTTTTTTATGTGGAAACGGGGTCTCTTAAATCAGCGCTGCTGGCTTTGAACCTTTGTGATCCTCCTGTCTCCGCCTCCCAAGCACGGTGATTAAAAGCGGGTGATTACAAGCGTGCGCCACCACACCGAGCACTACAATTTTCTTGATGTGGTTTTGAATGTGTATCACTAGTATTTTGTTTATAATTGTTGTATCTAAGTTCATTAACATTATTTTCCTTCAATTTTCTTTCCTTTAGGTATTTTATTTCAGTTTTGATATTCAGGTAATACTGGCTTCATAGAAAGAGTTTGAAAAAATTTTATTTTTTTCTACTTCACAAAATAATTTGTGAAGAATTTAATTTAGTTCTTCTACACAGATTTTGTAGAATTCAACTGGGAATCACTTTGAACCTGGACTTTTCTTTGATGAAAAGCTTTTTATTGCTATTTCTATTTCTTCTTTTTATTTCAATTTTTATAATAGTTTCTGATGACCCTATGACCCTCTGGATTTTCTCACTGTCTGTGGTGATGTCTCCTCTTTCATTTTTTACCTTAGTAATGTAGGTCTATTCATTCTCTCTCTCTCTCTCTCTCTCTCTCTCCCCCCCTCCACCCCAATCCCATTTCTTTTTTGGGTAGGTTGGCTAACAGTTTCTGAATCTTGTTTATCTTTCTTGTTTATCTTTATTTTTATTTAAAGGACAGCCTTTGTACTCTTGATCTTTTGTATTTGTATTTTTTTTTGTTGTTGTTGTTGTCATTTTCTATTTAATTGATTTCCTGTCTTCTACTAGCTTTGGGATTAGTTTTTTACCTATTTACTGAGAACAGTGAGGGGAACCATTATATTATTTTGTGAATATATTTTTCTTTTTTAATGTTAACATTCAATAATATAAATTTTTTAAAACTTCTTTCAAAGTGTGTCATATATTTTTATGTTGAATCTCTATTTTCATTTAAGTCTAGATTTTTATTTCTCTCATTTCTTCTATGATTAAATCTTTATGTATATTTGTAATTCTTTTGATTTTTTTTTTTTTTTTTTGGTGGTACTGGGGTTCCTGGAAGCCCTTCTACCTCTGGGCTACACTCCCAGACATGTTTTTACATTTTTATTTGGAAACAGGGTCTCCTAAGCCAGCGCGCGGGGCTAACTTCGAACCTGCATGATCCTCCTATTTCTGCCTCCCAATCGCGGGGATTATAAGCATGCGCCACCACGCCCGGCCCCTTTTGATCTTTTATTGTTGATTTCTACTTTAATTTCATTATAATCTAAAAAGATGCAAGAAATTGCATTCCCTTTCTTTAATTTGCTGGCTCTTACATTGTAGCCAAGAATATGGTCTATTTTGATGAAGCTTCCATCTTCCATGTACATCCAAGAAGAATGTATGTTTGTTGAATGGAAAATAATATATACTGTGTTCCATTGTTACATATACATATTATATGTGTGTGTGTGTGTGTGTGTGTGTGTGTGTGTGTGTGTGTGTGTGTGTGTGTGTGTGTGTGTGTGTGTGTGTGTCTTTTTGGTCCATTTGGTTTACAGTGTTTTTAGATCTAAAGAGTTTTACTGATTTTTTTTGTGTGTGTCTGGAAGAACAATTTAATAGTGTGAGAGGTATATTGATGTCTCCTAAGATTAATGTGTGGGGATATATATGAGTCTCAAGATCATGAAGAAATTTTTTATAAAAGTTCTTGTAACCACGTTTGGTATATAAATGTTTACTCCTGTTATGCCTTCTTATTGTATTCTTTTATTAGCTTTGTCTTTTTTTATAACTTTTGGCTTAAAGTCAGCTTCGTCAGATATGAGATTTGCTGCCCCTTCTTGTTTTTGATCTCTATTTGCATATAGTTTTTATCTTTCTTTTATCTTTATCCTATGAATATCTTGACTTTAAGGTGAGTTTCTTGCAAGTAGCCCATAGTTAGATTAATACGCATTGTCAGTCTATGCCTTTTAATCTGGGAGTTTAGCCCATTTACATTCAATTGTATTATCAAGAGATGGTTTTATTTACTCTCATTTTCTGTTTTATATAGTGTTATTTAGTTTTTACTTAGTTTCTTATCCTGGGAAATACATCTCTTCTCTCATTCACTGATTATTTTCTGTTATTGTTTCATTTCTTTAAGGATTTTCTCTAGTGTCAACTTGACTTGGCAACTCTGAATTCTTTTAGATTCTGCTTGTCTCAACAGGTTTTTTACTTCTCTGTCCGTTTTGAAAGGTCTTTTCTGAATGTAGAAGTTTTGGATGGAAGTTGTTTTGTTTCAGGATTTGGAGTACATCATACTAGGCCTATTTGACTTTTATTATTTGAGCTGAGAAGTTCAGAGTGATTTTTATTGTTTTTCCTTAGAAAGTCACCTATCCTTTTGCTCTTGACACATTTAAGATTTTCCCCTTGACATCTATGTTAGTCATTTTGATTAAGTGATGTGTAGAAGTTCTTAAATGTCTCCTGTACATGGATGACTATCATCTCATTTTCAGTGTTTGGGAAATTCTCTGACATTATTTCCCTGAAGAAGTTCTAATATCTTTGCTTTGTGCTTACACCTTTTTCAGTGCTTATTATCTATAACTCAGTTTATGGTAGTCTACACCGTAGGAAGATTGACCTACTCCCTAGACATTGCCCCTGTGTTCTCTAGATCACTCAGTTTGACTCTTCACACCATGCCCACAACATTGATTTTTCCTGGCCCATAACCTTAGTTTAATTCATACCAATATACTTTTAGGTTAATAGGTTAATTCATACCAATATACTTTTCAGAACTATTCAACAGAGATTTCTGTGTGTGTGTGTGTGTGTGTGTGTGTGTGTGTGTGTAACTGGGTAAACTACTGGCATTCTACCTCTGAGCTACAACAGAAGCCCTATTTTATTTTGAAATTTTGTCACACTAAGTTGCTGAAGGCCAACTTAATTTTCTCATGCTGCTTTTGAACCTGTGATCCTCCTGTTTCAGTGCCAAATAATTGGGATTACAGACATGCACCACCATGCCCAACTAATAGAGTTTATTTATTCATAACTTTTCCCATGGACTACAATTATATTTTTTCTGCAATTTTGAGCATCTTTGCTTGTTAGTTTCATGATTCTAAAACTAATTAAATAGTGTACACTTAAATAATTATTTATTTATTTATTTTATTGGGGATTGAACTCAGATGTACTCTGCCTCCAAGCCACAACCCCCAGCCTAATTTTTTTAATTTCTTATTTGGGAACAGCATCTCACTAGGTTGCTGAGGGCCTTGCAAAGTTGCTGAGACTGGCTTTGAACCTGTGATCCTCTGTCTCAGCTTCCCAAGTACTAGGATTACAAGTATGTGCCACCATCATGCCCAGCTACTAAATATTGTTTAATCCCATTACATATAAGCACATGTCCCGTGATTTCAAAACCATGTGCATGTGTATGTAAACTTATTTTCATGTTTCATTGGTTAGTTTTTTCTCTAGAGCAATTATGTGAAAAATTGAAATGCAAAGGCTTTCAGGAAATAGGCACATAAATGAGTGAAGTAAACAAGTGTTACAGAAGCACAAGTACAAATGTGAACTTCAATAGCAATGAACACAAAGCCTAGAATTGGGGAAGTAATAGGGAATGGTGGGGTCTATAGAGAAATGAAGCACGAGTACATACCCTGTTCCAAGTAGCTCACTGCTCTGCTCTCTTCTTGAGGACTGTAGGCATATGATAATGTGGGCTCCTAGTGGCCAGCATTTCTAGTCTTATAAAAATGTTGTAAATCTAGACTTATATGTGAAAATCTCATAATTTTTTTCTGATAGCAAAAAAGTCACTCTATAAAACAAGCATAACACTAATACTTATAAAACTAGTTATTAGGCTATTAATTGTAAACTCTATTTCATATTGATGAAGACAAAATCTAGAATTAAAAAATTATAAAAAGTAAAGGTTAAAAAAACTAAAAATAAATCTACTATTATCAACAAACTTATAGTTGGTTTATTAATATTAGGCATAACAGATGGTAATCAAATTCTATTTAAAGGCTGTTCCAACCTGGATGATATCTGAGTATAGTAATCAGAAACTTTATAAATATTTTCTGTACTATATTTGCTCTTCTCAGCTAAAATAAACACAAAATATATGTAAAGAGAGTAAGGGTAAAAATTTGAAGGTAAGAACAAATAAACTTTATACTTAGATCTATCATTTAATTGTTGTATAACATTGCATAAGTAATCAGAGCTCTCAGATTTCAGGAATTCTTAACATTTTTCTCAGTGATTTTTAGTCCGCTTTGGGTAAAATAAAGACATCGGACAAAATGAATTATGAAGTGCTTTAAAATGTTAAAACCATAGATAAAATGATTTGGATACCATTTGGAAAATTATATTGACCTTCACATTTCAATTACTATTTGTGGGATGTCTTAAATCGAGGGTGTTGAATTAAACCCCTTAAAGCCTTGGTATTTATTATGTGACTTTATAATTTAAAAGGAATAAATTGGGATTTACATATTATATCACTTGAGAATCATAATCAGAAAGAAATTTTCCCAGTTGAAACTGACAATAGCAGATAATTTTATTGTCATTTTCACGATGTGTAGCGTTATTTGGTTTTCTCCTTAAAATGTAGTATGGGCAATACATGGTAGATGGAGTGTCTCCAGTTTTAATCACTTCACTTTTCATTTGAAAAGTAATTCATCATGAGAAGTCAGTGGGGTATAGAGAGCTCTAATTGCAGCAAAATATCAAGGACAGTTTTCCTCTGTCTTAATTAAACATTAATGAGTAAAGTTATTTGCAAATGCATGCTGCAGGGATGGACTTGTCTATCTACGTTTGGTAAATACTGACACTAGGTGTCAAAATAAAGCACCTTAATTGATTTATACAGAAATAGTTTAAAAAGATTGCACCTGGCTTGACATTTTCCTAGGTTTTTATAGAGTAGTTTCTGATAAATTATTTATAAAGATACTTTTCCTGACCTATCCTAATTACAAGGAGTGATTGTTTCCAAACTAATCAATTTGGTGTAAATTTAACTTTACTTGTCAGTTTTCCTATCAAGTTGAAGAATTCTCCAGTAGATAAAAATATTTTCTGTAGGAATATGCAGACAAGTAATTTTTCTTCATTATTGGAGATATTTTTAAGATTTGGATGTTATTTACCTTTTTAAATTATTCACATTTTATTTCAATCAGTTTGTTAACCTAATTACTTAACTTGAACTGTAATCCAAAACTTTAAACAAAATTAAAAACCTAAAGCATGTATTAAGCTCAAACTTCAAATTTTAATACAATGCCTTAAGCAACATTGTCTTTGAAATTTTATAGTGCATTTGGTGAGTTAAAACACTAACAAAAGAAAAGTTTTTTATTTCAGTACATTTTTCTATAGATATCAAAGGGAGAATTACCTAATATTATAAATCATTTGAAATGTAATTTTTATGAAATGTTCTTAGAGATCTTCTGAATGACTCAGTGGTGATGCTTATTTTGATAGGTATAACTAACAGTTTCTAAACCATAAAGATGAAATTAATATTTTAAATAAGTAAATATTACATTAGGATGTTCAATATTATAAAAAAGAATAAAAATTATCAACGATGCAACCTAAGCCATACAACAAAATTTTGTGTAGATCAGTGTAACAATAAAGTAATTTTTGGAAAGCTGCAAAAACTACATGTATCTTTAAAAATATCAGCATGGTAATATATATATATTGGTTTCTTTAAAGAAGAGAAAAGAGAGAAAACGTCCCTGATGTGACTTAGAATGGCTTGTAAACTCTGTATCCACTGTTTTCAGACAGTACTGTTAAATTTCACTCTGAATTCTAAAACTCCCAGTTTCCCAAACCATATGGCTTGATGCTGATAAAATTGGCTTATGGCAAATAGTGTAAACACACTTCACATTTTTCCACCTGTGAAACTACTGAAGTGTTATGGTGTACATTTTTAAGGTTATTAGTACCAGGTTTTCAGTGAATCTTTATTTTCAGACATTTCATCCTTCTGGACAACTTCCTTGCTGCATTTGAAAATAACCTAATGTTATTTGCCTTTATCTTATGAAGCTAAGACTTCAGAAGAATTTTTGTTTCCATCTGGAATTCACATTACTTTAAGGAATATTTATATGGATTATTTTTAAATAACTTTGACTAGGAATTACTGTTTTAGAAAAGCAATATCTTTACTTTGTTTTTTCACTTCATTAAAATCACATAAAAACAATAAAAATAACTAACATAAAATTCTTCTTTAAAAAATAGAAGCATGTAAATACACAAAAAAGAAAACAAATAAAATATATTTTAGATATTTCAAAAAGAGTGATGATCGATAATATTTTGGCCTATGGTAATAAATGAACTTCCTTGGTTATACATTTCAAAAAAATCACATAAACACAGTTGTAAATTCTTCTAGAAACTGAGATACAAAAGCAACTGTTTCTAATTTGCTTTGAGAAATGGGTTCTTAAGTTGACAATAAAAGTTTGGACTTGCTTTCATGTCAAGGATGGGCAAAGGAGGCAGAGTCTGAATGAGAATTAACTAAGGAAAGTGTATTGGTTTCAGAGGTTATGAAAGACAAAATATGAACGGATGTGTGAAAAATGGTACCAATCTCACAGCCATCATGGTAACAAAAAATTCTGCCTGTTTGGAACATGGACATATTCCATTCCTCATATGTAAAAATATTTAAAAATTTAGCCTCATGAATTCTACTCAAATAAAATGAAGGAAAATAGATACAAGAAAATTCTGTAGAACAAATAAATAATGTAATCACATTTAACTCAATGAAACAAGACCTAAGAAAATGACTTAGTTTCATGGCATAATGGCATCAGGGTTTTAAATATCTGCTGAAATGGTGTATTAAACTTCTACATCCACTTGGATCTGTCTCTATATTTCATATACTGTTTCCTTTATTGTTATTCTATACGATTACCAATTATTTTAATTACAGAGAACTTAAAAATGTTTGGATACACTATTAAGATAATATTTATAACACATTACCTCCTCCCCCCGCCCCGACACACTGTATTCTTTTTGAGAGCTTTACTAAGCATTTTTTCTTGTTTATTTTCATCTTTAATTCCTTAAGTTTTGGAAGATTCAGAAACTATTCAAATTGCTATTAGCCGTGGTGGCTAAATAAATTGCTAAAGGGCGTGGTGGCACACACTTGTAATCCCAGCATTCCGGAGGCTGAGACTGGAGGATCGTGGTTCATGGACAGCCTCAGCTACTTAGTGAGGCCCTCTGTAACTTATTGAGACCCTATTTCAAAATAAAAAAAAGAAAATAGGGCACCGGGTGTAGCTCGGAGGTCAAATGCCCCTGGGTTCCACCCCAAGATCTGCAAAAAAAATTGCTATTTTGATAATACATAATATTTGTACATCTTTATGGGATATAGTATAATTTTATACGTACAAAAGATGTGTAGTGATGATATAAAGGTCATAAGCACTTTCTTCTCCTCAAACATCAAACTGTTAACAAGTTTGAAATGTCATCCTAGTCTAGTTATTTTGTCATGTTTCTCTCAGAGATTCCAATAGTTACCCTACTGAACTTCAGAAAACCAGAACAAATTCTTCTTATATTACCATATTTTGATATCCTTACCTCATTTCATTCTGTCTCTACTTTTGTACTTTCCGGGTTCTGGTGACAATTATTTAATTGCACTAATGCCTAAGATCTACTTTTTAGTTATCACAACTGAGTGATCACAGATAGTAATTGTCGTCTTGTGCATAGCTCATTCTACTCAACATAATAACTTCTATTTTCATCCACGTTGCTGCAAATGACAGATGTTAATATTTTATGAATTCTATATTTCTTTGTGCACATGTACCATATTTTCTTTATCCATTTAACTGCTGATGGACACCTTAGACAATTCCATGTCTTGGCTGTAGTGAATAGTACTGCAGTACGCATGAGCGTCAAGATTTCTCTTTCATTAATATTTTGTTTCCTTTTGACATATACCCAAGTAGTGGGATTGCCGGATCATATGGTAATTTTACACTGAATTTTTTTGAAAATTTTCCACACTGCTTTTTATAGCGGTGGACTAATTTGCACTCCCACCTACAGTCTGGAAGGATTTCCCATTTACGACACTTTAGCCAGCATTTATTTTTCTTTTTTGATTTTGGATAATAGCCATTCTAACATGGGACGAAATCTCAGTGGGCTTTTATTTGCCTTTTCTTGATAAATGATACAAAGATGATACAAAAATACAAAGTACTTTTTTCATATATATTTTGTCCATTCAAACCTACATCATAGTTTGAGAAATGTCTATTCCTATCTTTATCTTCGTTTTAAAATGGTTTTGTTGGGATCCTTTTGGCGTAAAGCCTTCTTACTTCCTTATGCATTCTGGATATTAATCTCTTGACAAATGACTAGTTTGAAGATATTTTCTCCTATTCTGCACGTTTGTTCTAACACTTTTTATAGTTTCCTTTGTTGTGCAGAACGTTCTTTGCTTGATATAATTCCATTTATCTATTTTACTTTTGTTGTCAGGACATTAGTTCATTTCCCTTAAGTTTTCTTATAGTGACTTTCTGCTTTCATTTAGATCTTTGTTTTATTTTGAGTTGGGATCTGTGTGATGATGAGGGGTAGCAATCTATCTAAATGTCATTCTTCTACGTATATATATATACAATCTTTTTTTTTTTTTTTTTTTTGCGGATCTGCAGATGGAACCCAGAGGAATTTGACCTCCGAGCTATACCTCCTGCCCTATTTTTTATTCTTTTTTTAAAAGTATTTTTTTAATGTTTTATTATTTTATTTTTCTTTTATTTTCATTTTTTTCTTTAATTTTATTTATAAGTGGAACATATTAAAAATGGTATACATTTAGCCGGGCGTGGTGGCGCACGCTTGTAATCCCCGCACTTGGGAGGCAGAGACAGGAGGATCGCGCAGGTTCGAAGCCAGCCGCGGGCGCTGGCTTAGGAGACCCTGTTTCCAAATTAAAAAAAAAAAAAATGTAAAAATAGGTCTGGGAGTGTAGCCCGGAGGTAGAAGGGCTTCCAGGAACCCCAGTACCACCAAAAAAAAAAAAAAAAAAAAAAATGGTATACATTTAGACTGTACTTGTGCCCTCTCCCCTCCCATCTTTATTTTGAAACAGGGTCTCACTAAGATACGGAGCGCCTCACTAAGTAGCTGAGGCTGTCTGCGAACCTCGATCCTCAGGTCTCAGCCTCCCGAATGCTGGGATTATAAACGTGCGCCACCACGCCCAGCTTGGATATCCAATTTTGTCAGCACTGTTTATTAATTGTTTTTCTCTCTAATGTATGTTTTCCCTTTATCAAAACTTGGTTTGCTGAATGTGTATGTATACATTTCTGGGTACTCTATTCATTTCCATTGCTCTATGGTTTGGTTGTTATGCCAGTAACATGTTGTTTTGGTCGCTAATGACTTATGGTTGCTATGAATATTTAGATTGATATGTTTGCTATTTCTATGGATAAAGCTTTGGATGTTGTCACTGACATTGCACTGAATCTATAGATTGTCTTGAGAACTAAAATATTAATTCTTCAAGTACATGAACACAGGGCGGGCATATTTTATTGCTTATGTGTTCATTTTAAGTTCGTGCATCAGCACTTTAGAATTTTATTGTAGATAACTTTAATTTTTTTGGCGAAATGTATATACAATTTTTTCTAGGTGTTGTGAATGAATTTTTAAAATTCCTTTTTAACAGGAGCGGTATTAGTGTATAAAAAAGCTACTTTGTTTTGCATATTGATCTTGTATCCTGGCATTTTTCTGGACTTGTTTATCATTCTAAGTTTTTTAATATGTAAAATAATGTTATCTGCAAATATCAACAATTTAATTTCCTTTTTGCAATTTAGGTCATTCAATTTGTTTTTGGCTGACTACTCTTACTATGACTTCTAATATTATGTTGAAAAAGAGGGATGAAAGTGGATATTCTTGTATTTTTCTAGACCTTAGAGTAAACACTTTCAACTTTTACATGTTCAGTGTGATTTTGGCTGTGGATTTTTATATACACTCAGTAGTATTTTGAAATATGTTTCTTCTTTACCTAATTGATTGACAGAATTAAGCATAAAAAGATTTTGAATCTTATCAAATGCATTTCATTCATCTATTGGGATGATTGTATGATTTTGTTCTGCATTGTGATGATAGAATATGTTACATTTATTGATTTTCAGATGTGAAATCACCCTGAATTACTGAAATGAATCTCTGATCTTTGTAATTAGCTGTTGAACTTTGTTTTCTAAAATTCTGTTTTCAAAAATTTTTGTATATGTGTTCATTATGTATGCTAATCTGTAGTTTTTGTGTGTGTGTGTGCTCGTGTATGTGTTTCTATGTTGTGGCTTTGTCTGGTTTTGGAATTTGGGTAATGCTGGCCTCATAAAATGAGTTTGAGAGACATTTTTACATCCTTTTGCAATAGGTTAAGAGAAATACGTAGGTATTTGTTTATAAATATTTTGTAGAATTCAGCTGTTAAAAAACAGCTGCTTCATACAAAGTTATTATTGATAGGGTAAATCCCTCCTCCTGCTAATATTGTGAGTGTGTGTGTGTGTGTGTGTGTGTGTGTGTGTGTGTACCTGCATGTGTGTGTGCATGTTACTGGATATTGAACTCAGTGACATTATATCTCTGAACTATACCCCCAGCCCTGTTTAATTTTTTATTTTGAAACAGGGCTTCACTGGGTGGCATCATTTCATCAATTTAGGAGCATATTGTTGTTAAATATATATATATATAATGCCCCATTGTTTTTGTTATTGATGTTTGTTATATTTTCTT